>NC_090351.1:5860219-6213186 GCF_035084215.1 Heptranchias perlo
AGACACCTCACGCAACAAGGGCCTTACGAAACAACCAACCGAATATTACCACCAACCAACTGGGTAATATTGAGCCACCGCGACCAAAGAAAACCAACTCAGGAGAAAACCGAAGATCCGCAAAGTTTCCACTCTATAATCTATTTCTGACTTACCTCTGGGTGAATTACTGTCAAGGTTTCGTTTGGTGAGCATTATCTCTGGCCCTTTAGAGTCCAACTTAGCTAGTACAGTGGGATTGGGAGGGGTGAGGGATCTTTCTACTGTAATTTCCCTCGGGTGTACCGAAGTGTTCCCCATTTTATTAGAGTGTTAAGATTGTTGTGTTGTATTTCCTCTCTTGAATAAAGGTCAAAGTTTCTTGCACCAAAACCAGTTGTCTGCTGCACTTTGTCACAACCCCCAAATAAGTCCAAGGTCTAGAACCCAGGGAGTGGGGGCGATTCGGACCGCTCAGAAGTCAGAGGTGAAGCTGACACACACCACCACCCCCTACAAAGAGGTGGATCAAATTGCCCAGGATTAAGGACAAAGCAAAGCACAACTACATGTCAACCAGATCAAAGTAGTAACACTTGGTGAATATTATATTATTTTACTGCTCTACTGATATATAACACAACTTGTCAAAAGTCAAATTCTGATCATTGCATTACTAGTCTCTGGGTTCCATAGATTTGCAAAATTCCAATTCTTTCTCCTCCTTACTCCTATGGCCTGCCATTACATAAGCAAAATAAATATCAAATACATAAATTAAGTTTACATTGATCGAAAGAGGTAAAATCACTTACTGGTTGCTTCCTCTATCTGATCACATCTGATTTTGGACTCTTCTAGATGAATCCATGTTTCATGAAGCTCGCTGTCTTTTTGTTTGCACTGCTGTTGCAACTGTTGTACCTTGAAGTGGACAGTTTTTTAAATAATTAATGCGCCTTTCAATTTGAGAAAAAAGATAAAGGTGCACTAACGCCATTTTCAGATCTATTTAAATAAACATACATCATTTTGTACCTTCTATATTGAGACATAATTTGAGTACTGTTGCTGTTCTGCCAGCAGGAAAACTTGAAATTTAGGGGCTGAAATTCCACTTTTGGTGCATTGGCGGTGCAAGTACATTTGCCATAGCGCATTTTGCATTTCTGATCCCCTGAAGCCACCTCTCAGGTTTTCCAAGGTTCCCTTATTTGCATCACATTCTGAGAATGCAGAAGCTGGGGTGGGGTGGGATTTCTGGGCAGCAACATAAACGTGCAGCTGCAGATCCTTAAAACTGCACCTGCACATCAGTTGGCTACAGATTGTCCAATATGGTTCTGAGATGAGGCAGAAGTCTGCAAATTTCTAGAGGGGGTGGGGTGGTGGAGGACGGTACACTTTTCAAAGAGAGCCCTGGAGAATATATTGAGGGAGGTGATAGCAAGGCTGCATGCCATTTTTGGTTGTAAGAGCCACTCAGCAAGCTGCAGTCAGGGCTGCTTAAGAAGTGACTGAGCAGGTGAATTAGGTTTCTTCAATAAAGAGATCATCCTACCAGACGAGGAAGAAATACAACACCTTGAAGAAGTTTACCGAACTAAGTGACTGCTGAACATATCTTTTAACAAGGTTCTGCAATGGTATGCCTGCAGCACATACATACACTCTGCTCAACCAGCTGCATACTCACATGGGGATGCTTCCTTATCTTTACACACCCCACTATTCTCATTAGCACTAGCACAAGGCATGCACGACACAACTTTCATCTTCCATGCAAACCTCTCACAGATAGAGGGGGCACCATGACACATTGCACCAATACTTATTTACATGTTCTTGCACTCTTGCTTTGGAAAGCACAGTAGTCAATTGCATGGCTGTGGCAGAAAACAAACATTCATGATTTCAGGCAAAGAAAGTCCACAATCACAGGGAGAGGATGAAAACTGGAGGGGTCCTGAAAATCTCAAGCCCTTGACATACCTCCAAGATTGGACCCTGGACATAGTGGACTGCCACTCCGTGGTCCCCATGGGAGAGGGCATGCAGGTGGTCAACCTGAATCTGCAGAGTAGTACCAATTCTTCCAACTTTCTCTTCCCTCAAGGAACTAGTCCTTCACTCATGCATTCTGACAATAGGCAATGAACCTGCCACTACGACATCATATTGCTGTTTACGGCAATGTCCTTCAATGAGTACCTTGCAGATTCCAATATGTGCTCCTTTTCATGTTTCTGTTGGGTTCACCTGAGGAACAACAGCTCACAGGGCCAGAAAGAGATGGGCCATCCACCATACACCACACCATGTCACTCACTTCAAATGTAGAAAGCATCAGCCCAGGAATACCCAATCTGGGGAAGATGTAGAGTTTGAGCTAGAACAGGAAGCATCAGGAGAAATGTGCAGCACAAGTGAGGAGGAACAATGGCAGGAAACAGCAGATAGCAGGAAGAAGTAAGCCAGATGCTGATTTTTGGATTTGTGTCATCCAAGACCTGCCTGCAAAAGAAGGTTGCTTTCTGAGCACCATAAATTCAATGAGTCTTTTGAGGGTAAGAACTCTGCAAAGTATTATGGTTGGTTGGGAGGAGCCCACCAGTTATGTCTGTGCAGTGATCTTAGACTGCATCACAGAACTGTAGTCCATCCTGATATGAGTGGCACCTCTGAGGGCATCTGCTGGAGAACTCGCCTTAACAGAGATCCTAAGCACAGCTGTGGACTCACTCAGGAATGCCATAAGAGACCTACAGCTCCACATTCCTTGAATCGGTTCTTACTGTATTCTCCATCTGAACTGAACCTTGACGCAGGGCTTCCACAACATTTTAGCAGCCCTGCAAACTGCTCCCATGCAGCTGGTCGAGCTTGCTGTGGAGTGCTGAGCAGCAAGGAATGAGAGAGATGCCTCTCAGGGCAACTCAACATCTACCCAGCTACCCCATTCAAAGGACTCACGCAGCGTCAACTACCAGGTATGGTAGCATAGTGGTTATGTTACTGGACTAATAATCTAGAGGCCTGGACTAATAATGCAGAGTTATAAATTCAAATCCCACCACGGCAGCTGGGGAATTTAAATTTAATTAATTAAATAAAAATCTGGAATTAAAATACTAGTATCAGTAATGGTGGCCATGGGGAACTACCAGATTGTCGTAAAACCCATCTGGTTCACTAATGTCCTTTAGGGAAGGAAACCTGCCGTCCTTACCCAGTCTGGCCTATATGTAACTCCAGTAAGGAGGGAGTGGCCCTGGGAGTCCTCAACATTGACTCTGGACCCCATAAAATCTCATGGCATCAGGTCAAACATGGGCAAGGAAACCTCCTGCTGATTACCACCTACCACCCTCCCTCAGCTGATGATTCAGTCCTCCTCCATTTTGAACACCACTTGGAGGAAGCACTGAGGGTAGCAAGGGCACAGAATGTACTCTGGATGGGGGACTTCCATGTCCTTCACCAAGAGTGGCTCGGTAGCACCACTACTGACCGAGCTGGCCGAGTCCTGAAGGACATAGCTGCCAGACTGGGCCTGTGACAGGTGGTGAGCAAACCAACACGAGGGAAAAACTTACTTGACCTCGTCCTCACCAATCTACCTGTTGCAAATGCATCTGTCCATGACAGTATTGGTAGGAGTGACCACCGCACAGTCCTCGTGGAGACGAAGTCCCGTCTTCGCACTGAGGATACCGTCCAACGTGTTGTGAGGCACTACCACCGTGCTAAATGGGATAGATTCAGAACAGATCTAGCAGCTCAAAACTGGGCATCCATGAGGTGCTATGGGCCATCAGCAGCAGCAGAATTGTATTCCAGCACAATCTGTAACCTCATGGCCCGGTATATCCCTCACTCTACCATTACCAACAAGCCAGGGAATCAACCCTGTTTCAATGAGGAGTGTAGAAGAGCAGGCTAGGAGCAGCACCAGGCGTACCTAAAAATGAGGTGCCAAACTGGTGAAGCTACAACTCAGGACTACATGCATGCTAAACAGTGGAAGCAACATGCTATAGACAGAGCTAAGCGATTCCACAACCAAAAGATCAGATCAAAGCTCTGCAGTCCTGCTACATCCAGTCGTGAATGGTGGTGGACAATTAAACAACTAACGGGAGGAGGAGGCTCTGTAAACATCCCCATCCTCAATGATGACGGAGTCCAGCACGTGAGTTCAAAAGACAAGGCTGAAATGTTTGCGACCATCTTCAGCCAGAAGTGTTGAGTGGATGATCCATCTCAGCCTCCTCCCGATATCCCCACCATCACAGAAGCCAGTCTTCAGCAAATTCCATTCACTCCACGTGATATCAAGAAACGACTGAGTGCACTGGATACAGCAAAGGCTATGGGCCGACAACATCCCGGTTGTAGTGCTGAAGACTTGTGCTCCAGAACTAGCTGCGCCTCTAGCCAAGCTGTTCCAGTACAGCTACAACACTGGCATCTACCCGACAATGTGGAAAATTGCCCAGGTATGTCCTGTCCACAAAAAGCAGGACAAATCCAATCCGGCCAATTACCGCCCCATCAGTCTACTCTCAATCATCAGCAAAGTGATGGAAGGTGTCGTCGACAGTGCTATCAAGCGGCATTTACTCACCAATAACCTGCTCACCGATGCTCAGTTTGGGTTCCTCCAGAACCACTCGGCTCCAGACCTCATTACAGCCTTGGTCCAAACATGGACAAAAGAGCTGAATTCCAGAGGTGAGGTGAGGGTAACTGCCCTTGACATCAAGGCAGCATTTGACCGAGTGTGGCATCAAGGAGCCCCAGTAAAATTGAAGTCAATGGGAATCAGGGGGAACACTCTCCAGTGGCTGGAGTCATACCTAGCACAGAGTAAGATGGTAGTTGTTGTTGGAGGCCAATCATCTCAGCCCCAGGACATTGCTGCAGGAGTTCCTCAGGGCAGTTTCCTAGGCCCAACTATCTTCAGCTGCTTCATCAATGACCTCCCCTCCATCATAAGGTCAGAAATGGGGATGTTCGCTGATGATTGCACTGTGTTCAATTCCATTCTCAACCCCTCAAATAATGAAGCAGCCTGAGCCCACATGCAGCAAGACCTGGACAACATCCAGGCTTGGGCTCATAAGTGGCAAGTAACATTCGCGCCAGACAAGGACCATCTCCAACAAGAGAGTGTCTAACCACCTCCCCTTGACATTCAACGGCATTACCATCGCTGAATCCTCCACCATCAACATCCTGGGGGTCACCACTGACCAGAAACTTAACTGGTCCAGCCACATAAATACTGTGGCTACAACAGTAGGTCAGAGGCTGGGTATTCTGCGGCGAGTGACTCACCTCCTGACTCCCCAAAGCCTTTCCATCATCTACAAGGCACAAGTCAGGAGTGTGATGGAATACTCTCCACTTGCCTGGATGAGTGCACTCAAGAAGCTCGACACATCCAGGACAAAGCAGCCCACTTGACTGACACCCCATCCACCACCCTAAACATTCACTCCCTTCACCACCGGCACACTGTGGCTGCAGTGTGTACCATCCACAGGATGCACTGCAGCAACTCGCCAAGGCTTCTTCGACAGCACCTCCCAAACCCGCGACCTCTACCACCTAGAAGGACAAGAGCAGCAGGCACATGGGAACAACATCACCTGCACGTTGCCCTGCAAGTCACACACCATCCCGACTTGGAAATATATCGCCGTTCCTTCATCGCCGCTGGGTCAAAATCCTGGAACTCCCTTCCTAACAGCATTGTGCGAGAACCTTCACCACACGGACTGTAGCGGTTCAAGAAGGCGGCTCACCATCACCTTCTCAAGGGCAATTAGGGATAGGCAATAAATGCTGGCCTCGCCAGCGATGCCCACATCCCATGAACGACAAAAAAAAGGTTCACATGGCGAGAGGGCCCAGAAAGCCACCACCAAAGCACAAGTAGTACCTGCAGTTCTAGAGACATCTGATGACCCTGCTGAAGGAGACAATGAGCTACCCCCTCCCAGGAAACTGTAGGGAAAAGACTGAAGAACCTGATACAAGAATACTTATGCTGGGGGATTGCAAATTTCAAACAAATTGGTTCTCAAGTAATTGCTGGCATATTTGCCAAGAAAGCTGTTGTTCAAGTGGAACTGACAAATCCTGAGGCTCTCCACATTGGTTGCATTTTTGTTGGCGCCTTCATGAAGCTCCTCCTGCCCATGTTATATAGTGATTCTTCTCGGGACAGCAAAATTATACATAATGTAGCAGTCAACTATAATCTTGCACATCTTTTTAGGGCTGTATAACATCCAACTCCCCCCCCCCCACCCCCCGCCCCCAGACAAATCCATGCATATGAATCTTTATTTGAGCAGTCTAATAGGTCTGCCTATTTGGCTTCTTGTACATATATGTGCCTCAATATATATTCTGCACTGGGGTCATCAGCCAGGACTTGAAGAGTATCCTTGGTTGCCCAGTGTTCATCTACCTAGGGCTGAACAACCTTGAAATAAGGGCGACTGTTGACTGAATGCATTGTGGCAACCTCCAGGGTACCTGCATGATACAGTTGTGATGGTCACAAACAACCTATAAATTAATAGAATGGAACCCCTTCCTGTTCATATACGTCTTTGCATTGTTACAAGGAACCATTATGGCCACACAGGTTCCACCAAGAAGGCCTTGTACCTTGGGGAATCAAGCTACTATGAAAAAATGAAGACCCCTCTTCTGTTGATGTTCCTCATCCTTTGAAAAAATGATAAATTGTTGGCAAAAAAGATCACGTTTACCTGCTGGATGCAGCATTGCACCGTATACTGGCTGATCGGCCATATATTACAGTGATAGGAGCCAATGGTATAAAAGTTCAAGCCAGTTGTGACTTTCATTGCCATGAGCACAGCCATGCCAGTCATGGTGGAGGGTTGGAGGTCCCATTACAGGAGGTAGCAAAGTTCCACAACTGCCTCCCTAGTAAAATGTAAGCACCTAAGGAACAGCTTCACTGACATGTCCAAGGAACTATGCCTTGCTCTAGGCACACAGCTCCTTGGGTGGGCATAGATCCACTGAGCCATCCCATGCAAGGGCACCTGCCAATGCTCGTGGCTGATGAGTTGTTTTCGTCCTCCATGTCCCTAAGGACAAGGGGAATTACCAAAGGAATGCCCATGGTATTTTTGTAAAAGTTAAGTTAAAAACAAACAAAAGCAAATTAAAGATCTAATCCAAATGAAAGTACAATAGTGCAATACAAAGAAGCGGAACTGAGCGGTGGCAGCGGGCCCATAAAGAGCGGGGGAGAAGGCCTCGAGACCAGAGGCACCAGTGGCGGCGGACCTGAGCGGCAGCAGCAGCAGCGGGTCCATAAAGAGTGGGGGAGGAGGCCTTGTGTATTCGGTGAAATCAAAAATGACAAAAAAAAATCAAGGAGGGACATCACAGGATAGCAGGTAGGTAATGGGTTGGTGAGAATTACAGTATTTTTTGCTCTATGAGCTCGGGCAGTGGTTTAAACTAAGAGCTGAGAAACTATAACTTGCTATTTCTGTATTAAATTAATAACTTAAACTAGATAAACCAATTCATTAATAAAACTAAGAAAAACCGATTGAATAAAAACTTTAACTAATTAAATATATAAAACAAAGTTAGATAAGGATGGCAGGGCAGGTGGTGTGTCTTAACTGCAGCATGTTGGAGTTTGTGGAGACCAGCGAGATCCCGAGCAATCACATTTACAGTGTCTGCAACTCGAGGAAGTTCAGCTCAGAGTTGTTGAGCTGGATTCCGAGCTGCAGACATTGCGATGCATCAGGGAAGGGGAGAGTTATCTGAATACTTTGATCCAGGAGGCAGTCATACCCCTTAGGTTAGGTAGTAGTTTAGGTTTGGTCAGTGGTCAGGGACAGGAGGGTGCGACTGCGAGTCAGGCAGGTATCGGGACTCAGGATGTAGTGATGGAGGAGCCTTAACCCATGACCTTGTCCAACAGGTGCAAGGTATTTGCTACCTGTATGGATGAGAACAAGGACTGCAGGGAGGATGGGCAAACTGACCACAGCACCGTGGTACAGGGGGCCATTCAAGTGGGGGGAGTAAAAGGGAAAGTGGTAGTGGTAGGGGACAGTATAGTCAGGGGGATAAATACTGTTCTCTGCAGCCACGACCTGGAGTCCCGAAAGCTTTGTTCCAAGCCCGGTGCCAAGGTTAAGGACATCTCCCCGCAGCTAGAAAAGAACTTGGAGCATGAAGGGGAGGATCCAGTTGTCGTGGTCCAGTTGTAGGAACCAACGACATAGGTAGAACTAAGAATGAGGTTCTGCCGAGGGAGTTTGAGGAACTAGGGTCTAAATTAATAAGCAGAATCTCAACGATAGTAATCTCTGGATTACTGCCTGAAATACACGCAATTTGGCATAGGGTCAAGCAGATCAGAGAATTCCTATGTTCCTATCAGAGAGTTAAATGCGTGGCTCAAAGAGTGGTATGGGTGACAGGGGTTTCGATTCATGGAGCACTGGCACCAGTACTGGGGAAAGAGGGAGCTGTGCTGTTGGGACTGGCTCCACTTAAACCGGGCTGGGACCAGAATCCTAGCGAATCAAATAACTAGGGCTGTAGATAAACTAAAAAGGGAAAAGTGGGGCCTGAAGAGGGGAAATTTAGAAATCTAAAGAGAAAAGTCAAGGCAACAGAGCAATGTAGTGATTTGGGTAAAGATAAGCAAAGTATGACAGGAAGGGACAGAGAGCTAACGGTAATAGTGCATCAGCGAATAAGGTCAAAGCAGGGGAAAAATGGTAAAAAGGTTAAAATTAAAGGCACTTTATCTGAATGCACAAAACATTCATAACAAGATAGATGAATTAGTGGCACAAATGGCGATAAATGGGTTTGATCTAATAGCCATTACAGAAACGTAGTGGCAAGGTGACCAAGGTTGGGAACTAAATACTCCAGGGTACTTGACATTTCGAAAAGACAGACAGAATGGAAAAGGAGGGGTGGGGGTAGCCCTGATAATAAAGGATGACATAAAGACAGTCGTGAGAAAGGATCTCGACTCGGAACATCAGGAAGTAGAATCAGTACGGGTGGGAACAAGAAATAATAAGGGGTAGAAAACACTGGAGGGAGTAGTTTATAGGCCCCCTAACAGTAGTTATACCATCGGACAGAGTATTAATCCAGAAATAATAGGAGCTTGTAACAAAGATAATGCAATAATCGTGGGGGACTTTAATCTTCATATAGACTGGACAAATCAAATTGGCAAAGGTAGATTGGAGGATGAGTTCTTGGAAAGCATTTGAGACAGATTCCTAAAACAATACATCGTGGAACCAACCAGGGAACAGGCTATTTTAGATTGTATTGTGTAATGAGACAGGATTAATTAGTAATCTCACAGTAAAGGATTCTTTGGGGAAGAGTGATCATAATATGATAGAATTTCACATTGCGTTTGAGAGTGACATACTTAAGTCTGAAACTAGAGTCTCAAACATAAATACAGCCAATTACATAGGTATGAGGGGTGCTTTGGCTAAGGTAGATTGGAAAATTAGATTAAAATGTATGACAGTAGATAAGCAATTACTAACATTTAAAGAAATATTTCAAAATTCTCAACGAATATACATTCCATTGAGAAATAAAAACTCTACGGGAAAAGTGATCCATCCGTGGCTAACTAAAGAAGTTAAGGATATTATTAGATTAAAAGAAGAGGCTTATGATGTTGCCAAGAACAGTAGTAAGCCTGAGGATTGGGAGAGTTTTAGAAACCAGCAAAGGATGACCAAAAAATTGATAAAGAGGGAGAAAATAGAATATGAGAGTTAACCCGCAAGAAATATAAAAAGATTGTAAGAGCTTCTATAAGTATGTAAAAAGGAAGAGGGTAGCAAAAATAAACATTGGTCCCTTAGAGGCTGAGACAGGAGAAATTATAATGGGAAATAAGGAAATGGCAGAGATGCTAAACAAATATTTTGCATCTGTTTTCACAGAAGATACAAAAAGCATAGCAGAAATAGTGGGGAACCAAGTGGCTAATGAGAGTGAGGAACTTAAAGTAATTTATATCAGTAGCGAAAAAGTACTAGAGAAACTAATGGGACTAAAAGCCGACAAATCCTCTGGAAAAGATGGCCTACATCCTACATCCTAAAAGAGGTGGCTGCGGAGATAGTGGATGCATTGATGGTGCTCTTCCAAAACTCTCTAGATTCTAGAATGGTCCCAGCAATTGTAAGGTATCAAATGTAACATCACTATTCAAGAAAGAAGGCAGAGAGAAAACAGGGAACTATAGGCCAGTTAGCCTAACATCAGTCACGGGAAAATGCTGGAATCCATTATTAAAGAAGTGGTAACAGGGCACTTAGAAAATCATAATATGATTAGGTAGAGTCAACGTGGTTTTATGATAGGGAAATCGTGTTTGACAAATTTATTATTGTTTTTTGAGGATGTAACTAGCAGAGTAGATAGAGGGGAACCAGTGGATGTAGCATGTTTGGATTTTCAAAAGGCATTCGATAAGGTGCCACATAAAGGGTTGTTAACACAAGATAAGGGCTTATGGAGATGGGAGTAATATATTAGCATGGATAGAGGATTGGTTAACGGACAGAAAACAGAGAGTAGGGATAAACGGGTAATTTTCTGGTTGGCAGGCTGTAACTAGTGGGGTGCCGCAAGGATCAGTGCTTGGGCCTCAGCTATTTACAATCTATATTCATGACTTAGATGAGGGGACCGAGTGTAATGTATCCAGGTTTGCTGACAATACAAAGCTAGGTGGGAAAGTAAGCTGTGAGGAAGCACGGAGTCTCCAAAGGGATATTCTCAGGTTAAGTGAGTGGGCAAGAAGGTGGCAGATGGAGTATAATATGGGGAAATGTGAGGTAATTCACTTTGGTAGGAAGGATAGAAAAACAGAATATTTTTGAAATGGTGAGGAATTATTAAACATTGGTGTTCAGAGAGATTTGGGTATCCTCGTACAAGAAACACAGAAAGTTAACATGCGGGTACAGCAAGCAATTAGGAAGGCAAATAGCAAATGGGGACTTGACAGGGTAGATGCTGGGAGGTTGTTTCCCTTGGCTGGAGAGTCTTTACTGCAAAGGGATTGGAGTACAAGAGTAAGGAAGTCTTGCTACAATTGTACAGGGCTTTGGTGAGACCACACCTGGAGTACTGTGTACAGTTTTGGTCTCTTTATCTAAGGGAGGCTATTCTTGCTTTAGAGGCAGTGCAACAAAGGTTTACTAGATTGATTCCTGGGATGAGGGTTGTCCATGAGGAGAGATTGAGTAGAAAGGGCCTATACTCTCTAGAGTTTAGAAGAATGAGAAGTGATCTCATTGAAACATAAGATTCTGAGGGAGCTTGACAGCGTACATGCTGAGAGATTGTTTCCCTTGGCTGGAGAGTCTAGAACTAGGGGGCATAGTCTCAGGATAAGGGGTCGGCCATTTAAGACTGAGATGAGGAGGAATTTCTTCACTCAAAAGGTTGTGAATCTTTGGAATTGCTGTGGCTGCTGAGTTGTTGAGTATATTCAAGGTAGAGATAGATAGATTTTTGGACTCTCACAGAATCAAGGTATGTGGGGATCGGGCAGGAAAGTGGAGTTGAGGTCGAAGATCAGCCATGAGCTTATTGAAAGGTGGAGCAGGCTCGAGGGGCCGTATGGCCTACTCCTGCTCCTATTTCTTATGTTCTCATTTTCTTAAACCAAAAATGGCCCAAAAATGAGAACTCCTAAATCTTTCTTAAAAGGTCAGTATAGATAGTTTTAAGAGTACTGTCAGTGGCTGTGCAGCTGCAGGAGTGTGCTATGCTCCAGGTTTTCTAGGTGTATGTCGTGCCAATGATGTGCCACATTAGAATTTGCAGGGAAGCAAAAAGGTCCCCCTGATGAATTTATGTTACACCAATTCACATGATTCTCCTAAAACTTACAAATGATAACTGCTTGCCAATTTTCTCCAGCTCCCCATGGCCAGGAAAGTTAAAAGAAGTTTTTAAAACTTACTTTTTTGTGCCTCTTCTGGCCCCAATCCTCTTCCTTGCTGGGTTGGCCTGCACGGAAAGTCACTGAGGCTTTCCGATCAGGCCGTCGAGTTAAAACTTCAGTTGGGTTCGGATGATGCCATCAGGACCCGACAAGCACGTGTTAATAAAGACCTCGCTGGCTTTGGGCAGGTGTGCTTACTACCTGTTCAGGACCACAGGTAAAATTCCCAACTAGTCAGCTCCTGGGGCTCCAGGGTCGGTAAGTGACTTTCGACAGTTTTAACTGCCAACCGTGTTTCCCCCGGGCGGGTAGGGTTAAAATTGTCCCCTATGTTTCTGAGGGGCAGCACTTTTAGCATTTTCCTGTGGAAAAGAGATATCAACTAGGCAAGGTGTAGAGTTTTCACTGGTTGTAGAGTTCCCTCGAGTGCATGGTATCATAGATGGCAACCATGTGAAATTCGGGGCTCTTGATATTAACCCAATGGCCTACATGAGCAGAAAGAATTTTTATTCAATTAATGTTCAAGTGGTATCTGATCATTCTACATGTTAATGGCCATTATCCTGTAAGCTGCCATGATGCCTTTATTATTCGATAGTCCATGGTGTTCATATTATTTGAAGGAGATGAAACTCTGGGTGGAAGGTTCTTAGACACCAGGGCCAACGTTGCAAGTATGATTGCTGACCCCACTCAGAAACTCCCTAACAGCAGAAGAATGCCTCAGGCTGCATGCCTGGGCAGCTTTGCTGTTCCTTGGCAGCCATCTCCACCTGCAACAAGTGTTTTGCACAGCTTTGGCACAATTATACAAAGTATGCAAAAGAGCAATTGTTACGTGTGATGCTTCAAAACGTACCTCCCAGAACGTGCAGTAGTTCCCAACTTAGGTTTGTCTTATGCTTGATGGTTCTCACAAGAAACATGTACTTAACGTCTCCTTGTTCCTGAGACCAGCAAGCTTCTTCCTCCTTTGAAGCCAGATTTGGACCACTTAAGTGACTGCAATGATTTAGTTAATAACCTCTCTCCATGCATCTTACAACTGAGTTTTATAATAGAGGGTGGCCTTTAACCTGAAGTAGGGCCATCCTCCTTTGGTGCACCTCCTGCAGCAGAACCTCCAACTCTTCAGCATCAAAAGGAGCAATTTTGCCCGAATTTCTCTTTTGTGCCATTCTGAACAATTACACATATTTTCTATCAACACCATCGCCTCCTCTTTAATAGCGAGGTGAAACCTATTTAGACCTGTTGCTTTGCTAATTGCGCTGCAGACCAAGTTCCCTGGACATGTCTTGTATGTTATAGTCTAATATAGTTATAGATCTTGAATCATTTTGTTGGCACCTTTTAAGAAGTGTTTCCATGCAAAGTAAATGCTGGTTGACCACGTTGAGTTCATATTTCATTTCTGTATATGCTTGCTGACTTTTGGGACCTGGCTGATAGCAGGGGAACGGTAGACTTCTGAGTTATTAAGTAAATAGGTTGAAGTCTTTGACAGTAAAGCCTTTCTTCATTGCAACATTATGTAGTAAACAGCATGCTAAAATGATTATGGAGACTGGCTGTGCTGTATGCAGTGCTGCACCAGATTTATCCAGGCACCTAAAATGGCCTAGAACATTCAGAATGACTGAAGTCTGGGCTATCACACTTCTTGTAGTTGCATGGATCTCATTAAATCTGTTGTTCCCCTTTGTCTGCAGAAGCCTTACTAGCATCATTGGGATAGCACTGATCACCAATCAACTACCCTGATACATAAACTTGAGTCTGCTGGATTGGCACATGATAAAAGCATCATGGCAGCTTCCTGGGTAGTGGGCATTCACATTCAGAATGAGGTGATTGGAAAGCAAGGTAGCTGGAGATAAATAGAGTGAAAGCCTTTCCTTTTCATGAAATTGAGGGGTTGTCATATGAATGCCACGTGTTCTGTCATTTGCTCCTCGCATCTATAGGAAGCCTGCCAGTCTGCTTCCCTGCTTTCAGTGGGAAGGAAATGAATTGTACCTGATGAGTGACCTGCTGCCTGACAAATGTGGCAATGGTCACAAGATACAACCTGGAACATTCCAGTGGCAAAGAAATTCAAGGCAGTGGTGACCTTGACTGGCACAGACTATTCTGCTCTCCTGTTGGAAGTGGGCTGCAGATGTTACACAGGAACGGGAGTAGGACATTCAGCTCCCCGAGCCTGTTCCGCCATTCAATTAGATCATAGCTGATCTGTATCTTAATTCCATCTACCCACCTTGGTTCCGTAACCCTTAATACTGTTGCCTAACAAAAATTTATCAATCTCAGTTTTGAAATATTCAATTGACCTAGCCTCAATAGCTTTTCTTTTTTTTTTGGTGGGGTGGGGGGGGGGGGTAAAGAGTTCCAGATTTCTGCTACTCTTTGTGCAAAGAAGTGTTGCCTGACATCACCCCTGAACGGTCTAGCTCTAATTTTAAGGTTATGACCCCTTGTCTGGACTCCCCCATCAGAGGAAATAGTTTCTCTCTATCTACCCTATCAAATCCTTTAATCATCTTAAGCACCTCAATTAGGTCACCCCTTATTCTTCTATATTCAAGGGAATAAAAGCCTAGTCTATGCAACCTGGCCTCATAATTTAACCCTTTTAGCCCCAGTGTCATTCTAGTAAATCTGCACTGCACCCCCTCCAAGGCCAATATATTCTTCCTGATATGCGGTGTCCAGATCTGAATGATGTATTCCAGATAGGATCTAACCAGAGCTCTGTACAGCTGCAACATAACTTCCACCCCTTTGCATTCTTTTTTTTTATTCGTTCATGGAATGTGGGCGTTGCTGGCAAGGCCAGCATTTATTGCCCATCCCTAGTTGCCCTTGAGAAGCCCTTTTGAGATAAAGGCCAACATTCCATTAGCCGTTTAAATTATATTTTGTACCTGTCCATTAGCTTTTAGTGATTTCCGTACTTGGATCCCTTAAGTCAATGGCTCATGCCATATGGAGGGAAGTTGCGATGGCTATTAGTACAACATTGCTGACTCCCAGGACAACAGTACATGCAGGAAGAAGTTCAGTGACTTGACAAGGGCAGCCAAGGTAAGAAAACAACTCCCCATTTTCACTGAATGCACTGTACTAACAGCTATGCCAGTCCCTCACTTCTTACCTTCACAGTGTTAAAAGGCTGCCCCAGAGGACTGCAGTGTGCACTAAAAATCCCTGGTCCCCTCATTCTTCTAGATGCCAGCTGCAAATGGACCTTCCATGCATGTCTCACCTTACATGCCCTTGCTTTTTTGTAGCTCCTGCAATTCCATTCTATTTCTGAGTCTTCTGACAGCATGCATTGTCTAGCCATGTTTGCCAGTCATAGGCCTTTCACTCTATCTGCATTCCACTTGCAGGAAAAGTTGGCCCATAATGCCCGAGGGTGACCACCGGGATCTTTAGATTTTTATCCCCTGAAAGGCAGAGGGAAGAGCTGATGCAACCTCTGAGAAGGCACAGAGCAGACCTCAGGGATGAAGAAATCAGAAGGCCAGCATTAGATCTGTCTGAACAATCTATTGTTTTTCTATCTCTTGCTGCAGGAGCACACGCAACTTTCTTGCAAGCAAAATCTTGTTACTCATTCTTCAGTAACTCACGAAATTTCAGTTTGTCCATCACCCACTCTAACCTCTCTTCCTTCAGATCAGCATAAAGAAGTAGAGGAAGAGGAGGAAGATCTATCAGGCCCCTTCCTCTTCAGGACATGCCACAACATTCTCACCCATACTGTCATTCACTCTCTTGTTCACACTACTAGCCAGAGCAATACCCTTAGGGAGAAATAGATAGAGTAGATGAGGATTTTGCATCAGTTGAAGCACACAACATTAGGGAGCCACAGGAGTGGAGCAGGTGGCAAGAGTAATGATGAAGTCCACTGCCATCCTTTGCAGCACCAACACAAAAAGCATATCACGGCAGTGTGTCCTGGAGCATGTAGTAACTCCAAGCACTTCTGCAGGCATTCCCCACCCAATTCGGAGGCTCCAAGATCAGTCAGTGTAATCTCCATGGTTGCACAGATTGCAGGACTTGGGAGACAGATTGGAGAGAGCATTGACTTTGGGGTTCCAAGCTTGAGGTCAGAATCCAAACCAGTATCTCTAAGGGCTCCCAGGAACTTACAGCGGTTATTAGTTCACCCCTCCTGCTGATCAATGGGCAACCAGTATGAATCATTTCCAAACTCCTTTCCTGGCCTTCAGACCTGAGGTGTTCTTTGGTTTTCTGTGAGAAGGACCTTATATTCTTTTTGCATTTTTAGTTTGCTTTTGCGACATTCATTTTGCAACCCCATTAAGCTGACTCCCTGTGCAATGCCAAAGCTGCACAGAAAGCAATGAACAATTATTCAGATGAGCTGATCACTTAGGATCAAAATTAGGATCATCAGCGCACTGCACTGCTAGCTAGCTTTGCACCAGCAACTAAGTAGAGAATCCTAAATTTGGCCAGGAGTAGAAAATCAATTCCTATGTAGTAGCAACATCATAAACATAGCATGCCTCCCATTGGGCTTCATTTTAGCCCCCGCTATCGGGTGCGTTCCTGGCGGGAGGGCTCCGAAAATCGGGCAATCCCGGAGCAGGTTCGGAGCCCAGCTCCAACCCGCCCACTTCCGGGTTCCCCACAAACGCGCCGACGTGTGCGCGCAGCCCCCGCATGTGGGACTCCCGCAGGCAATTAAAGCCGGCGGGGTGCCACTTAACAATATTTATCTTGGTATTTCAGGTCATTAACAGACCTGATTAAGTGAATATGTGAGGAGGGGTGGGATTTTATTGACAACTGGGACTGTTTCCCGTACTGGGGAAAACACTCCCAGTTGAAATGGACGTGTTGCAGCTGTCAGCCTGTGGCAGCTGCAAAGGTCCATTTGACAAGTTGGGGGGGGAGACCCTCACTCATTGCAGGAGGCCACTCTGTCACTTGGGACAAAGTTTGGCCTCCACCACCCTCCTCCTGACAAGAAAATTCACCAACTTGCACATTTACCCCGGGGTCCAGAGACATGTACCTACCTTGCGGACCCCCTCAGATGTACATCTTCCGGATGGGGGCCGCTGTAGCTGCAGTCATGACCTCCTCGGAGGGCGAACAGCATCACCAGCCTCGCCGTCCACCTCTGACATGTGGAGCTCTACAACACAGTGCTGTGACACATCCACCTGCACAGCAGGTGGGA
The DNA here is from genome assembly GCF_035084215.1 of Heptranchias perlo. Classification (NCBI taxonomy): domain Eukaryota; kingdom Metazoa; phylum Chordata; class Chondrichthyes; order Hexanchiformes; family Hexanchidae; genus Heptranchias; species Heptranchias perlo. Next base: position 5,877,460 of record NC_090351.1, read on the forward strand.
GGGCAACCGCAGAGAGAGATGCGTCGCAGAGGGCACTACCCTCGCCACAGGGTCCACAGACCGAGGCTCAGCTTCCTGGACCTCTCTGAGCAGCAGTGCACACGGAAGCTCAGAGTCACTCGACTTGTAGTCGTGGACATCTGCAGCCTCCTTCATGCCGTGATGTGGAGATGTCGGTGATGGACTGGGGTTGACAATTGTAAACAATTTTACAACACCAAGTTATAGTCCAACAAATTTATTTTAAATTTCACAAGCTTTTGGAGGCTTCCTCCTTCCTCAGGTGAATGTTGTGGAAATGAAATCTTCGAATCCTACGCATTTATAAATCACAGAACAATGCCTGGTGATTACTGCCCATTGCCAAGGCAATCACAGTGAGCAGACAGAGAGATATTATCTCTCTCTTTCTTTTTGGGGGGGTTTGTATATTCGGTGGCCTTGTAGGTGACACCTCTCTGTCTGCTCACTGTGATTGCCTTGGCAACGGGCAGTAATCACCAGACATTGTTCTGTGATTTATAAATGCGTAGGATTCGAAGATTTCATTTCCACAACATTCACCTAAGGAAGGAGGAAGCCTCCGAAAGCTTGTGAAATTTAAAATAAATTTGTTGGACTATAACTTGGTGTTGTAAAATTGTTTACAATCCTTCATACCGAGCTGCTCCCGGTTGGCCCGAGCACCATCTTCTTACCTGTCGCTGTCAAAGTCACTACTGCCCTCAACAACTTCTCCTCCGCATCCTTCCAGGATGCCACTGGGGACATCGCCAATGTCTCTCAGTCGTCTGCACAAAAGAGCCCTGCAAATACACCTACACCCACTCTGCAGTGACACAATGGGTGGCATCAGTTGTGGGTCTTCATTGTGATCCTCAGGAAAGGGCATTATTGCACAAACCAGACAAGATTCGCAAAGACGTGGCAGTAGTGGTGCCAATATAATATGTAATGTGAGTTGATCAGAAATTAAATATAAGTAAAAACCATGACAAACCCTCAAACACCCTTGTGCATCCCCTTCATGCTCACCACACGTTTGCCTTACGCTGCCTACTGCACATATGTGATGCATGCCCTGTGGCTGCAGCACAGGTAGTGGCAGGTTGAGTGAGGCTGACTGTGAAAGAGATGCATGAGAGAGTGAGTATGAGATAGAGCCATGAGATTGTATGGGGATTGGGTTGAGTGGTAGTGGTGGGATGAATACTGGCGAGGTGAGTAAGTGCAGGTAAGATGAGGATGAGCTTTGAGTGGGTATGGGGGGTGATGTGACAGAGTAGTGTTGGCAGTACAGAAGGAGATGTGGGGTGGGGGCGGTGATGTGGCAGATGGAGTGTAGGGGAATGAGTAAGTGTACTCACTTTGGCTGACCTACTGAGGTCATTGGAGCGCCTCCTGCACTGTATGCAGGTGGGCGATATGTTGGTGGTGCAGGTGACCTCCTCTGCCAGGCCTTCCTGGTGGCAGAGGCAGGCCGCTTCCTCCCGCCTGCCAGGGGGAAGATCTCTGTCCTCCCCCTCCTCCTCATCCCATCTAATGATACCTGGAGTGAGGCATCATTAAACTGGGAGCAGCCTTCCCCCTGGGCTGCTCCATGCTGTAATTTTTCCTATTTGTTTCAGCATCTGTCAGTGGAGGACTGCCCCTTTAAATAGAGCTCTTCCAGCTGACAGAGCTTACTGCGCATGCGCAGCCCGCCCGACGCGCAGATCAGCAGTGGGGAACCCGAAACAACAGGTAAGTAGCTTCAATTAGGCTGCGATCGCACGGGGAGCAGACTGATTTCGCCGGGCGCGACCCCCCCCGCCGCGAACCCGCAGCCCTGGTAACATTGAGCCCATTATGTTTACAAAGCCAGCCCAATTTTGCAGTCTAGGCTCAGTTTAAGCTTAAAAGCCTTGCTGCTAGCACAAAGATAGCTAACTGTGCAGTGTTCGGTCCTATGCATAATTATTTATCCTTGGCTGCACCACTTTGTCCTGATGGAGCGAGCTAGCCTAATTGCGGGGGGGGGGGGGGGGGGGTGGAAGGTAGGGCAAAATCATACTTTAGTTGAAATTCAAAGAGATGTGCCTACCCAGAGGTAAGTGGCCAGGGATGAGGGGCAAAAATTCTTCAAGATTTTACAAAGGCTCAAAATGCATTTCAACCATTTAGGGGCTTTGCCAAAGCTGAGGGGAGTGAAGGGAAAGAAGTGCCTCAAAAAGATTGAAGGGAGAGAAACCGCAATGTGGAGGCACAAAACGGTGTCTACGGACAAGTGATAGGGCAGTGCAACACCCAACCCCTTGTTCTATGACTGGAGAAGCATAGTAGCTGTTGAATGAAGTGGGTGAAAAGAGGGTTGTCTTATAGAGCCCCATTCCTGCTAGCAGGTGGTGACTAGGCTCTCACTTGGGTACAGTACCTGTAGGACCTGGGAATAGGTTCAGAAGAAGATGGCACATTTTAAGGGAATCTGGCAATTTATTACTACCCAAAATTGCCAAGTATAAGATAGATGACCAAAGACTGCATGGCTCAAATTGCTTTCTGTTAGCTCTTCCACATTTACTGCTCACCTATGCCAAGAAATTTGCATAAACTTACAAGTCTTTGAGTGCATCTCACTGCATTGCAACTTGTGTGAGAGTCCAAAACCAGGGTCCAAAAATTAGAGGTCAGAAACATCAAATAGTCGCTAATAAATCCAATGGGGAATTCAGGAGAAACTTCTTTACCCAAAGTGTGATAAGAATGAGGAACACGCCACCACAAGGGGTGGTTGAGGCAAATAACATAGATGCATTTAAGGGGAAGCTAGATAAGCACATGAGGGATAAAGGAATAGAAGGGTATGCTGATAGGGTTTGATGAAGTAGGGAGAGAGGAGGCTCATGTGGAGCATAAAAGGCAGCATAGGCCAGTTGGGCCGAATGGCCTGTTATTGTGCTGTAATTTCGATGTAACTTCAAGATGCACAATTGAATGTACAATTGAAAGCCTTGCAACACACGCATCTTCCAAATTCATTGTAACATGACCTAGTTGCATGATGTACTGCCACTTACAGATACCGCATGGTGGTCACATGCACTTCTGTACTCCTTTAACTTATAACATTTCAAGATTACTTTCCTGCATGTTCATCAAGATGGCACATAATTCAAAGTCAGAATCCTGACCTGGAGAAAGACATCCCTGGTGAAGCGTAAATGACAAAGGCATATCTTCTTTTATATGTCCAAGTAGCTCTGGTGGGATCCATATACCTGCATACTTGAGTAATGGTAGATTCATGCAGACTGCCTAAGAATCAGGCAGATCTTCTTCTGATTATTCCTCTGCAACTCTTCAAACTTAAACTCCCTGAGGGCAGGTGGATTTCCCAGAAAAATGTCAATCGTAACAGTTTATCCTTAAAATTAGTTTTAAACTCCTTGAAATGCTATCACAGGAAGAACAGAAAATCAGGAAAGGTAAAAAGTGCAAGAAATAAGTCAGAAACAAAAGTACAAACAAATCCACTATACAAAATATAAATAAAATCAAAAAATGAGAAACAATCCTAAACCAGCATTAGCTGCTTTAGAAAAAAAGCTCAAAGGCCAGGAAGAGCGTCCATTGTGAGCACTTCTGACGGGCCCAATATCGCAGGCCAGCTGAACATACATAAATTTTGAAGCTTTAATGAGGATATCATACGCTGTCAGGAACAACCTTCAGTGATCACAGAGCTGATCAGATGTAAAATAAATGGCTTGCACGATCACATGCAGAGTAGACTCGAAGCCTACTCTTGGGATTTTCCAACCCTCATTCTCCGCAACAATCGCTCTGATGTATTACTGGCACATCCAATCATAAAATTTACTCTATAGTGACCAAAGCAAGTCTTCTCCTCATTGATAAATAGAGGATACTGCATATAAGAAGAAAATTGCTTTTAAGCTTTACAGTGCAACCAGTAAAATACCTCTTCCTCTTTATCATTCAGTTGATGTTGATACTTATTCTTAAATTGTTCTCTTTGTTCCATTTCTTCTTTTACTGCAACAAAACAGTATCAGCTGTTATTTGATTATTATACTAGTATAAGAAATATTGTATTCAGAAACTATGCCAAATTAAAGTACTTTTGTAATATTCAGAAACCTAAATTCATTCATTCATCAATTTTTTTCCCACAAATATCAATCTGATCCAACTTCCTCTGAGAGTTAGCTATAACCCATGTGCTAAATAAGCATTAATGAGCACAAATTTAGGAGTCTGACTAAAACAAAAAATTACTCCTGTGGATAAAATAATGCAATGCACATTAATTCACAGACCTTGCATTAGCATGACTTTTGTAAGTTAACTGCTGTTTTATAAACAATTAAAGGGAAACATGCAAATTTCTAAGAGTTACTGGCATTTCACATTGCGTTAAATACTCATATTTCAACTTGGAGATCAAACAGCTCAGGAAACAGATGTTGGATAGTCAGCAGAGCTGCAAGAAGCTTATGGTCATTGGCAAAACAGGAGACTTCAAGCAGCAGAGGTACTGCATTAAGTCCATTGCTGTACATGCTAGAGCAGCAACAGCAGAAAACCATGGTGAAGGAAGTCGAAAGGCACAGGAGGAAAACTGTCATGACTCAGTGCTGACCAAGGGACTGAGTACCATGGATGCACCAATTACTGTGACCTCAGTGTAGACCATTGCATCAGAAGGCTATGCCTCAGCAAAGACTGAGTGCAGCGGGGACAGAGTCAGCAGCTTGAGAGTTTGGTAGGTGTGGGAGTTCGGTGAAGTGGGGGAAGGAGGTGCTGCTTTGCCTTGCTTTTCCTAATTTTTTCCGCAGAGCGGCAGCGGACCTGAGAAGGAGCAGACCAAGAACAGGGATAAAAGCAGCAGCAGACGTGCAACAAGAGAAAACTGCAGTGTAATGTCACAGGTGGTAGTGACTGTGAGCTGAGCTTTAAGTTAACATATAGCATATAACTAAATTTTAACAACTAAACTTAATTTAATTAATCTAAGTAAACGAGGTAAATAATTTGATTAACACTAAATGAATTAATTAAATAAATAAAATAATGGGAGAACAGGAGATGTGTTGCTGCTGTAATATGTGGGAGCTTGTGGGCATTTTTGTCCAGGGCGACTACATCTGCAGTAAGTGTAGGCAACTCGAGGAACTTCGGCTCCGAGTTGAGGAGCTGGAGTCCGAGCTGCGGACATTGCGAGACATCAGGGAGGGAGAAAGCTACCTAGACCTTTTGCTCCAGGAGGCAGCCACACCCCTTAGGTTAAATACTTCAGAATTGACACGTGGTCAGGGACAGGAGGGTGTGACTGCGAGTGAGGCAAGTACGGGGATCCAGGAGGTAGTATTGCAGAAGCCTCAGTCCCTGTGCTTGTCCAATAGATTTGAGATTCTTGCAACCCTTGTGGACAAGTGTGGGGATTGCGGGGAGGACGAGCAAACTGACCACAGCACCGTGGTACAGGAAGCCGTTCAAGTGGGGGGAGTAAAAAGGAAAGTGGTTGTAATAGGCAACGGTATAGTTAGGGGGATAGACACTGTTCTCTGCAGCCAGGAGCATGAGTCCCGAAGGCTATGTTGCCTACCCGGTGCCAGGGTTAAGGACATCTCCTCCGGGATGGAGAAGAACTTAGAGTAGGAGGGGGAAGATCCAGTTGTCGTGGTCCACGTAAGTACCAAGGACATAGGTAAGACTAAGAAAAAGGTTCAGCTGAGAGAATTTGAGCAGCTAGAGACTAAATTAAAAAGCAGAACTACAAAGGTAATAATCTCTGGATTATTACCTGAGCCACGAGCAAATTGGCATAGGGTCATTAGGATCAGGGAGATGAATGCGTGGCTCAAAGATTGGTGTGGGAGAAGTAGGTTTCAATTCGTGGGGCACTGGCACCAGTACTGGGGAAAGAGAGAGCTGTTCCGTTGGGACGGACTACACCTGAGCCATGCTGGGACTAGAGTTCTAGCGAATTGAATAACTAGGGAGGTAGATAGGGCTTTAACCTAAATAAGGTGGGGGGAGGGTCCTGGTGCAGAGAAATCTAGAATGCTAAAGAGAAAAGACAAGGAAGCAGTGCAGAAAAGTGATTGGGGTAAAGATAACCAGATTGTGTCAGGAAGGGACAGACCATACAAACAAAAGAGTGCACTAACAAATAGGATCTGGGTCAGAAAAAATGGTAATAAGATAAAGAGGGCCATAGTACAAAAAAATGTTAAGATGTCTAAAAATGATAAAAAGGCAAGTCCAAAGGCACTGTATCTGAATGCATGAAGCATTCGTAATAAGGTACATGAATTAACAGTGCAAATAGATGTAAACGGGTATGATATAATAGCAATTACAGAGACATGGCTGCAGGGTGACCAAGGCTGGGAACTGAATATCCAAGGGTATTCAATATTTAGGAAGGACAGGCAAAAAGGTAAAGGAGGTGGGGTGGCGTTGTTAGCAAAGGATGAAATCAGAGCAATAGTGAGAAAGGATACTGGCTCAGAAAATCAAGATGTAGAATCAGTCTGGGTGGAGATAAGAAGCGCCAAGGGGCAGAAAAAATTGGTGGGAGTTGGCTACAGGCCTCCAAACAGTAGTGGTAATGCAGGGGATGGGATCAAACAGGAAATTAGAGATGCACGTAATAAGGGTACTACAGTAATCATGAGTGACTTTAATATGCATATAGACTGGCCAAACCAAATTTGCCATAATACTGTGGAGGATGAATTCCTGGAGTGTGTACGAGATGGTTTTTTAGATCAGTACGTTGAGGAGCCAACCAGGGAACAGGCTATCCTAGATTGGGTATTGTGCAATGAGAATGGGTTAATTAATAATCTTGTGTGGGGTCCTTTAGGGAAGGGTGACCATAACATGGTAGAATTCTTCATTAAGATGGAAAGTGAAGTAGTCCAATCCGAAACTAGGGTCCTAAATCTATACGAAGGAAACTACAAAGGTATGAGGAGTGAGTTGGCTAAGATAGATTGGGAAACTTCATTAAAAGGCATGACGATGGGTAGGCAATGGCTAACATTTAAGGAACAAATGCATGAATTGCAATAATTACACATTCCTCTCTGGCTGAAAAACACAAAAGGAAATGCAGCCCAACCATGGCTAACAAAAGAAATTAAGGATAGTATTAGATCCAAAGAGGAGTCATATAAAGTTGCCAGAAAAAGTAGCAAACCTGAGGATTGGGAACAGTTTAGAATTCAGCAAAAAAGGACCAAGAGATTAATTAAGAGGGGAAAAATAGAGTATGAGAGTAAACTTGCAAGGAACATAAAAGTGGACTGTAAAAGCTTCTACAAGTATGTAAAAAGAAAAAGATTAGTGAAGACAAATGTAGGTCCCTTACAATCAGAAACGGGAAAATTTATAATGGGGAACAGGGAAATGGCAGAGCAATTAAACAAATACTTTGGTTCAGTCTTCATGGAAGAGGACACAAATAACTTCCCAAAAATGCTAGGGAACCAAGGGACTAGTGAGAAGGAGGAATTAAAGGAAATTAGTATTAGTAAAAAAATAGTGCTGAAGAAATTAATGGGACTGAAAGCCGATAAGTCCCTAGGGCCTGATAATCTGCAGCCCAGAGTACTAAAAGAGGTAGTCATGGAAATAGTGGATGCATTAGTTGTCATCTTTCAAAATTCTATAGATTATGGAATAGTTCCTGCAGATTGGAGAGTGGCAAATGTAACCCCACTATTTAAAAAAGGAGGGTGAGAGAAAACAGGGAACTACGGACCAGTTATCCTAACATCAGTAGTAGGGAAAATGCTAGAGACTATCATAAAGGATGTGATAACAGTGCACTTAGAAAATATCAACAGGATTAGACAAAGTCGACATGGATTCATGAAAGGGAAATCATGTTTGACAAACCTACTGGAGTTTCTTGAGGATGTAACTGGTAGAATAGATAAGGAAGAACCAGTGGATATGGTTTATTTGGATTTTCAGAAGGCCTTTGATAAAGTCCCACATAAGAGGTTAGTGTGCAAAATTAAAGCACATGGGATTGGGGGTAATATACTTGCATGGATTGAAAATTGGTTAACAGAAAAGAAACAGAGAGTAGGAATAAATGGGTCTTTTTCGGGGTGGCAGGCAGTGACTAGTGGGGTACCGCAGGGATCAGTGCTTGGGCCCCAGCTAGTCACAATATATATCAATGATTTGGATGAGGGAACCAAATGTAATATTTCCAAGTTTGCTGACGACACAAAACTAGGTGGGATTGTGAGTTGTGAGGAGGATGCAAAGAGGCTTCAAGGCGATTTAGACAAGTTGAGTGAGTGGGCAAATACATGGCAGATGCAGTATAATGTGGATAAATGTGAAGTTATCCACTTCGGAAGGAAAAACAGAAAGGCAGAGTATTATTTAAATGGTGATAGATTGGGGAATGTTGATGTACAAAGGGACCTGGGTGTCCTTGTACACCAGTCACTGAAAGCAAACATGCAGGTGCAGCAAGTAATTAGGAAGGCAAATGGTATGTTGGCCTTCATTGCAAGAGGATTTGAGTATTGGAGCAAGGATGTCTTACTGCAGTTATACAGGGCCTTGGTGAGACCACACCTGGAGTATTGTGTGCAGTTTTGGTCTCCTTACCTAAGAAAGGATATACTTGCCATGGAGGGAGTGCAGCGAACGTTCACCAGACTGATTCCTGGGATGGCAGGACTGTCGTATGAGGAGAGATTGGGTCGACTCGGCCTGTATTCATTCAAGTTTAGAAGAATGAGAGGGGATCTCATTGAAACATATAACATTCTGACAGGGCTAGACAGACTGGATGCAGGGAGGATGTTTCTCCTGGCTGGGGGGGTCCAGAATGAGGGGTCACAGTCTCAGGATACGGGGTAGGAGTTTTCGGACTGAGGTGAGGAGAATTTTTTTCACTCAGAGGGTGGTGAACCTGTGGAATTCTCTACCACAGAAGGCTGTGGAGGCCAAGTCACTGAATATATTTAAGAAGGAGCTAGATAGATTTCTAGACACAAAAGGGTTTGGGGAGAGAACGGGAATATGGTATTGAGATAGAGGATCAGCCATGATCATATTGAATGGCAGAGCAGGCTCGAAGGGCTGAATGGCCTACTCCTGCTCCTATTTTCTATGTTTCTATGTTAAGACAAAGGTATTGATTTTCAGGTCTGCATGCCGATCCAGCAGAGATAGATCCATTGGATGACTGCTGCCTTCAGAGAAAAGCTGATTACATTAACCGAATGGAGATCCCATACTGGGCGTGATAGTGGGAACTCTCCAGAGGGCTGCTGACAAAGGCTGATGGGAACATTTAAAGAGATGTGGCCTCATAAAGGTATGGAAGCAAAAATTGTACTAAAAAGCTACATTTTCAAGGCCTATTTGAACCTTTCCAAAGATTGTTTGGGGGGGAAAAGTGGCTGGCAATAACCAGTAACTGGCATGATAAATGGGGCGGGAAACAGAGTTTGTGGGCCAGTGAAAGAATGACACCACTCTGGAGCCCCCTGTTTGATAAGTGGAGATACTGCTGGATTAAATGGGTGAACAGGGTTCCCTTTCTGTAAGACCTGGAAACAGATATGGAAAAAGAAGGCACACATTAAGGAACCTGTGAAGGCAAGACCACCGTTTTTCGGTTGAGACATTATACCGAGGCCCGGTCTACTCTCTCAGGTGGACATAAAAGATCCTAAGGCACTATTCGAAGAAGAGCAGGGGAGTTCTTCGATTGTTCTGGCCAACATTTATCCCTCAACCAACATCATTAAAACAGATTATCTGGTCATTATCATATTGCTGTTTGTGAGACCTTGCTGTGCCAAATTGGTTGCTGCATTTCCTACATTACAACTGTGACTACACTTCAAAAGTACTTTGTTGGCTGTAAAGTGCTTTGGGACGTCCTGAGGTCATGAAAAGTGCTATATATATGCAAGTTCTTTCTCTTTCTTCTTTGCTTGCACAACAAGGTAGCACCTAATATAGGAAAACAGACCCAAACAAATGGGGTCAGAAATTACAATTCCGTGACTCCTTGGAGGCCACCCTGGACAATCTTGCCTATAAAAGCACTGTTGTAGTAAGAGAAGATGAAGCCGCAAGCATCCCCCATTCTATAGGCTAATACCATCCAATTCTTATGTCTTGCCTTCTCTTTTCATTCACTTCCACAATGCATACTGTCGAAAACTTAATTACCTATTATATACAATGCATTAACTCCAAACACTTATTTTCAGACAAGTAAGAATTTATTAAAAGAAACTTGTATACAAGGGAAGAGTGTTCTAAGCAATGGTCAGAACAGCCTCTTCACTGAACAAAGGAAACAGCTCAAGTTTATACAGTTAATTCAGCTACGCCCACCTGTCGTAGAATATGGGCGTACACGTACATTCTTTATTGGTTCACGTGGTTAGTCAATCAAAATAGGGAACCCACCCTCTGGTTCCTCATGACTGCCTCGTGATGTTTGGACACAGTCCTGGGAAAGTAATTTTCCTTAATAAAGTCTTTTTTATCAGTAGGTCTGTACCTAGTCTCAAGGCTATATGGTCATTCATTTCTGTTAGTCAGACAGTTATCAGCATGAGGGAACAATAGCGCTTCTGTATGTCTTTGGTGAGAAACTAAAACATAAGCTTTCTATTATATTCAGCTGGTCAGTTAATATGGTCAACTATCCATCATGCATTTCTTCTTTTTATGGTTTAAGGGTATTAGAAAATTAATATGGTCAGGTCCACATTTATGGTTTAGGTGTATTAGAAAGTTAATATGGTCAGGTATCTCTTTATGCATTTCCACAATACTGTAGCAGAGTAACTGAGAGCCCTGATCCCCGAAAAAGGGTATGGCCTTTTTAAGGAGACCTCTCCTTTAAGAGGAGGGCTATGGCTCTTGTAAGAGACCTCACCATTAAGAAGTAATTAAGGCTGGAGTGGATGGACACCTTCCCAAGTCGTGTGAGAATAAATGGGAGAGCTCGAGAGAAGCAAAAGTCCACCCCTGAACAGAGCCCCAGAAGCTGGAAGCGGCAAAGTGAACTAGGCATTGCCAAAGGTACTGTGGACTGCAAAAATGTCTAGGCGTTACCAATGGTACTGTAGTATGACTTTGTGTGGAGTGAATTAAAAGACAAGTGTTATTAAGTATGAATTGGTCAAGGACAATCCTTTTTCATGTGAAGAAGGTTACAAGATGGTAGGACTCTCTGACAATACATACAACCACAGAACATAGGAACAGGAGTAGGCTATTTGGCCCCATGAGCCTGTTCCTCCATTCAGTTAGATCATGGCTGATCTGTACCTCAATTCCATTTACCCACCTTGGTTCCCTATGCCTTACCAAACAAAAATCTATCAATCTCCATTTTGAAATTTTCAATTAACTGATCCTCAACAGCTTTTCAGGGGAGAGAGTTCCAGCTATTGACTACTCTTTGTGTGAAGAAGTGTTTCCTGACATGACCCCTGAACGGCCTAGCTCTAATTTTAAGGTTATGCCCCCTTGTTCTGGACTCACCCTCCAGAGGAAATAGTTTCTCTTTATCTACCCTATCAAATTTATAAATCATCTTAAACACCTCAATTAGATCACCCATAATCTTCTATACTCAACTGAATACAAGCCTAGTCTATGCAAGCTGGCCTCACAATTTAACCCTTTTAGCCCTGGTATCATTCTGGTGACTCTGCTGCACCCCCTCCAAGGCCAATATATTCTTTCAGAGATGCAGTGCCCAGAAATGAATGCAGTATTCAAAATGCGGTCTAACCAGAACTTTATACAGCTGTAACATCACTTCCTTACCTTTGTATTCCAGCCTCCTTGAGATAAAGGCTTACATTCCATTAGCCTTTTACATTATTTTTTGTACCTGTCCACTAGCTTTTAGTGATTTCTGTACATGGACCCCTAAATCTCTCTGCTCCTCCACAGTCGTTAGCTTCTTAGCATTTAGAAACTACTCTGATCTATCTTTCTTAGGTCCAAAGTAGATGACATCACACTTCCCCACACTGAACTCCATCTGCCACAGTTTTGCTCACACACTTAATTTATCAATGTCCCTTTGCAATGTTCTGTTCCCATCTAGATACTTACTATGCCACCTTACTTAGCGTTGTCAGCAAACTTAGATATACGGCTCTCTATTGCTTCATCTAAGTTATTGATAAGTATAGAGAAAAGCTGAGGCCCCTAAACAGATCCCTGGGGACACCACTATTCACATCCTGCCAATTGGAATACATACCCATTATCCCTACTCTCTGACTTCTACCTCCTAACCAATTCCCTACCAATGTCAATAGGTTGCCTCCAATTCCATATGCTTTCATTTGTGTTAAGAGCCACTTATGTGGAACCATATCAAATATCTTCTGAAAATCCATATAATTAACATCTATAGACACTCTCTTATCTACAACGTTAGTAACCTCGTTAAAAAATTCAACTAGGTTAGTTAGACATGACTTAACCATTACAATTTCATGCTGACTCTCTCTGATCAGTGCATATTTGTCCAAGTGCTCAGTCACTCTATCCCTAATAACAGATCCTTGTAACTTCTCCACAACAGACGTTAAACTAATAGGTCTATAATTTCCTAGTTTCTCTCTCCGACCCTCTTAAATAATGAAGTGACCATTGGCAATTTTCCAATCCATGGGGACAATTCCTGAATCTAGGATTTTGGAAGATCATGACTTAAGCATCTGGAATTTCCTCACTTACTTCTTTTAATACCCTAGGGTGGAAACCATCAGGTCCTGGAGATTTGTCAATCTTCAGTCTCAATATTTTCTCCAGTACCATTTTTTTACTTACATTAAATCTAGTACGTTCCTCCACTTGATTTAATTTTAGCTTTCATCGTAGTTCTGGTACCGTTAGCTAGGTGTTCCCTTACCGTTAGATTGTTGACTAATCTGGCTCATTACTCAATGCTAAATCTAGTATGGCCTGTCCTCTTGTTGGTTCAAGAACATATTGTTCCAGAAAACTATCTCAAATACACTCAAAAAAAATTGCTGCCTTTGGGACTCGAGCTGTTCTGCTTCTCCCAGTCTGTGAAAATTAAAGTCTCCCATTATAATCACTCTGCTTTTGCAACAAGCTTCTCTGATCTTCGTATTTGTGCATCCCACTACTTCATCACTATCAGGAGGTCTGTAGACAACTCCCACTAAAGTCTTGCATCCTTTTCTATTCCTCAATTCTACCCAGAGAGTTGCTACTGCCTGCTCACCCTTACTGATATCCCATCTTTCTAATGCTGTAATAGTGTCTTTTATCAATACTGCTACTCTTCCTCCTTTCCCTATTTCCCTGTCCTTTCTGTATTTATTTCCCAGTCATAATCTGCTTGTAGCCAAGTCTACTATATCATACCCTTTAAGCTGAATTTGTGCTTCTAATTTGCTTGTTTTATTCCTTATGCTACATGCATTTGTGTACAGAACTCGTCACTGAGGAACAGACCCCCAACCTGCCCTTTTGTCCTGATGCTGTTTTTCTCACATTTTTCAAATGATCACACTTCTTGTTTATCATCACTCCTATTGTATTTTTATTAGTTATTTTTTTCTGAACCTGAAGTGTTTATTTTATCTTTAACACTATTTATGATCTGGCCTTTCTCTCATCCTTTTTCCTTATTATTTCTGCCTGATCTGATCCCCATCGCCCCCTTTATTGGTTTAAAGTCTGTCTCTCCAGCCCTATTTATGCTTTCAGCTAGGATCTTGGTACCAGCCCGGTTCAGGTTCAGTCTGTCCCAGAAAACAACATACACAGTATTTTAGTTCTCTTGGAAGGTATTTCTTAGAGACAGCATTGCAACATTATTCACTTTTCTGTAATTATAGACCTGGAATAACAGCATGCCAACGCTATTCTTAGCCCAGGACAAGACAGTACCTCAAAGCAGCATGCTTCCCTCACACCAAAATTTGTCAGTATAGCTGCACACATCTCAGCCGATACAATTAGTAAGCTTGAGGAAGTAGCCCTGGGTAAGTCACAGGGCAAAGATGAGAAATGTGGTGGCAAAAGAGGAGCAGGAACCTGCTGGTTGCAATTAAGGACCCATGCACTTTGGGAAATGCAGTATTGTCGTGACATTGGGCAGCCATGTCATGCTCCTGCTGCTAATCAGTAGAAAAGATGATGGAATAACTGACTATGCTGATTGGTGCTTGTCAATTGTGTAATATATTTGTGAACAGCACATTGGCCAGACCAGAAGGCTCCAGACAAAGAGTAATATGTAAAAACAGCAATATCAGCAGAAGCTAAAATGACTATTACATATTGACCTTGGAAGGAGCGCAGCGCAGATTTACCAGAATGTTACCACGGCTCCAAGGATTAAATAATTAAGAGAGATTACATAAACTAGGCTTGTATTTCCTGGAATATAGAAGGTTAAGGAGTGATTTGATTGAAGTTTTTAGGATTTTGAAAGGAATTGATAGGGTAGATTAAGAGAAACTTTTTCCGCTGATGGGGGAGTCTAGGACAAGGGGACATAACCTTAAAATCAGAGCCAGGGCATTCAGGAGAAGTTAGGAAACACTTCTTCACGCAAAGGGTGGCAGAGTGTGGAACTCACTTCCACAAAAAGCAGTAAATGCTAGCTCAATTAATAACTTTAATCTGAGATCAATAGATTTTTGCTAGCCAAGGGTATTAAGGGATATGGAGCCAAGGCAGGTAAATGGAGTTAGCATACAGATCAGCCATGATCTCACTGAATGGCAGAACAGGCTCGAGGTGCTAAATGGCCTACTCCTGTTCCTGTAAAGAGCAAATCTTTGTGCTCAGTTCCCTGGATTAAAGATCAGGAAAAAGCTACCGGTGATCCGGGTCTTCACCTGTTTAATGCTGCTGCAGGATTTCTTGAGCTTTCTGGGGACAAGAATTTGACCTGTGACTGAAGGAAGCACAGGCCAAAGAAATCCATTCGAATGAGAGTAGGAGTGGATGTTCCCGGTCTCTTGCCTCATTCTGTTCTCTACACTTGATGAACGCCCAAGAGTAGGGGCACCGAGAAAAGATGGTGGTGTTTTCTGCCCCCAAACCACTGCTAATCGGAGGATCTGCAGGGATCCTGGGGCCAGGCTGAAGATTTCAAGGTAGGTCTTCAGAGACCACTGACAATTCTCCAGGATCCTGAGGCACATAATGACATTATAGCTGCCGACCTTCATTGGAAGCCAGAAGGTCACAATCACCCAGGACAGACTCGCAGCTGCCCCTTACTTTCCTGTTCCTACCACTGACCCAGGCTGTGTATATGGTCCAGGGCATCAAGTCCTCGCACTCCTGGTGGTGTTCTTGGGCTTTGGTAGCACTTGGGATGGTCCTGGACTTTGATAGCAATGGGTGATGGTCCTGGGTTTAGCAGCACTATGATGAAGCTGCTAGGGTTTGGCAGTGGGAGTGCACCCATGTACAAAATGAGCTCTGACCAAGGATAAAGGGTTAGGAAGGTGGGCAGAAGTCTTGCTAAACTACCTCCAGTGCCAAAATTACCCTGGTAGGAAAATACAGCCCAATGTATCTTTCTGTGTGTGTCTCTCTCTCTCCTCAGCTTAATGCCCTTTACAAACAAAAATTACAACAGATGTGTAATCAGTGCAGTGCATCATTTTTCTCTCTCAAATACACACACACTGCTTCTCTGCTTCAGAAATATAAATATCTTTCTCCTTCTGTGGCACTGGTTATACACATTTTCCTTTGGAAGGAGAGAAGATAATGGGATGGATTTTCATCCCCATTTTCAGGTAGACTCATGGCGATAGTAGGCTGAAAATTGAAGTGCAGCACTTAGAATCACACAGCACAGGAGGCCATTCAGCGCATCGTGCCTGTGCCGGCTCTTTTAATGAACAATCCAATTAGTCCCACTCCCCTGCTCTTTCCCCATAAACCTGCAATTTTCACTTTTTCAAGTATATATCCAATTCCTTTTTGAAAGTCACTATTGAATCAGTTTCTATCACTCTTTCAGGCAGTGCATTTCAGATCATCATAACTCGCAGCATAAAAAAAATTCTCCATCTCCTCTTTTTTGCCAATTATCTTAAATCTGTGTCCTCTGGTTACCGACTCTCCTGCCATCTATTAAATCTCCCCTTAACCTTCCTTTGCTCTAAGGAGAACAATCCCAGCTTTTCTAGTCTTGCCACATATCTGAATTCCCACATCCCTGGTACCATTCTGGTAAATCTCCTCAACACCCTCTCCAAGGCCTTGACAACCTTTTTGAAGTGTGGTGCCCAGAATTGCACACAGTGCTCCAGCACAATAACCAGTGATTTTTAAAGGTTTACCATAACTTTCTTGCTTTTGTGCTCTATGCTTCTATTTATAAAGCCTATGATTCTTTAACAGCTTTATCAACTTGTCCTGCCACCTTCAAAGATTTGTGTATGTGAACCTCCAGGTCTCTTCCTGCATCCCCTTTAACATTTTACCATTTAGTTTATACTGCCTCTCCTCATTTTTCCTTCCAAAATGCATCACTTCACATTTCTCTGCATTTCATATGCCACGTGTCTGCCCATTTCACCAGTCTATGTCCTTCTTAAGTCTGCTACTATCCTCCTTATGGTTTGCTACATTTCCAAGCTTTGTGTCATCCGTAAACTATGCCCAAGTCCAGGTCATTAATATATATCAAAAGGAGCACTGGTCCTAATAACAACCCCTCGAGGACAGCACTTCCTTCCAGTCTAAAACAACCGTACATTACTACTCGCTTTGTGTAGCTCAGCCAATCTTGTATCCACGCTGCCACTGCCCCTTTAATCCCATGGGTTTCAATTTTGCTAACAAGTCTATTATGTGGTACTTTATCAAACCCCTTCTGAAAGCCCATATACACATTTAATAGAGAAGTTCAAAATTATGACGGGTTTTGATAGAGTAAATAAGTAGAAACTGTTTCTACAGGCAGGAGGGTCAGTAACGAGAGAACACAGATTTAAGATAATTGGCAAAAAAGCTAGGGGGGAGATGACAAGAATTTCTTTTACTCAGCGAGTTGTTATGATCTGGAATGCATTGCCTGAAAGGATGGTGGAAGCTGATTCAATAGTAATTTTCAAAAGGGAATTGGATAAATACTTAAAAAGGAAAACATTGCAGGGCTATGGGGAAAGAGCAGGGGAGTGGGACTAATTGTTAACTCTTTCAGAGAGCCGACACAGGCACAATAGACCGAGCGGCCTCCTTCTGTGCTGTATGATTCTATAAACATAAAACACATTGTGGAAAATGTTGGCTATGATATTTGTTAAATGGTTAGACCCAGTATTACAACTAACTCTCAATGATTTGGTTTACTTGCATTATTTGATTGAGTCCACTTATTAACTAAATATTGTATTCAAAAAATCCCTGATGTCTATCTGCTATTTCTTAAAAATAATATTAACATAATTGATGAGAAGATGTATACTTACACTTAAATATAATTTCTAATCTTGTATTTTCAGCCTGAATGCGAAGTTCTTCAAAAGCCATTATTATTCTCTAACGTTTGAATTACAAACAGGAAAATGTAAATGCATAGTATAATGGAACTCTCAAAATTTAGATATAAGCCCAGAAAATATCCAACTCAAATCAGTAAACTACTGGTTATAACTCTATCGACATAAAGGTTTTTGCTATGGTGCACCTCAATAGAGCACCGGACCTCAAAAGTGTCTGTCACGCTGTAGGCATCACACTTCTGGCAAAAAATAATGATAGCCTCAAATATCATAGCAATAAGAAATCATTATTAAGTGTCAACGACATTGATTAGGGGAAATCTACTAACTAAGCACAAGGTCCATTTACTCACAACTACGAGACCTGGAGGGCCACAAGTGCATGAAATGCCTCCAGTTGCTTGAGCTCAAGCTGAGGATTTCTGAGCATGAGGGGCGGCTGGAGTCACTGCAGAGCATAAGGGAGGCAGAAGGTTTCCTGGATCGTACATTCCAAGAGGTGGTCACCCCACAGCCACAGAGTTCAGGATAGCAAGTGGCTGGCTATCCAAAAGGGTGGGAAGAGGCAGGCAGTGCAGGAATCTTCTGGCTACATGGCACTCTCAAATCGGTATTCGGCACTGAATACCAGTGAGGGTGACGACACCTCGAAGGAGTGCAGTCCTGACCATGGCACCATGGGGCAAAGGACTGCACAGGAGGGCCACAGTGAAGTGTAGGAATGCAGTAGTCATAGGGGATTCAATAGTCAAGAGGGCAGACAGACGTTTCTGTGACCGCTGACGTGAGTCCCGCATGGTGTTGCCTCTCTAGTGCCAGGGTAAAGGACAACTCGGAGAGGGTGCAGAACATTCGGCGGGGGGGCAGGAACAGCCAGAAGTCGAGGTCCATTTGGGAACTAATGACATAGGAAAGGGATAAAGTCCTGCAGTCAGAATTTCAGGAGCTAGTGAGGAAGTTTAAAAATCAGGACCTCAAAGGTAGTAATCTCTGGATTACTCCCAGTGCCACACACTAGTGAGTACAGAAATAGGAAGATAAGGCAGGTTAATGCGTGGCTAGAGACGTGGTTCAAGAGGGAGGGCTTCAGATTCTTGTGGCATTGGGACCAGTTCTGGAGCAGGAGGGACCGGTTCAAGTCTGATGGCTTGCACCTCAAAAGAGCAGGGACCAATGTCCACATGGGGAGGATCACTAGTGCTGTGGGGGAGGGTTTAAACTAATTTTGGCAGGGCGATGGGCACCAGGATGTAGCATTAGAAAGGAGAAACAAGGTGCACAAGGGATTGGGAGAGACAGATAGCACCAGAGTAAGAAATAGTACAGCATTAGGTGGAATCGGACTGAGAGAATATGAGAAGGTCTAAGCTAGGTTTAGAGTGCAAGTGTGTAAATGCATATACATAGCCACATGTGGCTATTTGCGGCTGCATCATATTCCCATGGGAATAGGATGTAGTGGCGATAAGAGACCAGGCTCAAATAAGGGCAGGATTGGGTACTAAATATTCCTGGATACAGGGGCCCCGATATTAGAGGGGAGGCGGGTTGGCAGTGGAGGGGGCGCGATTTTTTTTATTCGTTGATGAGGTGTTACTGTCAAGGCCAGCATATATTGCCCAACCCTAATTGCCCTTGAGAAGGTGGTGGTGAGCCGCCTTCTTGAACCGCTGCAGTCCATGTGGTGAAGGTTCTCCCACAGTACTGTTAGGTAGGGAGTTCCAGGATTTTGACCCAGCGACGATGAAGGAACGGCGATATATTTCCAAGTCAGGATGGTATGTGACTTTGAGGGGAACGTGCAGATGGTGTTGTTCCCATGTGCCTGCTGCCCTTGTCCTTCTAGGTGGTAGAGGTCGCGGGTTTGGGAGGTGCTGTCGAAGAAGCCTTTGCAAGTTGCTGCAGTGCATCCTGTGGATGGTACACACTGCAGCCTCGGTGCGCCGGTGGTGGAGGGAATGAATGTTTAGGGTGGTGGATGGGGTGCCAATCAAGCCGGCTGCTTTGTCCTGGATGGTGTCAAGCTTCTTGAGTGTTGTTGGAGCTACACTCATCCAAGCAAGTGGAGAATATTCCATCACACTCCTGACTTGTGCCTTGTAGATGGTGGAAAGGCTTTGTGGAGTCAGGAGGTGAGCCACTCGCCGCAGAATACCCAGCCTCTGACCTGTTCTTGTAGCCACAGTATTTATGTGGCTGGTCCAGTTAAGTTTCTGGTCAATGGTGACCCCCAGGATGTTGATGGTGGGGGATTTGGTGATGGTAATTCCATTGAATGTCAAGGGGAGGTGGTTAGATTCTCTCTTGTTGGAGATGGTCATTGCCCGGCACTTGTCTGGCGCGAATGTTACTTGGGCGCGTGGCAAACCCGCATGAACCAAACTTACCGTTTCCGAAGCAATCGCACATTGATCATTGATAGTGGTTGACGTCCTCTCCGGGTTTCGTACCCAGCAGCTAGCCTGATTGACAGGCTGGCTGCCACCAGGAGCTGCAACGCGAGGTGGGGGCGGGAAAGAGAGAGAGCCAGATGTCATCCGATGCTGGACTGGAAGACCAGGGCGGGAGGGGGAGGTGAGATCGGGGTAAGACCGGGGTGGGGGGGGGGTGGAGGTGGGACTGGGGGAAAGATCAGGAGGGTGAGACATCGGAGCAGGTTTCAAAGGTAGGTGCATTTAGTGTTTTCACTTCATTGCATGTTTTTTTTGTTTAATTTATTTAGTTTCTTTCACCAGGCGTGAATCAGAAGCGGTGGGCAAGCCGCCAGGTAAGTTAAAAAATCTTTCTATTCACTTCATCTGTCATAGGTAAAGTGCCTTAACTACCTCAATGAGGTACATTTGGTTCTTTAACTGTCATTCCACCAGCTTTAATTGCCGGCGGGACTTCCAGTTTCAGGTCGCCCGCACGCACACAGGTGGGTCCCTGGGAAACTCGGAAGCCGGCGGGATTTGTGCAATTTTTAGAAACCCCCCTCCACCCCCCCGCCCCCAACACACCCGCATTTGCCTCTTAAAATCACCCCCAAGGTGTTCAGGAAAGATAGGGAAGGAAAAAAAAGGAGGGAGATGGCAGTATTGATTAAGGAGAATATCGCAGTGCTGGAGAGAAAGGATGTCCATGAGGCAAAGACAGAATCTATTTGGTTGGAGTTAAGAAACAATAGAGATGCCATTACCTTACTTGAGTATTCTATAGGCCACCAACTAGTGGGAAGGATATAGAGGAGCAAATTTGCAGGAAAATTAGAGGGATGCAAGAACCATAGCGTAGTGATAATGGGGGACTTCAACTATCCAAATATAGACTGGGATAGTAATAGTGTAAAGGGGCAAAGAGGGGGTAGAATTTCTGAAGTGTGTTCAGAAGAACTTTCTTGATCAGTATGTTTCCGGCCCAACGAGACAGGAGGCATTGCTGGATCTGGTTCTGGGGAATGAAGTGGAGCAAGTGTCAGAGGGGGAACATTTAGGGAACAGTGATCATAGTATCATAAGGTTTACATTGGTTAAGGAAAAGGACAAGGAGCAATCTAGAGTAAAAATACTTAATTGGAGGAGGGCGAATTTCAGTGGGTTGAGAATGGATCTGGCCCGGGTAAATTGGAATCAAAGATTGACAGGCAAAACTGTAATCAAACAAAGGGCGGTCTCTAAAGAGGAGATGCTTCAGGTGCAGCATAGTTACATTCCCAAGAGAGGGAAAGGTAGGGCAACGAAAGCCAGAGCTCCCTGGATGACAAAAGAGATAGAGTAAGATGAAGCAGTAAAAGGGAGCATATGACAGATGTCAGGTTGATAATACACATGAGAACCAGGCTGAATCTGGAAAATACAGAGAAGTGAAAAAGGAAATAAGAGGGGCAAAGAGAGAGTATGAGAACAGACTAGTGGCTAACATAAAATGGAATCCAAAAGTCTTCTGTAGGTATATAAATAGTAAACTGGTAGTAAGAGGAGGGGTGGGGCCGAATAGGGACCAAAAAGGAAATCTACGCATGGAGGCAGAGGGCATGGCTGAGGTACTAAATGAGTACTTTGCATTTGACTTCACCAAGGAAGAAGATGCTGCCAAAGTCACAGTAAAAGAGGAGGTAGTTGAGATACTGGATGGGCTAAAAATTGATAAAGAGGAGGTACTAGAAAGGCTGGCTGTACTTAAAGTAGATAAGTCACCCGGTCTGAATGGGATACATCCTAGGCTGCTGAGGGAAGTAAGGGTGGAAATTGCAGAGGTGCTGGCCATAAACTTCCAATCCTCCTTAGATATCGGGGTGGTGCCAGAGGACTGGAGAATTGCAAATATTACACCCTAGTTCAAAAAAGATGTAAGGAGAAACCCGCCAACTACAGGCCAGTCAGTTTAACCTTGGCGGTGGGAGAGCTTTTGGAAACGATACTCCAGGACAAAATTAATAGTCACTTAGACAAGTGTGGATTAAGAAAGTCAGCATGGATTTGTTAGAGGCAAATCGTGTTTAACTAACTTGATTGACTTTTTTGATGAGGTGACCGAGGGGGTTGATGAGGCCAATGTGGTTGATGTGTATATGGACTTTCAAAAGGCGTTTGACAATAGGCTTGTCAGCAAAATTGAAGCCCATGGAATAAAATGGGCGGACACAAGGCAGATGAAATTTAACGTAGAAGTGCGAAGTGATACATTTTGGCAGGAAGAAGGGGGTGAAGGTGACAGGACAGGTTGAAAAAACAGTTTAAAAAGCATACGGGCTCCTGGGCTTTATAAATAGAGGCATAGAGTACAAAAGCAAGGAAGTTATGTTGAACCTTTATAAAACATTGGTTCGGCTGGAGTATTATGTCCAATTCTGGGCACCACACTTTAGGAAGGATGTGAAGGCCTTAGAGAGGGTGTAGAAGAGATTTACTAGAATGGTTCCAGGGATGAGGGATTTCAGTTATGTGGATAGACTGGAGAAGCTGGGGTTGTTCTCCACAGAGAAGATTAAGAGGAGATTTGATAGTGTTCAAAATCATGAAGGGTTTAGATAAAGTAAATAAAGAGAAACTGTTTCCATTAGCAGAAAGGTCGAGAACCAGAAGACACAGATTTAAGGTGATTGGCAAAAGAACCAAAAGCAACATGAAGAAAAACTTTTTTACGCAGCGAGTGGTTATGATCTGGAATGTGCTGCCTGAAAGGGTGGTGGAAGAAGATTCAATTGCGACTTTCAAAAAGTAATTGGATAAATACTTGAAGGGAAAAAATTTGCATGGCTCTGGGGAAAGAGCGAGGGAAAGGGACTAACTAGATTGCTCTTACAAAGAGTCGGCATGGGCTTGATGGGCTGAATAGCCTCCTTCTGTAGTGTAACCATTCTATGATTCTAACAATGGGAGTAATCTTAACCTAACCCACCTGGTGGGAATCTGACGGGATTAGTTCGATTAGCCACTCATTTTATAATGTGTCCAATTTAATTCTTCATTGTGGAGAGTTAAATTGGGTGAGTTGTAAAATGGGAGGCCAAACTGATCCAGTCAGCCTCCCACTGGTGGGTTAGGTTAAAATTATCCTCTATGAATCAAAAACCAGAAAACACCAGAAAAGCAGCCTATCATATCGCTCAGAAGAATTTGTCTAAGTATTTTGAGCCAGTATCTTGCTTTGTAAGCCAACCTAGTCTTTATACCTGTATAAATAACTATAATACAATAAACACATTAAAAAATTCACAAGAAAATGATTACATTACTCATAGTGCATCCATTACATTGCAAACCCCTGCAATGTTTTCTCCCAGAGGCCTATCCTTTTGTTCAGAGTCTGGGTCTTGAGTTTCTAAGCTTCTCTAGCTTTCAGTTGTTTAAACTAATGTCCTTTAGGGAAAGAAACCTGCAGTCCTTAGTCTGTCCAGTCCCACACCAATGTAGTTAACTCTGAAGAGGCCTAATAAGCCACTCAGTTGTATCACCACCTTCTCACATCAACTAGGAATGCTGGCCTTGCCAGCAATGCCCACATCCCAATAATAAACAAAACTTATTTTCTTTTTATTTTTGCTTGTTTTTAATTATTTGCCAGTTATTTTTGTTCCTTTTTATTGGTGTGCTTTATTGTTTTAGTACATTTGAGGGTTTTTCTTATGCACAGGCTGATTTTTTTTTATGTATGTCTCAGTTGCACTCTGACTGAACTTTAGGTTATCTGTCCCTCCTCTACAATGGGTATGTCATTCAAACAGAATAATTTTTCTGTATGCTAAATCCTCATTCTTTTGTCATTTCCACTCACTCTCATTCCTTTTTCAGTTTCAGTCTGCCTCTGTTATTTCTGCAGTCTGTCTGTTACTCTCCCACTTTCCTTCCTTTCCTTCCTTGTTTTTGTCAATGCTCAATAAAATCTCATGCTTTCCAGAATCTATTCATAAATAACTATCACTTTTGAAAGGGACAAAATGAAATAAGTTAGGAAAGTATGTAGTGTGTTGAGAATATCTTGAAATCCCTACAGTGAAGTTAAGCTCACGTTCTTCTTCATAGACATCCTTCATGTATCATTTTGGATTCTAATTTGCACCTTGAGAGAAAGTGAGTTGACTCAAAGTTTATAAAACACCAGCATTCAAAACATATCTGCTAAAAATAAATCCTTTTAATCAGATATCCATCTTTATAGTTTGATTCAGTAATTTTTGGTAAACTATGTTCCCCTAATTGCCAACCAGTTTTGGTGAGGGGACCTAAAACATGTATTTACATATGTAAGGGGGGCCTAACAGCCTGAAAAGCTGCCTACACCAATCTGGCGCTACCCATAATGCAGGTGCTGATCAGGTGCAGGTTGTTGAGCTCCAAAATTGTTTTTTCCCCCTCCGCTTCCCACCCTGAAAACGAGTGCAATGAGGATCCCTTTCTGTCCTACCTCAGCTGAGAGATCCATTCTTCCTCTTTAGCTTACTATACGGAATTCAAGTGAAATGTTAAGGATGATGTCTAATGAAAAAGAAAGTGTGGTTACCTACCTCATAGTATCTTCTTCATTTACAAGGTCAGAAATGGGGATGTTCGCTGATGACTGCACAGTGTTCAGTTCCATTCGCAACCCCTCAGATAATGAAGCAGTCCGAGCCTGCATGCAGCAAGACCTGGACAACATCCAGGCTTGGGCTCATAAGTGGCAAGTAACATTCGCGCCAGATAAGTGCCAGGCAATGACCATCTCCAACAAGAGAGAGTCTAACCACCTCCCCTTGACATTCAACGGCATTACCATCGCCGAATCCCCCACCATCAACCTCCTGGGGGTCACCATTGACCAGAAACTTAACTGGACCAGCCATATAAATACTGTGGCTACGAGAGCAGGTCAGAGGCTGGGTATTCTGCGGCGAGTGACTCACCTCCTGACTCCACAAAGCCTTTCCACCATCTACAAGGCACAAGTCAGGAGTGTGATGGAATACTCTCCACTTGCCTGGATGAGTGCAGCTCCAACAACACTCAAGAAGCTCGACACCATCCAAGATAAAGCAGCCCGCTTGATTGGCACCCCATCCACCACCCTAAACATTCACTCCCTTCACCACCGGCGCACAGTGGCTGCAGTGTGTACCATCCACAGGATGCACTGCAGCAACTCGCCAAGGCTTCTTCGACAGCACCTCCCAAACCCGCGACCTCTACCACCTAGAAGGACAAGGGCAGCAGGCGCATGGGAACAACACCACCTGCACGTCACACACCAAGTCACACACCATCCCGACTTGGAAATATATCGCCGTTCCTTCAT
The DNA here is from genome assembly GCF_035084215.1 of Heptranchias perlo. Taxonomy (NCBI): domain Eukaryota; kingdom Metazoa; phylum Chordata; class Chondrichthyes; order Hexanchiformes; family Hexanchidae; genus Heptranchias; species Heptranchias perlo. The sequence goes on from NC_090351.1 coordinate 5,902,752, forward strand.
TGTCGCTGGGTCAAAATCCTGGAACTCCCTTCCTAACAGCACTGTGGGAGAACCGTCACCACACGGACTGCAGCGGTTCAAGAAGGCGGCTCAACACCACCTTCTCGAGGGCAATTAGGGATGGGCAATAAATGCCGGCCTTGCCAGCGACGCCCACATCCCGTGAACGAATAATAAAAAAAAAAGATGGTAATGTTGCAAAAGTGTGGTACACAGGTTTCAGAAGGACCAAACTCAGATTCAACATGGGCACCTAAGGATACCTGATAGGGTTATTCTTCCAGGCTCCTTTAATAGTGAATAGTTCCCTAAGAAATCTTCAGCAAGGAAAGGTGGAGGACTGTTATAGCTACAAATTTATTTATTTTTAGCACCTGTTGTACTAGCCTCAACATCCATGGAATCTCACATAACATTAGGTCAGAAGCTTGAACTTATCACCAAACTTCTTTCACTTAATAACATATAGCTTATTGGTGGAAGACAGCAAAGTCTCCAAACTTAAAATGTAAATCCTTTTACTAACAGCCAAACCATTCAGTAGCCTGGCCATTAGCTGGAAGTAATCCATAGAAGGATACCAAATGTGGTCCTCCAACTAAAATAAAAAGTCTATTCAATCTCGCAGTGAGACTGTATAATATCCCAAAATCATAAATTCTTTGGCCAGCAAGAGGCAATGAGAATTATCCTAATTTCCTCGGCCCATAATTTCTGAGAAAATTCATAAGGGGTGGGTGGGGGGAAGCACGCAGAATTGTATTGCAAGCATGCGTGCTTCTGGGTAACCAAATGACGGGAGAAGAAATCTACTTAATCAAACCACCCAAAAAAATTACAAAATCACATTCCAGTAAAAAGATCACCACAATATAGCCACAATGAGAGTTCTTCACCCACAATCTACCTACTAGAGTGGGTCTTGAGTTTCCGTGCTTCTGTCTGCCCTCTCAGGTGGCGTAAAAGATCCCATAGCACTTTTCAAACAAGAGCAAGGGGGTTCTCCCGATGTCCTGACTAATACTTATCCCACAACCAACAGCGCCAAAAACAGATTTTCTGGTCATTTTTCTCATCGCTGTTTGTGGGACCTTACTGTGTTCAAATTGGTTGCCACATTTCCCTACATGACAACAATGACTACGCTTTGAAAGCACTTCAGTGGCTGTGAAGTACATACCAAGATCATGAAAATCAATCAATCTTTCTTCCTTATTTTTCCCCAAAGTCCATCTGATTTCTGTCCTTCCTCACTGGCCCACTTACCCCTCCACTCCATGCTACAATTTTCCTACATGGCAGTATCAATATTGCAGGAAATTAAGGAGGTTAAAAAAACACAAAAGCAAAACAAGAGATAAAAGGGGAGAAATAGGCAAATGGAAAAAGGAAAGAAATGAAGTAAAGTTTTGAGAGGGTGGGGAAAAAGAACCAAGGAGGAGAGGAAAAGTGAAAGGGCAGTGAGTAAGGGAAAATCTAGGCAGAGAGGGTAGGAAAGATGATATGTGCATATATAGAGATCCATCTTCAGTGTGTGAATTCCCAGCTTTATTTAATTCACCAATGTTGCCACACAAAGAATGAGGAGAGAAAAAACAGAAGGACTGGTGCTGCTGCAAGGCGGAAGGGGGAATGACAAAGACCCTCCAAGGCACTCAGTTGAAGCATAGCAGAGGAAGAGAGCAAGAGATCCTATTCAGTGATAGTGGAGAGAAAGGATTTATTAAGGTGTAGGTGAGAGATCCTGTTGAGCAGAAGCAGGAAGAAAAATGGAGAAATACCCTGCTGTGGGATTTGGAAAGAAAAATCTGTTGAGGTGGAAACACTGTAAGTAGGAGACTCGACAGAGATGGAGGAGACACTTTACTGAATGGAGGGGGAGGAAGAAATAGTGAGCCTACCGTAGGTGTTTCCCTGGCTCTGCCAGGGGGAGGAAGGACAGCTGATGTCAGACTTAACAGCGCACGTTATAAAGCACCACATCCACTGACTTAACCTGAGCAATACCACAGACGATCCATTCGTTCATTTTGATAAAGTATCACTGACCTCAATATTTTCAGCATTTTCAGCATAAAGTCGCCTTGTTTCATCTCTTTCTGCTTCATCTAAAATAAATAAGTAACAGAAGTAAAAATATAATTGTTTTAATATGGAATAAAATGTGTTTGTAGTAAGATAAAAATGATAAAGCACTAGGCTTCACATGTAAGGGTCATCATTCTCTGACAGCGGTAATGTTCCACATATCATGCGGCAGGGAAGCCATAGAACAGCAAAAAGCACTTGGGCTTTTTTTGAGGTACTCAGCTGATCTTTTCCTAGCACACTCCCATCAGTGTCCTTAGTTTTGGTATAAACATCAACCTCGGTGAATGCAGGAGGAACAGATTCTCCTCCCCCGCCCCTCCAGTTCAGAAGTAATTAGATAAACCACACTCAGAAACGTAGCCAAACTCGTGGTAAAGATATTGGGGGTTAAATCGGATTAGGCCACAAACCGGGCGCGTATATTGCGATCTGCGACTAACCCACACCCAATGCTTCCTGCAGAGGCAGAACGTGAATGTCGTGCTGCCTGCTAATTAGAATGATTCCTCCGTGCAGCCTCTCAGCAGTGCTGAGAATCAGGAAGCCCGAAATGGGGTGTGGTCAGCGCTCATCACAGGCAGCCTGCACCTCTTAAAGGAGCAGGTGCACAGTCTACTGGAAGGAGGGAAAGATGGCAGGAAGGATTGCAGGACCGGTACGAGAGCGCGCCCCATGTTTCTCCAATGATGCACTGGAGGCCCTGGTGGAGGGGGTGAACGAAAGGAGGGCCGACCTGTACCCTCAGTGGCAGGAGACCCTCCAGACTCCAGCTCCGCAGGCAATGGGAGGCTGTGGCCCAGGAAGTCAATGCCAGGAGCATGGCACCACATGCGTGGATGCAGTGCCGAAAAAAGTTCAACGATTTGACGAGTGGTCAAGGTGAGTGATTGTAAGTGTCAAGTGGCACATCCTACCAACTGCACCACTGTTCCACGCATAACACCCCTTGTCACCCACCCACCAACAAACACAGCCCATCCGTATGCAATGCTGCACTTGGCATGTTGCATCTCATCTGCACATAGTACCACACTTGCAGGCCACACAACCACCACTCACAGGTCTCACACACTGGCAGCTATTCAACCATGACAAGCACATCACCCAGACACCTTGTAGGATACTCACTGACACATTGCCCTCTGTCTTGCAGGAGAAGGTGGCGCATAACAGCCGGCAGCAGGAGAGACCTGAAGGAGGGCAGGCACGCCTATACATCCTCATCCCCTTGGAGGAGACCATGCTTCAGATCATTGGGCGGGCCGTCGCTGCAGCTGTGACCATATGCAGCGCAGGAGGTCCTGATGAAGGTGGTCTCTGTATATCTAATGCACCTTCTCATTTCCCACATCTCCCTCCTCCCACAATCTTTTCTGACACACGTGCTGCAGATGCTGTCAGCACGCACGTCTTACTTGCTCCTCTCCCCACTCCACAACTCAACCAGTTTCCCTTTGTCATTGCAGATACCCAAGAACATGTGCTGGCACTGCCAGAGGAGGAGGAGGACACTGAAGCCACACCGTCACTCTATCTGACACTCACATCCACCAGCTCAGAGACTGACAATGCGTGTCTTTTAGAGGCTAGGTTAGTGCAGGGATCTGCACATGGTGAGACACCATGCACAAGAGCCGGGGCGGGGGGAACGGATACCACAGGTGCCAGCTTACCGGAGGGTGAGGTCACTCACTAGTTCTGCTGCACAGGAGTCAGATAAGGACTTTGATGGGCCAGGCTACAGAAGACGGCTGATGGGCTTACACCACCAAATGCTTGGTGCACTAGAAAGCCTGTGCCATAATGACAAGGGGCATGGAGGAATCCAACTCCAACTTGGCGCAGAGCTTGGACCCATCCTTTCTCACCTGGAACAGGTGGTCACCTCCATCAGCACACCTGAGGAGGCTGAGGAGGAAGAGCAAGAGGCTGAGGAGGAGGAGCTGAAGGAAGTGGAGGAAGACGCAAGGGGGAACAAGGAACACACGCCTTGTCTGCAAGGGCCCTGCTTGCTCACCCTTGAGCAGGGCCCATGGAACCCACCATGGCCTATGTCGCAGCTTCCATTGTAGCACAAACAGCTGCCATTGCAGCACAAACTGATGTCATCAAAGGTCTGCAAGCTACGGTTGAAGCTCAGACTGCTGCAATGGCAGCTCAGGCTGCTGCAATGGAAGCACAGGCTGCTGCAATGGAAGCACAGACTGCTGCTATCGTGGTTCTGGGTACCAGTGTGGAACGTGGCTCCTCAGACGTTGCAGCACTCCAGCAATCCGTTCTCCATCTGATCACCAGGATTGCTGAGGCGCGCCCTGGGAGAGTAGCCGTGGCGCCGTGGCAGTCGAACCTGCTGTCCTCTCTCAGGATGACAGCCTTCCAGCTCCCACCCCTGCCACTCCACCAATGCCCTTGTTGTTGCCTATCAGCCAGCCAGGCGAGAGGGCTAAAGCCTATGCTGAGATGGTGCATTCTGAAGCCGGGCCCTCCCAGCCCAGAGCTGCTCGTGGTTGTCCTCCAAGGCCATCTGCACACTCCTCAGTTGAAGGCCAGCAGCCTTGCATACCCATGCTCCAACCACTGAGGATGCACCTCTTACAGCACTAAGTTAGGTAAAGGCACACGAACAATAGGCACTAAGGGAATGCACAAGGGTGAATAGTTCCCTTTTGTTTGCATAATTTCATTTGTTAATTGATAAATGTGACTTTGAATTTGCATTTGGTGCTGGTTTTTATTTGTGCGATGAACTGAGGGGGAAAGTAATGTGTAATCAGATGGAAGGCGTTTTGATGGTCACGTGGGAGCGGACAGGCGGGGAGTGTCGGAATGTTGGTGACTTGAGGTGTCGTTCACATTATTGATACCGAGCACCAATCAGGTGAGCAAGCAGGGCCCTTGCAGACAAGGCGTGTGTTCCTTGTTGCCCCCTTGCGTCTTCCTCCAATTCCTTCAGCTCCCCCTCCTCAGCCTCTTGCTCCTCCTCCTCAGCCTCTTCCTCCTCCCCTGCATCTGGCTCAGGGTCTTGTCGGATCATCGGTGGCAAGGGCTGGTCCCTCATGATGGCGACGTTGTGCAGCATGCAGCATACCACCATGATTCTTCCCACCTGCTCAGCGGGGTACTGCAGGGCTCCTCCAGAACGGTCCAGACAGCAGAAGCGTTGCTTCAGGAGGCCAATGGTGTGCTCCACGACATTGCTTGTAGCAGCATGGCTCTCATTGTAGGCATGCTCCGCACATGTGCGTGCATGCCGCACTGGGGTCATGAGCCACCGCATAAGGGGATAGCCCTTGTCACCTAGTAGCCACCCTTTGACTTGCTGAGCCAGGTGTAAGGTAGCTGGCACGTCGGACTGCCACATAATGAAGGCATCATGATTGCTCCCAGGGTAGCGAGCATCGACCTCCACGATACAATGTTTATGGTTGCACACCAGCTGCACGCTCAGGGAGTGGAAGCCCTTTTGGTTCATGAAGGCAGCCGAGTTGATATGCGGAGCATGCAAGACAATATGCGTGCAGTCAATGGCACCCTGCATCATGGGGAAGCCTGCAATACGAGCAAACCCTCGTGCTCGCTCGTTCTGCTTGTCTCTATCAAGAGGGAACATGATGAACCTGTTCCTCATCTCATACAGTGTGTCTGTGACCTCCCTTATGGAGCAGTGCACTGCAAACTGCAAGATGTTGCACATATCGCTAACAGAAGCCCGAAAGGATCCAGAGCCGTAGAAGTTCAGCGCCACGGTTACCTTCACAGCCACAGTCAATGCTGTCCTTGCCCTGCCCTAAGGCTGTAGTTGTGGCTGCAGCAGTTAACAGATCTCCGTCACGACCTCCTTGGTGAATCACAGCTGTCGGAAGCGCTGCTCTTCGCTCATGTTGAGGTAAGGGTATTGTTCCCTGAAGGTCCTAATGGGATATGGCCTCCTGCTCAGTGCCCTGTGCCACCTCCCTCCTTCTCCGCCTCCTCGGCTTTGAAGCTTGACGTGCTCTGCGTGGCCTCTCTGCATGCTCCCAGTCGTGTTCAATGCCCAGTGGGAGCCCTAGCAGGTCACCCATGGTTGCCAGGAATCTTGATCAACCACTGTTGTAACATTCCCAACCATAAGGCAGTACCTGCCAAATGTACTCTCAAATGTACGTTCTGGTCACCACATTACAGGAAAGGTGTGATTGGATAGAGAGGGTACAGAGGAGATTTACGAGGATGTTGCCAGGGCTGGAAAATTTTAGCTATGAGAAAAGATTGGATAGGCTGGGGTTGTTTTTTTTGGAGCAATGGAGGCTGAAGGGAGATTTGATTGAGGTATATAAAATTATGACGGGACTGGAAAGGGAAGACCTATTTCCCTTAGCAGAGGGGTCAATGACCAGGGGGCATAGATTTAAAGTAATTGGTAGAAGGATTAGAGGGGAGCTGAGGAGAAATTTTTTCACCCAGTGGGTGGTGGGGGTCTAGAACTCACTGTCTGAAAGGGTGGTAGATGCAGAACCCCTCAGCTCATTTTGGAAAGTACTTGGATGTGCACTTGAAGTGCTGTAACCTACAGGGCTACGGTCCAAGTGGTGGGAAGTGAGATTAAACTGGATAGCTCTTTTTTGGCCGGTGCGGACACAATGGGCCGAATGACCTCCTTCTGTGCCGTAACTCTCTATGATTCTAAATATATCCAAGATACAAACAATGATTATCAGGAAATTTTCTCAATTGTTAACTTTTAAATCACACACTAATAAATCATTTTTAATTTTTAGTAATATTTTCATCATTACCCTCGCCTGCATTTCTACAAAAATTGTAACACAGAATCATTTAAATCTCAAAGTGTTCTCCAAACACTACCTCCATAATAACAGTAGTTGTAACAATAAATACTTACAGGCTTTTATTTTTTCAGTCGATTTGGAACAGGATTCTTTCACAAGAGAACACAGATCTCTTGTGGCGTTATGTCTAGAGATGGATGAATTACAAATCACATTTTAACTTTAAATAAAGTGTTTTAAAGCCATGCTATCTTTAAGGAAAGATCACATAATATTGCTGAGTGCTAAAGAAAAAAACAGTATATTGTAATTGTTACATTGCATGGTGTTATAGTAATTGAACCTTAATCCATACATTGCAAGCAGATGTAGGGAAACTTCTATCTTCTAAGCCAACCAATATTTGATTATTTTCAGCTGAAGCATTATGTAGCTTACATAAACATTAATATTATTGTGATAAAACATCAGGACTGGTTATACTTTTGTAATATTAACACCAAGCTATAAAATTAAACACAATTTTACTTAAAAATAAAGAATCACCCTGGGTGAAACCTAATCTGCCCAACTGGATCGAGTTGAACGTTGGTTTTACACCCCGCCTGATTTTAGTCTCCACTGACTTCAATCGAGACTAAAAGCGGGCGAGGTGTAAAACTGGAGTTCAACCCAATCCCATCAGTGAACTGCTGGGCAGGCTAGATTAAAACTACCCCCAAATGTTTGCCGTATCCCTATTTTATCTTCTATCCTCTTGCTGATTCTTTCTCTCTCCTTTTTATTTTAATTTAGCTTTCCTCTTTTTAACTAAGATACTCTATTCTACCTATTCTATTATTCTTATTGAGTTTAAATATTTTTATGTTGCCTATTATTCTTCTGTGTTCCTGCACTCAATATTCATTTTGCAGGCAGGAACAACTTTTTCTTAAGAAGGGTAACGTTGGCAGAAAACTGTCCTTAAACACCAACTTTCCACCAAATTAAAAGTCAAGATTCTGCATATTATTAAGGTCAATCTTTGGCATGAAAGTCCAAACCAAGTAGTGCTGTGAAAAATGAACTCCTCAATGTCCTACAGCCTGTAGCATTTGAAAGTTAAACTCTCTGGGGGTGAAATTCAACTTCGGCGAGGGCGCAAAATGGGCAATAGCGGATCGGCCACTTGTTTATGCACTCCACCCAATCTTCCTTTCTATTGAAGTCAATAGAAAGGAAAATTGGGATGGATAATGGGCTGCCGCGTTGCTACCACCCACTTTGTGCCTCTGCCGAAGTTACATTTTACACGCTGTATATCTTATTAAACATCTTACATTTGCATGCACTTCCTGTCTACAAAACTTTAATTCCCATTGTGACTCTTTTCATCAACTTTTTTTCCAGTATAAATTTCTATGTCCACAAATATAATGGCATCGCCTATAAAATAATCATCCTGTAATTGTACAATCTGGCCACCAGATGGCAGTTCCTCACAAATTGCTCAAAATGCATTCTGAATATTTTTCAACTGAAAATTCATACCGGCCAACCTACAAAACTCAAAACAACTGACAAAACAGCTTCAAAAAAGTTGACATAGCCACAAAAATGCTAACAATGCAAAAAACAATGTAGAAATGAAAAAAGGCTTGACCAAAGGCCACTCATTTAAGGCAACTGAATAAATTAAATTCCTTTTCATTACACTGGATTTCAGGATTTTTATTAGTTTTAATTGAAACTCAATGGCCTGATTCATGACATACAAAAAGTACAGTGAAACCTGTAAATTACAGACACCTTGGGGACCGGCTTCAGCTGTCTTTTTTGCAGATGTCCTTCTGTTCAAAAAGGTCATTATATGAACTGCAAAACTTTTCAGTAGAATGGGGAGTTCTTTACCCAGCATCCATAGCAGCAGAGAAACTTCTCTATAGGAACATAGGAATAGGAGTAGGCCATTCAGCCCCTCGTACCTGCTCCGCCATTTGATAAGATCATGGCTGATCTGTGATCTAACTCCATATAACTGCCTTTGGCCCATATCCCTTAATACATTTGGTTGCCAAAAAGCTATCTATCTCAGATTTAAATTTAGCAATTGAGCTAGTATCAATTGTCGTTTGCAGAAGAGAGTTCCAAACTTCTACCACCCTTTGTGTGTAGAAATGTTTTCTAATCTCACTCCTGAAAGGTCTGGCTCTAATTTTTAGACTGTGCCCCCTACTCCTAAAATCCCCAACCAGCAGAAATAGTTTCTCTCTATCCACCCTATCTGTTCCCCTTAATATCTTATAAACTTTGATCAGATCACCCCTTAATCTTCTGAACTCTAGAGAATACAACTCCAATTTGTGTAATCTCTCCTTGTAACCTAACCCTTGAAGTCCGGGTATCATTCTAGTAAACCTACGCTGCACTCCCTCCAAGGCCAATATGTCCTTCCAAAGGTGCGGTGCCCAGAACTGCTCACAGTACTTCAGGTGCGGTCTAACCAGGGTTTTGTATAGCTGCAGCATAACTTCTGCCCCCTTGTACTCTCGTCCTCCAGATATAAAGGCCAGCATTCCATTAGCCTTATTGATTATTTTCTGCACCTGTTCATGACACTTCAATGATCTATGTACCTCAACCCCTAAGTTCCTTTGGACATCCACTGTTTTTAACTTTTTACCATTTAGAAAGTACCCTGTTCTATCCTTTTTTGATCCAAAGTGGATGACCTCACATTTGCCTACATTGAATTCCAATTGCCACAGTTTTGCCCATTCACCTAATCTATCAATATCGCTTTGTAATTTTATGTTTTCCTCTACACTGCTTGCAATGCCACCAATCTTTGTGTCATCGACAAACTTAGATATGAGACTTTCTATGCCTTCATTTAAGTCATTAATAATTGTGAATAATTGAGGCCCCACGATCGATCCCTGTGGGACTCCACTAGTCACATCCTGCCAATGTGAGTACCTACCCATTATCCCTAATCTGTCGCCTTTCGCTCAGCCAACTTCCTAACCAAGTCCGTACTTTTCCCTCGATTCCATGGGCTTCTATCTTAGCTAACAGTCTCTTATGTGGGACCTTATCAAATGCCTTCTGGAAGTCCATATAAATAACATACATTGACATTCCCCCGTCCACTACTTTAGTCACCTCTTCAAAAAATTCAATCAGGTTTGTCAGGCACGACCTACCTTTCACAAATCCATGATGGCTCTCTCTGATTAACTGAAAATTCTCGAGGTGTTCAGTCACCCTATCCTTAATTATAGACTCCAGCATTTTCCCCACAACAGATGTTAGGCTAACTGGTCTATAATTCCCTGGTTTCCCTCTCTCTCCTTTCTTAAAAAGCGGAGTGACATGTGCAATTTTGCAATCTAAAGGGACAGTTCCTGAATCTAGAGAACTTTGAAAGATTATAGTTAGGGCATCTGCTCACCTACTTCCTTTAAAACCCTGGGATGGAAACCATCTGATCCTGGGGATTTGTCACTCCTTGGTGCTATTATTTTCTTCATTACTGTTGCTTTACTTATGTTAATTTTATTGAGTCCCTGTCCACGAATCAATATTAGTTTTCTTGGGATTTCCGGCATGCTATCCTCTTTTTCTACTGTAAATACTGACGCAAAGTAATTGTTCAGCATGTCCACTATTTCCCCATTTTCAATGACAATATTCCCACTTTCAGTTTTTAAGGGGCCAACACTGCTCCTGACCATCCTCTTTTTCCTAATATAACTATAAAAGTTCTTCGTATTGGTTTTGACATCCCTTGCAAGTTTCTTTTCATACTCTCTTTTTGTAGCTCTTACCATCTGTTTTGTGACCCTTCGTTGATCTTTGTATCTTTCCCATTCGCCAGGATCTGTGCCATTTCTTGCCTTTTTGTATGCCCTTTCCTTATGTCTTATACTGTCCCTTACCTCTTTAGTTGTCCATGGCTGTTTTTTTGGCAAGTAGAGTTCTTGCCCCTCAGGGGTATAAACCGATTCTGTATCACGTTAAATGTTTCTTTAAACATTTCCCACTGATCATCAGTCGTTTTACCCATTAACAGATTTGCCCAGTTTACTGTGGACAGTCTCTGACTCATCCCATTGAAGTCGGCCTTACCCAAGTCTAGAATGTTAGCAGCTGATTCACATTTTTCCCTTTCAAACATTGAACTCGATCATGTTATGATCGCTATTGGATAGATGTCCACACACAGTTAAGCTGTTAACTAAATCTGGTTCATTACTCATTACTAAATCTAGTATGGCTTGCCCCCTTGTTGTTTCTAGGACATACTGCTGTAGAAAACTATCCTGGACACACTCAAGAAATTCACTACCTTTCTGACAGTTGCTAGTCTGCTTTTCCCAATCTATGTGAAGGTTAAAGTCCCCCATTAAGACCAATATGCCTTTCTTACACACTTGTCTAATCTCAGCATTTATACAATCTAGCACTTCAGAGCTGCTGCCAGGCGTCCTATACACAACTCCCACCATAGTCTTAGATCCTTTCCTATTTCTCAATTCAACCCATAAGGTCTCTGTTGGCTGCTTACCTCTCGTTATATCCTCCTTTATCATTGAAGTCATTTCATCTCTAATCATTAAGGCTACTCCTCCCCCTCTTCCATTTTCCCTATCTCTCCTGTAGACCTTATAACCCGGTATATTTAGTTCCCAATCCTGACCATCCTGCAGCCATGTCTCAGTAATAGCTATCATGTCATACCCTCCAATTTGAATTTGAACCTGTAGTTCATTTAATTTATTCATTACACTCTGTGCATTTGTATATAGAACTCTTAGTTGGGCCACACACCCTAGCCTGACCTTCAGCTTTGATGCTGGGTTAATCACTTTACGCCTTCTAGTTTTCACTTTTTCTGTAGTGCCTAAAGTACACTTTCTTTCTGCTGCTCTACGTTTTTCTCTTTCACTTGTTCTTGAACAACTGTTTGTACTATTTGTATTGTAAATTTCCCCTGCTGCTCTACTTTACTCCCTTCTGACTCCCCACTCAGATTCCCATTCCCCCATCCCCCTGCCACTCTAGTTTAAACCTTCCCCAACAGCACTAGCAAACACCCCCGCGAGGGATAGAGCCGTGCAAGCATTCAATCCGAGAGATACAGCAGTTTCTCTGCATGCTGGGTAAAGAGCTCTCCATTCCACAAAAGGCGTTTCTTTCACAAAACCCGCTGCCGCGTCGTGCTGACCTGCACACACTGACCTCATGAGAATTTGGGGGCAGAAAGGAAGCAAGCTGCAAGGGGAAGTGCCAGAGATCCAGACTCAGTGCAAGTTCCAGATACAGCAGCTTTGCAATACGCTGTGTCCGGAGTTTTAAGTTGTAAAAGGGATTGGTGCATTGAAGGCTGCCTGTAGTTCATAATTTGTGAGTGTCCCTGGTTTCACAATGCCTCTTATATATTTTACCATGTAAGTTACTTGCATCTCTAAGTGTCCATTTTTTGCAGGTGACCATTTTTTGGGAGTGTCTGTTTGTACAGGTTTCACTGTAGTTAAATAATAGCACAATGGGCATGAATTTGTCATGACTTAAGCTGTACCTATACCCAATATTCTATCAGTTCTATTGTAAGAAACAGACAATTACAGGTACTGTGATGGACACAGAAACGGAATGACATGCGCTAAGATAGACAGAGATAAAATATTACAGGGCCTGAGATGGGCTATCCTCGATTGGATACTGTGCAATGAGAAGGGGTTAATTAATAATGCAGGGTCCTTTAGGGAAGAGTGACCGTAACATGATAGAATTCTTCATTAACGTGGAAAATGAAGTAGTCCTAAAACTAAACAAAGGAAACTACGAAGGTATGAGGAGTGAGATGGCTATGATAGATTGGGAAGCTTCATTAAAAGGCATCACGGAGGATAGGCAATGGCTAACATTTAAGGAACAAATGCATGAATTGCAACAATTATACATTCCTTTCTGGTGCAAAAACACAAAAGGAAAAGCAGCCCAACCATGGCTAACAAAAGAAATTAAGGAAATATTAGATCCAAAGAGGAGTCATATAAAGTTGCCAGAAAAAGTAGCAAGCCTAAGGATTGGGAGCAGTTAAAATTCAGCAAAAAAGGACCAAGAGATTGATTAAGAGCGGAAAAATAGATTATGAGAGTAAACTTGCAAGGAACATAAAAGTGGACTGTAAATGCTTCTACAAGTATGTAAAATAAAAGATTAGTGAAGACAAATGTAGGTCCCTTACAGTCAGAAATGGGAGAATTTATAATGGGAAACAGGGAAATGGTAGAACAATTAAACAAATACTTTGGTTCTGTCTTCACGGAACAGGACACAAATAACTTCCCAGAAATGCTCGGGAACCAAGGGACTAGTGAGAAGGAGGAATTAAAGGAAATTAGTATTAGTAAAACAATAGTGCTGGAGAAATTAATGGGACTGAAAGCCGATAAATCCCCAGGGCCTGATAATCTGCATCCCAGAGTACTAAAAGAGGTAACCATGGAAATAGTGGATGCATTAGTTGTCATCTTCCAAAATTTTATAGATTATGGAACAATTCCTGCAGATTGGAGGGTGGCAAATATAACCCCACTATTTAAAAAAGGAGGGAGAAAGAAAACAGGGAACTACAGACTGGTTAGCCTAATGTCAGTAGTAGGGAAAATGCTAGAGTATATTATAAAGGATGTGATAACAGGACACTTAGAAAATATCAATGGGATTAGACAAAGTCAACATGGATTTATGAAAGGGAAATCATGTTTGACAAACCTACTGGAGTTTTTTGAGGATGTAACTGGTAGAATAGATAAGGGAGAACCAGTGCATGTGGTTTATTTGGATTTTCAGAAGGCCTTTGATAAAGTCCCATATAAGAGGTTAGTGTGCAAAATTAAAGCACATAATATACTGGCATGGACTGAAAATTGGTTAACAGACAGGAAACAGAGAGTGGAATAAATGGATCTTTTTCAGGGTGGCAGGCAGTGACAAGTGGGGTACCGCAGGGATCAATGCTTGGGCCTCAGCCATTCACAATATATTAATGATTTGTACGAGGGAACCAAATGTAATATTTCCAAGATTTCCAAGTTTGCTGACGACACAAAACTAGGTGGGATCGTGAGTTGTGAGGAGGATGCAAAGAGGCTTCAAGGCGATTTAGACCAGTTGAGTGAGTGGGCAAATACATGGCAGATGCAGTATAATGTGGATAAATGTGAAGTTATCCACTTCGGAAGGAAAAACAGAAAGGCAGAGTATTATTTAAATGGTGATTGATTGGGGGATGTTGATGTACAAAGGGACCTGGGTGTCCTTGACACCAGTCACTGAAAGCAAATATGCAGGTCCAACAAGCAGTTAGGAAGGCAAATGGTATGTTGGCCTTCATTGCAAGAGGATTTGAGTACAGGAGCAAGGATATCTTACTGCAGTTATACAGGGCCTTGGTAAGACCACACCTAGAGTATCGTGTGCAGTTTTGGTCTCTTTACCTAAGAAAGGATATACTTGCCATGGAGGGAGTGCAGCGAAGGTTCACCAGACTGATTCCTGGGATGGCAGGACTATCCTATGAGGAGAGATTGGGTCGACTCGGCCTGTATTCACTCAAGTTTAGAAGAATGAGAGGGGATCTCATTGAAACGTATAAAATTCTGACAGGGCTAGACAGACTGGATGCAGGGAGGACGTTTCCCCTAGCTGGGGGGGGGGGGTCCAGAACGAGGGGTCTCAGTCTCAGGATATGGGGTAGGACATTTAGGACTGAGATGAGGAGAAATTTCTTCACTCAGAGGGTGGTGAACCTGTAGAATTCTCTACCACAGAAGGCTGTGGAGGCCAAGTCACTGAATATATTTAAGATGGGGCTAGATAGATTTCCAACACAAAAGGTATCAAGGGGTATGAGGAGAGAGCGGGAATATGGTATTGAGATAGAGGATCAGCCATGAACAAATTGAATGGCGGAGCAGGCTCGAAGGGCCGAACGGCCTACTCCTGCTCCTATTTCCTATGTTTCTAAACACACAGGAGCCAATTTTGGTCTCGTTATCGCCCCATCTCTCAATAATAAAGGTACGTTGAGACCAGTGTCATTGTGCAGCACTTACCATTGCTCTTGCCGACATCCGGCCCTGAACGATTTTGGAGTGAGCCAGGAAATATCCAGTTCTCCCACCCGAAACAGATAGGAGCCTCATTAAGTTATACAAATTAGGGTCATTTGACGTACATAAGACCCTGACACAATTTTAGTGTTCCAACGGGCAGCGTATGTACTGCTCAAGCCTCGCCCATTGGAACATAATGTTAAGCGAACTAACCAGTGGTCTTTTAATGGACCGCTAAACATCTTTCTGAAAACCAGATAAATTGCTTTAACAATTTTTGCGGGGCCAGGAGGAGAATTTCACAAGCTTTATTCAGGTAAAGTTTATATTGACTGTTTTCTTAAATAGAAAGGCGGTAAAAATGACAGTGTACTGATTACACAGCCATTGTTTAATGTTGCATATAGTTAGTAAGTGTATTAAGCTGAGGGGGAGATAGAGAGAAAGGGGATGATTTTAGGGCAAATTTGGGGGCGGGGGGTGGGGGGGCTCCGAAAATTGCAGAAATTCCATTCAGGTTCGGAAGCCAGCTCCAACCCACTGACTTCCGAGTTTCCCATGGACTCACCTGTGTGCGTGTGGGCGACCTGAAAACAGAAGTCCCGCCGACTTTAAAGTTAAAGAACCAAATGTACCTCATTGAGGTACTTAAGGCACTTTACCTGTGACAGATGAAGGGATTAGAAAGATTTTTAACTTATTTGGGCGGCTTGCCCACCGCTTCTGATTCAACCAGGCTTGAAGGGCCGGATCAGGGAAAAAGAAACTAAATAAATGAAATAAAAAACTATGCAAGGAATTGAAAGCACTAAATGCACCTACCTTTGAAACCTGTTCCGATGTCTCCTGCTCCGATGTCCCCCTCTTCACCCTCCCGATGTCCCCGTCTTCACCCTCCCAATCTTCCCCCGATATATCCCTCTTCACCCTCCCGATGTCCTCCTCTTCCCCCCTCCCGCCATCCCCCTCTTCCCTCCCCGTCGTCCCCCTCTCCCCCCCGATGTCCCCCCTTCCTCCAGACATCCCCCTTCTCCCCCCTCTTCCCCCCGACGTCCCCCTCTTCCCCCATCCCGACGTCCCCCTCTTCCCCCATCCCGACGTCCCCCTCTTCCCCCCTCCCCACGTCCCCCTCTACCCCCTCCCGACCTCCCCCTCTTCCCCCCCACTCCCGATGTTCCCCCTCTTCCCCCTCCCAACGTTCCCCCTCTTCCCCCCTCCCGACGTTCCCCTCTTCCCCCCTCCCGACGTCCCCCTTTCCCCTCCCACTCCCGACGTTCCCCTCTTCCCCCCCCACTCCCGACGTTCCCCCTCTTCCCCCCTTCCAATTGTCCCCCTCTCCCCCCCTCCCAATTGTCCCCCTCTCCCCCACCCCACGATCTTCCCTTCCAGCGCTGGATGACATCTGGCTCTCTCTCTCTTTCTCGCTCCCCCCCCACACCTCGCGTTGCAGCTCCTGATGGCAGCCAGCCTGTCAATCAGGCTAGCTGCTGGGCGCAAAACCCGGAGAGGACATTAACCACTATCAATCAACGTGCGATCGCATTGGAAATGTTAAGTTTGGTTCATGCGGGTTTGCCATGCGCCCAATCACCACACCGCCCCCCCCCCCCGCTGCTATCCCGCCTCCCCACTAATATCGAGGCCAAAGAGTCTCTTTCATGTTAATTTTAAAAAAACAGTTGAATTATGAAGCCAACTAATTATCTCACTTGCGTTTTAAGTTAGAAAAAGTAAATGCTAATTGTTTACACCTGTAAGTCAAAATTTAATTACTAATGCCTATGAGGTAGACAGAGAGGGATAGAAAGACAGGCAGCCAGTTTTTCCTCATTCTAATTTGATTTCATTAAAAAACAAGTTGAAGTTTGAAAGCAAACAAAGTCTGAGGGAAATAAATGGGAAGGGAGGGTAGGAGGGAAACAGGCTGACGGTGAGGGGGGCTCTGGCTTCTCATCATCCACCCTCAGGAAGTGATGGGATTGGGGAGAATAGATGAAGGGTTACGGATGAGGTGAGTGATAGCGGAGCAATAGGAACAAGATGACACAGGGGTTGAGTGGGCATTTCAAAGGGAAAGAGGTAGGGGTAGTGATGAGAGTCTAGGCTGGTAGGAAGGGGAGGAAATAGTGGGAAGGTGAATGGGTAGGGAATTCGATGTGAGTGAGAGGGTTGGGAGATGAATGAATGATTGGGGGAGTGAAACCCTTTCCTGTTGACATAATTTGTAGCATTCTGCAATGGGGCATAAATGACAACATATGTCCTGTAGATTGCCCCTTGCTTCTGGGGAAATCCAGCCAAGTCTGTACAATTGTATTGCTCTTTCCCATTAATGGCCAATGTATTGGTAAAGAAATAAACTGGTCAACTCTCCAAAATAGAGCTTCCTTAATCTGCTTTATGCAGCAATGGGCAGCCAAATGACCAATGTGACACATAGCCCCCACTGCCGCCTGAAAAAAACCCGTAGAGTAGAAATTGAGTGCCACTATAATCTTCCTTTCCTCTTGCAGTGCAAAACCTGAGGTGGATATAGGCTTCATATCTGGGACAAGCAGCTGGTACAGTTCTGTTATGGCCTTCTGAGACATTGGTGGCTTGAGAAATTCAAATAAGAACACCTACGTCACAGACACAATAGTGGGAATCTGTGGGCGGGTTCAACTGGCACTTATGGGCCTAGAAATTTGAAGGTGCTGCGCCAATTTTTCAGGCATAAAACGGGCAGCTAAGCATCCAATATGGCGGGCAGGGCACGCACTCATTACGCCGGAAGTGCGCTGCCCACCATATTGGCAAAGGCAGAAAGAGAGTCATCTGGGTCCATCCTGATCACTTCCTCCCTCTCCAGATTGTTGCGTCCCTTCCTCCCAATCAATGGAGTAAATTTTAACCCCCAAGAACAGGTGGGTTGGGGGCGGGTGGGCGGTGAAAATGCTAAGTTTACAGAGCAGGACCGCAACCCGGCTCCAACACGCCCACTTCTGCATTTAACCCAGGCAGATTTGTCTGCACATGGAGAACAGACGCCAGGAAGTCCCGCCCCCACTTAAAGCAGGCGGGCCGATACTTAAAGGGGCAATGAACCTTATCGAGATACTTGAGGTACTTAATATTTTGTGTATTGGACAATTAAAATGAATTTAACCTTATCTGTTTGGGTTTCCAATCGCCTCCAAATCACGTCAGGCGAAAGCAGGCGGAAGGGCCAGATCCATGAGGTGAGTGCTTTTATTGCATTGCTTGTGGGCCTGGAGTAGCAGGAGTGCTTCATTCAGGCCCAACAAGCTCACCTGGCTGACAGGACCCCCGCAATCAGTCGAACCCAACCGCCCAAGATGGTGGCTGACACCCCAATGTCATCCATGCCACCCGCCTGTCAATCAGGATGGCTGCCGGGCACAAAACCAGGAAGTGCCATTGATGGGCCGCGACCCACTCACTTAACTACCGGGTTTTGCACTCGGAAATCTCTCCTTCCCCGCGCTCCCCCCCTCCCCCTTTCATGGCCGGAAGTTAAAATTTTCCCCAATGACTCCCCCCCCGATCGCTTCTCCTCTCTCCCTGGACCTACCTGAGGACGGCTGCTGATGATGCAGTAGCCCGAAACTGCATTCCTCTTTGCTGGCGAGCTGCCTGGGGACACCTAGCAGGTGTCTGCAGGGTTAAATTATGAACCATAAACTTGGCTAGTTTTCCCTTGAGTATAGAAGGTTGGAGGGCGATCTAATTGAGGTGTTTGAAATGATAAAAGTATTCGATAAGGTAGATAAAGAGAAACTATTTCCTCTGGTGGGGGAGTCCAGAGCAAGGGGGCATAATCTTAAAATTAGAGCCAGGCCAATCAGGAGTGAAATCAGGAAGCACTTCATCACAAAGGGTAGTAGAAATCTGGAACTCTCTCCCCCAAAAGACTGTGGATGCTGGGTCAACTGAAGCGTTTAAGATTGAGCTCCATAGATTTTTGTTTTGTTAGGCTCCAAGGTATATGGAGCAAGGTGGGTACATGGGGTTGAAGTACAAATCAGCCATGATCTAATTGAATAGCAGAACCAGCACGTGGGGCTGAATGGCCTCCTCCCGTTCCTATGTAGAATTGCATTATCCTTCTATGGTGAGCACACCAGTTGAACATTGATGGAGTGGAAGCCCTTCCTGTTCACATAAGCTGTTGGCTTGTTTTCTGGTGCCCTGATAGCTTCATGAGTGCAGTCTATTGTGTCCTGGGCAAAAGGGAAGTCGGCCACTGCTCCAAATCCCAGAACTTTCTCATTTTGGCTGTTGGCATCCATTGCAAAGGTAATGTACTGGTTTGATACAGCAAGGAGGGCATTGGTGATCTGTTTGATGCAGCTGTGCACTGCAGACTGGTAGATGAGGGCAATTTTCCCTGCAGCAGCCTGCAAGGAGCCTGTGGTGAAAAAGTTATGGGGGGAGGTGACTTTGAGAGCTACTGGCAAAGTATGGTCCCTTTGTCCAGCGGGCAGCAGGTCCTGCTTCAACAGGCTTGTGAAGCGCAGCTTCCTCCTGCACCGCTCCTCAGAAATATACAAGAAAGTAACTGTTGGCCAAAAGATTCTTGGGCTGGGTAAGGCCTTCTATGAGCTGTCCACACCCACCTGCTACCTCTTATCCTGGTTTTTCAAGTTGCTGTTGCTGCTCTTCTTTCTCCAATTTTTCAACCATCCAAAGCAGTGAAGCAAAAACATCATCCACGAATGCTTAATGAGGAGGTATGGGGGAAAAAATCATAAAGAAGCAAGGTGGAAGTTCATAACTGCCTTCGAAATACACTAGACATAATGGGACAATGATCTTAATGGCTTAAATGCCTGCAGGTAAATGCCCTTTAAATAGGGGAAGCTGGATAAGTACATGAGGGAGAAAGGAACAGAAGGATTATGTTGATCGGGTGAGATAAAGTAAGGTGGGAGGAGGCTCATGTACAGCATAAACAGACATGTTGGGCCAAATGGCCTGTTTCTGTGCTGTAAAATTCTATATAATTCTATGTAATTCATTGACTTCCAGGATAGAGCTACATAATGAAGCATACAGCAAGCCAGAATGATTTTGCCAAATCTGTCTAGGCTAATGATGCCCAAACTATAGCCCTTGAGCCATTTCTAGCCTTTGGGCCCTAGCAATCCGACCTACAAAACACAGGCAAGTCAGTTGTATTTCTTATTTGCTGGTTTTCATGTTTGACTTTTGTGGGCCTGGACGTTTGCAAAGTCTGTTCTTATTGTGGTTGCCTTATTGATGGATAAGTCCTAAATGGGATCACCAAGATCTGTTAGTATCAACAGCTTGAGATATATGGAAATTATCTGGCTCATAAGGCTCCAGCCTGAAAAAATAGAAAGCTTGGGCACTCCTGCTATAGGACATGTGGGGAGGCCTTCTGAGAGCACCATAAGTATCAAAATGCTGCTTTAACACCTCGAAGGTTTCGTCCTCACTTCAGCCTTGTTGTATCTTGTCTCAGCTGGGATCTGGGGACCATGCAGCTATATGAAATGTCAGTGTTGCTGCATATTCATCACCAAGCAGCCAACCATCTAATCTTTGCTCTCCCCCAAGGAGTCCCACCAGACATTGATGTCTGAGAACAAAGTAGTCATGAGTTTGCTGTATATCTGGCATTGAGAAACATGATTGTCTTCTGTGCATCACATATCATCTGAACAGATATGGAGTATGGTATATTTTCCACTCCTATACATGACAGCTTAAGAGTGCACCTGGTGTAAAAAAACAGAAAGAGGCTGAGTCCCACAAAAGCACTGGTGATGCACTGCTTAGTATTTTCCAACTAGGCAGCCCTGGAGTGGGCAACGGGTTCACACCAGTGGAGTGCACGAGCCTCATTAGAGGTGAAATAAGCATGCAGGTGGAGGTGTCCTCCAGCCTGCACCTATAGCACGACGTCTTTGACAGGTGCCTGTATAAACAGTGCACAACACAGAGGGTGCACAGTCAGCAGAAGTCACTTCCTGGTCGTAAAGTGTTTTTTTTAAAAAACATTGGTTTCTTTTTATTGCATTTGTCTACATGGATTTTTTTTCATTTCAGTGTAACATTTCACCTTTTTTTATGCTTTGTCTCTTTTTATCACTCAGGAGAGTTTTACTTTGATTTGCAACGGCCACCATGGGAAGAATGAGCAATCATTTTAAAATTCCTCTTGCTCTGTGGAAATTAGAGGATTTATCAGAGGTTATAGGGGTGTGTGCCTAGACTACTACTACAGCAGCAGCAGCAACAACAACTTGCACTTATATAGTGCCTTTAACGTAACAAAACATCCCAAGGTGCTTCACAGGAGCGATATCAAACAAAATTTGACACAAGCCTCATAAGGAGATATTAGGACAGGTGAACAAAAGCTTGCTCAAAGAGGTAGATTTTAAGGAACGTCTTAAAGGAGGAGAGAGAGGTGGAGAGGTTTAGGGAGGGAATTCCAGAGCATAGGGCCTAGGCAACTGAAGGCACAGCCACTAATGGTGGAGTGATTAAAATCGGGGATGCGCAAGAGGCAAGAATTGGAGGAGTGCAGAGATCTCGGAGGGTTGTAGGGCTGGAGGAGGTTAGAAATAGGGAGGGGCGAGGCCATGGAAGGATTTGAAAACAAGGATGGGAATTTTAAAATTGAGGCGTTCCCGGACCGGGAGACAATGTAGGTCAGCGAGCACAGGGGTGAAGGGAGAATGGGACTTGGTGCGAGTTAGGATATGGGCAGCAGAGTTTTGGATGAGCTCAAGTTTATGGAGGGTGGAAGATGGGGGGCCAGCCAGGAGAGCATTGGAATAGTCGAGTCTAGGGGTAATAAAGGCACGGATGAGTGTTTCAACAGCAGATGAGCTGAGGCAGGGACAGAGACGGGCGATGTTACAGAGGTGGAATTTGGTGATGGAGCAGGTATGTAGTCGGAAGCTCATCTCAGGATCAAATAGGACACTAAGGATGTGAACAGTTTGCTTCAGCCTCAGATAGTGGCCAGGGAGAGGGATGGAGTCGTTGGCTAGGGAATGGAGTTTGCGCAGGAACCAAAGACAATGGCTTCAGTATTCCCACTATTTAGTTGGAGGAAACTTTTGGCTCATCCAGTACTGGATGTCGGAAAATCAGTGTGACAAATGACAGACAGTGGAGGGGTCAGGAGAGGTGGTGATGAGGTACAGCTGAGTGTCGTCAGCAGTACATGTGGAATCGGACCTGTTTTCGGATGATGTTGCCAAGGGGCAGCATGTGGATGAGAAATAGGACGGGGTCAAGGATAGATCCTTGGGGGACTCCAGAGGCAACAGTGCGGGAGTGGGAAGAGAAGCCATTGCAGACGGTTCTCTGGCTACGACTGGATAGATAAGAAGGGAACCAGGCGAGAGCAGTCCCACCTGGCTGGACAACAGAGAGGCTTTGGAAGAGGATGGTGTGGCCAACTGTGTCAAAGTCTACAAACAGGTCGAGAAGGTCAGAGGAGGGTCAGTTTACCATGGTCACACAGAATGTCATTTGTGACTTTGATAAAGGCCATTTCAGTACTGTGGCAGGGACGGAAACCTGATTGGAGGGAATCAAACATGGAGTCGCAGGAAAGATGGGTACAGATTTGGTAGGAGACAACACGTTCAAGGACTTTGGAGAGGAAAGGGAGGTTAGAGATGGGGCAGTAGTTTGCAAGGACAGAGGGGTCAAGGGTGGTTTTTTTTGAGGAGGGAAGTGATGACGACAGATTTAAAGGGCAGGGGGACAGAGGAGAGGGAACCGTTAACAATATCAGCTAACATGGGGGCCAGGAAGGGAAGTTGGGTAGTCAGCAGTTTGGTAGGAATAGGGTCGAGGGAGCAGGAGGTGGGTCTCGTGGTCAAGATGAGCCTAAGACGGGTTGCACAGCCTACCTTTTACCCAAGTAGATGTGTCCACAGAACCTGTTAGTACTAATTGGGCACATCAAAGATGTGCCTGCACTAAATATGCTTGATCAGGGAGGCCTTTATGCAGGTTGGGATTGTGCCTTCAAGCAGGCATCTTATGGTATCAGCAAAAAAGTCCCCAGTCTGCTGCACTTACGGGATGGAGCGACATCTTAGATTTTCAGCCTCTATTTGTCCATATATCCAGCCACTTACCATGACGTGCATATATGCTGGCCAGATTTTCTACTCCCCCCTCATCAGACTTGCTTCCTGCACAAGGCCAAAGTTCCACTGACATAATTATTCTAATAAGCTGAAGTGGAAAAATTGAGGGCAGTCAGTTCACTGCACTGCTGCCCAGCTTTCCTTCAGCAATGTGACATAGAGCCTCAATTCTGACAGTAGTGAAAAATTAGCCCTCATATTCCTTCTGATTCATATATAGCGCTGCATTCAGAGAGCTGTATGAGAGCTAAGCCAATGACATCCTGTACTTTAGAAAAGCCACCACTGATGAAAATGCCTTTCCTACTGCTGCTGTACAAAGAACTGCATGTAGCTGCCTGCATGTTTGAACAGGGCATCTGTCATAATCCAGATGCCACAGTGAACTGCAAATTGACTGAGGCTAGGAATATCCCCTGATGGCACTGAAAAGATCCTGTCATGTAAAAGTTCACGGCAGTGATAACCCTAACTGCCAATGTGATTGGTATTCCACTGTTCACTGTGTTTCCTGCTGTAATAGATGGCACAGTCAGTAACAGCCTCCCCACATAGTCTAAGCCTTCTCAGGTAATGCTACTGATATAGATGACAGTGAAACAGCATACTCTGTGGCTGCAGTAGGGGCATGTTCTGTGTATCGCCTTGCGATAGCCTCTGTAATCCCAGACTGTGAACTCTTTCCATTCCACCACTTTGTAAAGGCTGTTGCTAGCTGCTACCACATACTGATGCTGTGAAGCAAAACAAACTGTGACTGATTAAGGCCAGGATTTTCCTCGGCCCTTCGGGAACATGTCAGGGCAGGACTTCCACCCATCCATGTGATCCCACCAGCACCTGCCTGCAATTTCTGGGAGGGGGATCCTAATTTCATATGCAGGGCAGGTGCAAAGCAGGTGCCCTGCTGCTGAGTGGTTCTCTGCCGATGGAAGAGAGAGAAATTTGGTTTAGCTGCAGCAGTCTTTGCCAGAAGGCATTGCAAGTCTTAAGGAGGCAGAGACAGAGCCTCTCTGCTTAAGCTCAGTCTTCTACACACTGCTGTTCAGTCACTGCCAAGTTGAGAGAGATGCATTGCATACCTGTGGGACCTCATGGTATGTCTTGTATGCAATCTTACTTGCTGGGCAGCCCTTTCCTGCTCTTGTTGGTCCTCGTCAATCAATTGCAGTGCTAAAGGAGCACTGAATCCAATATCCATTGAAAACAAAATACTCAGCCATACAGCAGGTAATCTGTCAGTACAGTCAAGCAGTCTGTAGCCTCTGCTGCAACGCTGGATTTGCATGAAAATTAGGAATCTATTTTTTATGCAAAGTGTTTGAAGCAAAGGATGATTCAGAGCAGATTAGTTTTGGATTGCTTTAGCGCAAAGTAAGCACAGGCATAATAGGCCAAATGACTTCCTTCTGTGCTATAAACTTCTATGACATGAGTACTGGAAAGTGGAGCAACTTTGAGGTAAATACCAATTACGCCAGTATTAATGATCTCAACAAAGCAAAAGCATAGCTTCAGTTTTACAGCATCGACAAGCCGCTTCCTTCCCACAGTAATTTCATAGCGTTCAATAACAAGGTATTATGTATGCGTTACCCTGCACTCCTGACATGTATAACCAACAAATAACATAAATATTCATTGTACCACCACCAGTAATTTCCACAATTAATATGCTACTTTGACTGAAATTATTAACTATTTTTGTTATAGTTTAGCCTGAAGAAAAGCTATTTTAAATATTACTTACATTTTTGTTGCTTCTTCGTTTTTACTGATCTCTTCTTCTAGTTTCATACTGAGACTTTCATTTTCAAACTGTATGATATATTAATAATCAGGTTATTGTTTATGCCACATTAATTTGAATATAACTATTTTAAACTGTAGTCCAGGTATTTAGAATTGTGTAATTAAAAGTTAAATATAATTTTTAATATTTAAAACCTATGATCACAAGAAAAATTTAAATGACCTGACGGAAATACTAATCCCCTATGAGTCACTCCAAACTAGCATGTCTTTTGGTGGAATTCCTTCCATCATGCACTGCCATGAGAACTGTAGTCCTGTGGTGGCAGCACTAGGTAGGCATCATTGCAACAGTGCAGAAAACCTGTGAATCATTCTATAAACTAAACCAAACTGGGTTCTGACAAGGGAGCCAACATCATCAAGCACAGTATTTACATGGTTTAAATGATTATTTTACAGTTACTATACTGTGAAACATACAGAAATCATAAGTGATGGGCCAACGTCCATAGTACAGGACATCACTAAGGTCAGAAACATAAAATGCACAATTAGGTAAATCAAGAAGCAGTGGTTAGATGATAATAAGCTAGGGTTTCAAATGCTTGTATATTGTAGGAAAGGAAAACTGAGGGAGGTAAGGAGTTCCATAAGTTTGAGGTACTGGGAAAGAATCCATTAGAACAGGACACTGCACATTGAGTATAGAGGGAGGAGCAAGAGTGATCAGCAGGGCACATTTGAAACTTATGATGAACAAGAAATAAATGTTCAGCGAAGTAATGGTCATAATAGTATCTATAAGAGTGGGGGCCTGTATGGTGCAGTGGGAAGGCATTGCCATTCATCTCATCTGGAATTCAAATCCTGCCAAGAGTGATGAAAGGAGAGTTTCCTCTATCCACTGGTTATAAGGGTCCTTTATGAAATGAATTTGAGTGATCTCAATCCAGTTGATAGTAGACTTGAGCCATTACATAAAACTTCACTGGAATTTAGCACTAATATGCACTAATTTGGTAATTTCACTAATATGCACTAATTTGGCAATCTCACTTATAGAAGTTGCAGGATCATTAGTGGAGGAAACAGAACAACAACAACAACTACTTGCATTTATATAGTGCCTGTAACGTAGTAAAAAGACCCAAGGTGCTTCACAGGAGCACTAACAGAAAATTTGACACCGATCCACATAAGGAGATATTAGGTCAGGTGATCATAAGATTGTTCAAAGAGGTAGGTTTTAAGAAGTGTCTTAAAGGAGGAGAGAGAGGTGGAGTGGCAGTGAGGTTTAGAGATGGAATTCCAGATCTTAGGGCCTTGGCAGCTGAAGCCACGGCTGACAATGGTGGGGCGAAGGAAATCGGGGATGCACAAGAGGCCAAAAATGGCACACTGGTGCATTAGATGATGCTCTTCTGAAACTAGGACTAAGACATTTTCTCCGATATTAACCCGGAGATGGAAAAGGAGCAGGGGTTGGCCGATAGCGGGCGACGAATGCGCAACATCACGGGACGGTTGGAATGGTCGACTGTTACGAGGATGCCTGATTATCATTTTACTTCCGGATTTAGCGTCTCCACTGCTCGTGACGTGGACCCACATGACACAATTTCCCCTCGACTATTGAAGGGCCCAGTTCAGATATGAAATGGAGAAGGAGGTTTGGAGATTGGAAGATTGTGCATTGCAAGGACAACCTAGAGATGGCTGGATGGAAAGCAAAGGCTGCACCTAGGTTTACTGAGTCATCCCTGGATGTACTACTGGGTGCAGTAAGGACCAGGAGGAAGGTCCTCTTTGTAATGGAAAAAAGAAACCTGCTGCCACGACAAAGAAGGCATAGCTTGATGTGGTACATGAGATGAGCAGCAGGAGCGTTACTATGAGGTCGTGAATCCAGTGCCACAAACGCTTCAATGACCTGACCGGGTCAGGAAAGGTGAGCAAAGTTAAAGATGCACCTACATCCTGCAGCGTGTCCCCTCCGCTCTGTCTTGTCAATCATACTCCATTCGCAGCACTCCTCACACTCACTTCACTTTCATCAGCACCTACCCTTCCATTTAAATGCACATCTTCTCATCCTCACTCTCCTCATATCCTCTTCCTCCCTCCACCATTACCAGTCACCCCAATCCACATGTAACTTGATTCCACCTCATTCAGCTTCCCCGATTCTCACATGTCCTTAAATGGCACCGTCAACACTTTCCTCAAATGCATGCCAGTCCTACTTGATGCATCTGCCTGATTGTCACACTCACCAAATGCACTGTATCCATCGGATGCACACATGCCTCAGAGCTACCGTAGGTCTGTTTTACCACCCTTGCAGGAGAAGAGAGCAGAATACCAGTGAGAGGCAAGGACTGAATGCAGACCCCCCCACCCCACCCCCAATTTGTTGAACTTCACCCAGCGGAGGAGGAGGCTCTGGAAATAAGTGGCATCTCTGCCTCACTCAGCATCGGAGATGGCGAGATTGGTTGTCCATTGGAGCAGGGTAACAGTATTAATCTTGGCATCTCCGACAGGACAAAGTCATCTTGAGTTGACTTCAGCACTTTATCAAATATGATCACTTTAATCATATGCATTTCAACATTTTTAAAGCTCCATGACTAAATCTTATCCATCTGTTCTCTTCTCTTGGGCCATCACGCGAAGATCACCAGTCCCTGCCCGGACAGGACAAAGACTCCTCAGAGGAGCTCACTCCTGCTGAGGGTCCACCATCACAGGAGACATGCGTTGCAGGAACCAGCACAGATAGGGCTTGTTGGACAGTTAAATGGTATGCCACTTGATGACTGGCATGGCACAAGTGAGCAAGAGCAGAGAGTGCTGGCAGGGACAGCTGTGGAGAATCTGCGTCAGAGGGCACTGTCCTCTCCAAGTTCTGCTCAGCTGGTCAGAGATGCTGAACCCGGGGGACCATCAATTAAAAGGAGAATGCTAGAGGCTCAGCAGCAAATGTGTGAGGTACTTGCAATCCTGCTAGACACACTCCCCACAGTGGCTCAGAGGATGGAGAAGTCCAGTTTGAACATTCATGGAGCGATGTCGCAGGGCTTTTCAACCATACAATCTTCCAGTGAGAGCTTGGCTGCCTCTACAGAAGTTGTATCAGGGTGCACAAAGAGTCCCTGCAGGCCCAGACGTCGGCCTTCCATACTATGGCCAGCAATATTTCTACCAGCCTCCACATGCTGGCAGATAGATTAAACGTGGGTTTACAAGGTGTCACTGATCTCCTCCAAGCTGCTCTCCGCAGAGAGGCAGAAGTGAGGTGCTGCTGGCCCGGGAAGGAAGTTGATAAGGGAGAGGAAAGTGCGCAAGCTTCTCAGCGCGTATGCTTGTCTCATCCGTTGCCCCCGCTACCTCAGCCAGTACCTGACATGCTGCCTCCTCTTCCGCTGACCAGTCTGCCCCTGCACTAGTGCAGGTGGGGCAGTCGTTGGCAGGGCCCTCACGGGCTCCAACACCTAGGTGGTTGGCCGCGAGCACCTCAAAAACAGAGCAAGGTACAGAGCAGCCTGCCACTACCTCTGCTGAAGCCACATGGGTAGCACCACTTGGAAGTGGCAGAGCTAAGAAAAGAAAGGCTTTAAAGGTCATCATGGGTAAGCACATGGTGTATTTTTATATTTGTTCTAAATAATTAGTTCTTGGATCACATAAATTTATAAATTGCACCACTTTTCCATGTGCCCCATTAATGAATGGCGATTGCCCATTCTGCTTTTCATTTGTTTGGTGCTGAGAGATGAATTGGGGGAGAGATGAATTGACTAACACCAACTGGTATGAGGAGAGATTGGGTCGACTCGGCCTGTATTCACTCGAGTTTAGAAGAATGGGAGGGGATCTCATTGAAATATATAAAATTCTGACAGGGCTAGACAGACTGGATGCAGGGAGGTTATTTCCCCTGGCTGGGGAGGTTCAGAATAAGGGGTCACAGTCTCAGGATATGGGGTAGGACATTTAGGACTGAGATAAGGAGAAATTTCTTCACTCAGAGGATGGTGAACCAGTGGAATTCTCTACCACAGAAGGCTGTGGAGGCCAAGTCACTGAATATATTTAAGAAGGAGCTAGATAGATTTCGAGACACAAAAGGTATCAAGGGGTATGGGGAGAGAGCGGGAATATGGTATTGAGATAGAAGATCAGCCATGATCATATTGAATGGCGGAGCAGGCTCGAAGGGCCGAATGGCCTACTCCTGCTCCTATTTTCTATGTTTCTATGGTGAATGTGGAACCAATGGATGAATGGTTACAGGACTGCTTGTGTGAGGGGTGGTGGTATTGTGACATTGGTCCAATGTGAGTGACTGACTGAACCTTCGAGCTATCAGAGCATCCCTGGCTTCTCAAGCAGCAATGTGATCAGCTAGTCTTGCGTTGGGCGCCCCATCGTCCTCCTCACCATTATAATGATCATCAGATGAGGAGTCATGAGCAGTTTCTTCCTCCTGGACTTATGGTCCTCGCTGCTGTGCTATGTTGTACAGTATACCATGATTACCCTCGAGACCCTCGCTGGTGAGTACTGAAGTGTGCCTCCAGATCTGTCCAGCCACCTGAAGCACAACTTCAGCATGCCGATGACTTGCTCGATGACACATCTGGTTGTCATATGGCTGGAGTTGTACTGCTCCTGGTGTTCATTGGTGTGGTTCCTCAGCCTGATTTGAAGGGGGTATCCTCTATCGCCAAGCAGCCATCCTTTCAGGTTTGTTCCAGGTCGGAGCATGTTAGGGATGTTGGACGCCTGCAGCATGAAAGCATCATGGCAGCTCCCAGGGAATCTCGCGCAGATGCTTTTTTTGTGGCTGTAGACCATCTGCACAGTGATGGAATTAAATCCTTTCTGGTTAATGAATGTTTCTGGTTGGTCAGCGGGTGCGTGGATTGCCACATGTGTGCAGTCGATGGCACCCTGCACCTGTGAGAAGCCATCCAGAGACCCGAATCCCTTTGCGCGTTCATTCTGGCCACTGTCATCACAGGGGAAGCTTATATGCCTCCCAGCCCTGGCAAACAATCTGTCCATCTCCTGCCTTATGCATTTATGTGCAGCCAACTGCGACCCCCTCTATATGTCTCCGGTAGCATCCTCGAAGGTGCAGGAGGCAAAGACATTGAGGGCGGTGGTGACTTTCATAGCCACTGGTAATGCGTGACCGCCAGGTCCAGCAGCAGTATGTCCTCCTATAGGAGGCTGCAGAGATCTGCGACCAGCTGACGTGACAATCTCAGCTTTCGGAAGCACTGCTCCTCCGATAGATCAAGGAAGCGGTGTCTCTGTCTATAGACCCTGATAGGTGGGTAGGGCCTTCTGCGAGCTCGTCCCCTATGTTGTTCCCTTCCCTGCTGGCCACCTGCAGCTCCCTCCACAGCACGCACAGGCCTCTGCTGATTCTTATTCTTCTCCTCTTCCTCAGTCCAATCGAGAGCAGCCATGGCGCCATCCATCATGAGCTTCTCTCTCTGAACAACTCAAATCTCTCCAAATAACTTTCTCACACCAAGTACTCACAACAAGAAGGAACAGAGGAAGGAACTCTGAGTACTGAACTTTTATTCACATCGGGCTTCCTGACCTTTAACGACCCCGATAAAGTGGCGAGCAATCTCGTCTCTGTTTTACTAGCGACTTTCCCGACTCTCGGGAAACCTGTGCTGCAGCAGTTAAATTCAATTTGAGGTCTGAATTGCATTATAGGACCCGATTTAAATATGTTAATGAGCCTTCTGCCTCTCCACAGCAGATCACTCGGCTGCCCCGATAACCGTGCCGTAAAAATGGCGGCGGGTGCGTATGCCGCGTGATGCGGTCGGGTTTACGCGATTTCGACATTTTAAACCACCCCTCTCCCGCCCGTCATGGGGATAATATCGAGGCTATTGTTTGTGGGCTACAGTAGAGGGAGCTTTACTCTGTATTGCCTGACCTGTTAGTGCTATTTAGGGGTTTAAAATATTCCATCTTTTACAAAGGCTGTAAATATGGAAAAAGTGAATTTTCAGTTTTTACAAATGTGGCATATACAAAAATGATTTCTCAGTCTCTACAAAGGGTGTTTAGGGCAAAAACTGGCCAACAAAAATGGCAGCCACATTAAATGTGGAGAAAGGAAAATAACTCTGTGGCCAACCAATGGAGTTGCACAGTAACCAAACCCCTGGTTTAACGGCTGGTGAAATAGAGGTGCTATCGCATGAGGAGAGTGCAAGGAGTGTTGACTGGTTTGGCACTTCCTAAAGAATAGCAGTGCAGTATGTCTGGCGGGGTGGGGGGTGGTGGTTAGGCTCCATGCTGCGTGCAAGATCTGGGATCAGATGCAAAGGCAGTTAGCACACCCTAAGGAAGCTGCCACGGTAAGATTATTCAACAGTACCATTTAACAGGTGCATAGCCCAGGTATGCATGTCACAAAGTATTGTCTGTTAACCTGTTTAAAATTTACAGATGACCAAGCCATCACCTTACAGCTCTTTCACTTGTTGACTCATACTTCAGCAGAGCACACATTCAAGCAACAGCTTAACAGCAGCTCCGGTGCCTGCTAATCTCCCTGGTATCTTCTTTTATCTTGTGGCACTTCAATCACAAAATACTGAAATACTGGGTGTTTGTAAGCAACCCCCACCTTTATTTTTAAGTTGTCCTGCCAACTGGCATGGTAGTCAGTAGCAAACAATTAGATGGCTTGTCACTCCTTGAGCTGCTGTGAAAGTTTGCATTGTAAGAATTTATTTGCAAGTTCATTCTTCTTTTGCCATTATCCTTTTCTGCTGAACTTGTGTAAATGCTTTAATTAAAGTGAGATTTTGTAGATCTTTCATTATTCTAACCTCCTTCCAGGCTGCTACAAGGAATATCAGTGACAGTAGCCAATTTGTAATCCATGCCAGTGTCACATTTTGCGATTTCAGACTATGCTAAGTTTAGCTCAACAGTAGCATTTTTAACATATATTACACTAAGGTCCCCCCATAGCCTGAAATCCCGAAGCTCTCCTGCCCACAGTACTGCCACCTTCATAAATCACAAAGGATGCCATTCAATAAATGTTCAACCTGTATGTGATTACTAGTAGTGCATCATGCTGGACTGTCTGCTTTCCTAGCAGTTTCCAGGACGTATTTATCTTACGTCAGTCATCCATTCTCCCACTGTTCGGACCTGCATTGCAAGATCATGGTTGACTCCTTTAGGGAAGGAAGCCTGCCGCCCTTACCCGGTCTGGCCTATATGTGACTCCAGACCCACAGCAATGTGGTTGATTCTTAATTGCCCTCTGAAATGGCCTAGCAAGCCACTCAGTTGTAAAATCTCGCTACGAAAAGTCATAATAAGAATTAAAAAACCGGACGGACCACCCGGCATCGGACCACTAGGCACCGGACACGACAACGGCAAAAAAACACCGAGCCCAGTCGACCCTGCAAGGTCCTCCTTACTAACATCTGGGGACTTGTGCCAAAATTGGGAGAGCTGTCCCACAGACTAGTCAAGCAACAGCCTGACATAGCCATACTCACAGAATCATATCTTTCAGCCAACGTCCCAGACTCTTCCATCGCCATCCCTGGGTATGTCCTGTCCCACCGGCAGGACAGACCCACCAGAGGTGGCGGTACAGTGATATACAGTCAGGAGGGAGTGGCCCTGGGAGTCCTCAACATTGACTCTGGACCCCATGAAATCTCATGACATCAGGTCAAACATGGGCAAGGAAACCTCCTGCTGATTACCACCTACCGTCCTCCCTCAGCTGATGAATCAGTCCTCCTCCATGTTGAACACCACTTGGAGGAAGCACTGAGGGTAGCAAGGGCACAAAATGTACTCTGGGTGGGGGACTTCAATGTCCATCACCAAGAGTGGCTCGGTAGCACCACTACTGACCGAGCTGGCCGAGTCCTGAAGGACATAGCTGCTAGACTGGGCCTGCGGCAGGTGGTGAGCGAACCAACACGAGGGAAAAACTTACTTGACCTCGTCCTCACCAATCTACCTGTCGCAAATGCATCTGTCCATGACAGTATTGGTAGGAGTGACCACCGCACAGTCCTCGTAGAGATGAAATCCCGTCTTCGCACTGAGGACACCATCCAACGTGTTGTGTGGCCCGACCACCGTGCTAAATGGGAATGATTCAGAACTGATCTAGCAGCTCAAAACTGGGCATCCATGAGGCGCTGTGGGCCATCAGCAGCAGCAGAATTGTATTCCAGCACAATCTGTAACCTCATGGCCTGGCATATTCCTCACTCTACCATTACCAACAAGCCAGGGGATCAACCCTGGTTCAATGAGGAGTGTAGAAGAGCATGCCTGGAGCAGCACCGGGCGTACCAAAAAATGAGGTGCCAACCTGGTGAAGCTACAACTCAGGACTACATGCATGCTAAACAGCGGAAGCAACATGCTATAGACAGAGCTAAGCGATTCCACAACCAACGGATCAGATCAAAGCTCTGCAGTCCTGCCACATCCAGTCGTGAATGGTGGTGGACAATTAAACAACTAACGGGAGGAGGAGGCTCTGCAAACATCCCCATTCTCAATGATGGCGGAGTCCAGCACGTGAGTGCAAAAGACAAGGCTGAAGGGTTTGCAACCATCTTCAGCCAGAAGTGCCGAGTGAATAATCCATCTCAGCCTCCTCCCGATATCCCCACCATCACGGAAGCCAGTCTTCGGCCAATTCGATTCACTCCACGTGATATCAAGAAACGGCTGAGTGCACTGGATACAGCAAAGGCTATGGGCCCCGACAACATCCCAGCTGCAGTGCTGAAGACTTGTGCTCCAGAACTAGCTGCGCCTCTAGCCAAGCTGTTCCAGTACAGCTACAACACTGGCATCCACCCGACAATGTGGAAAATTGCCCAGGTATGTCCTGTCCACAAAAAGCAGGACAAATCCAATCCGGCCAATTACCGCCCCATCAGTCGACTCTCAATCATCAGCAAACTGATGGAAGGTGTCGTCGACAGTGCTATCAAGCGGCACTTACTCACCAATAACCTGCTCACCGATGCTCAGTTTGGGTTCCGCCAGGACCACTCGGCTCCAGACCTCATTACAGCCTTGGTCCAAACATGGACAAAAGAGCTGAATTCCAGAGGTGAGGTGAGAGTGACTGCCCTTGACATCAAGGCAGCATTTGACCGAGTGTGGCACCAAGGAGCCCTAGTAAAATTGAAGTCAATGGGAATCAGGGGGAAAACTCTCCAGTGGCTGGAGTCATACCTAGCACAAAGGAAGATGGTAGTGGTTGTTGGAGGCCAATCATCTCAGCCCCAGGGCATTGCTGCAGGAGTTCCTCAGGGCAGTATCCTAGGCCCAACCATCTTCAGCTGCTTCATCAATGACCTTCCCTCCATCATAAGGTCAGAAATGGGGATGTTCACTGATGACTGCACAGTGTTCAGTTCCATTCGCAACCCCTCAGATAATGAAGCAGTCCGAGCCTGCATGCAGCAAGACCTGGACAACATCCAGGCTTGGGCTCATAAGTGGCAAGTAACATTCACGCCAGATAAGTGCCAGGCAATGACCATCTCCAACAAGAGAGAGTCTAACCACCTCCCCTTGACATTCAACGGCATTACCATCGCCGAATCCCCCACCATCAACATCTTGGGGGTCACCATTGACCAGAAACTTAACTGGACCAGCCATATAAATACTGTGGCTACGAGAGCAGGTCAGAGGCTGGGTATTCTGCGGCGAGTGACTCACCTCCTGACTCCCCAAAGCCTTTCCACCATCTACAAGGCACAAGTCAGGAGTGTGATGGAATACTCTCCACTTGCCTGGATGAGTGCAGCTCCAACAACACTCAAGAAGCTCGACACCATCCAAGATAAAGCAGCCCGCTTGATTGGCACCCCATCCACCACCCTAAACATTCACTCCCTTCACCACCGGCGCACTGTGGCTGCAGTGTGCACCATCCACAGGATGCACTGCAGCAACTCGCCAAGGCTTCTTCGACAGCACCTCCCAAACCCGCGACCTCTACCACCTAAAAGGACAAGGGCAGCAGGCGCATGGGAACAACACCACCTGCACGTTCCCCTCCAAGTCACACACCATCCCGACTTGGAAATATATCGCCATTCCTTCATCGTCGCTGGGTCAAAATCCTGGAACTCCCTTCCTAACAGCACTGTGGGAGAACCGTCACCACACGGACTGCAGAGGTTCAAGAAGGCGGCTCACCACCACCTTCTCGAGGGCAATTAGGGATGGGCAATAAATGCCGGCCTTGCCAGCGACGCCCACATCCCGTGAACGAATAAAAAAAAAGACAAGGGCTATCCTTTGCACACCTGTCTGACATCTCTAAGAAATCTATGATCAGCAACAGAATACCGATACAATCAGATCCATGTTTCAATGAGAGACTTCAATGTGTAAACGTTTGAAGTTATGAAGCAACAACTCGCATGTCACGGGACATGTCGGATGGCTTTTGCCAACACAGCCTGCAAAGTCAATCAAGGGCTTTTGAGATGCTCTTGGTAGGTCACCTCTGTGAGATTGATCCTTCGAGGGTTCAGCTGTAAACTACAGAGATTTTAATTGCCTATTCATTGACAGAGTGTAAACAAGGAAAAGAAATTGGAGTTCTTAAAATATGTGCAGGACTCCTTCTTCAAGCAGTATGTTTATATCAAAGTCGTTAAAAAAGTTGCCCACCAAGCTCATTCTCTAACTTGTCTTGTAACACACCGACCACCTGAAGGGAAGAGGACATCCCTCCTTTCCTGAACTTGATCCACCAGCATCTCCTTGGCTTCATCCAAAAACCTCGGAACTTTGGAACTTTTCCTGATGCCAGGTATCTTCCTGCAGCTCCACAATGTTGCTTCCCAATGGCCAATGAAGTCTGTCCCCAGCGAGGGAAAGGCAAATAGAAGATACAGGTTTTGGGGCAGGATTTGGTGGTAGGTCTCTCTGCCCCATTTTCCTGTAATTTACATTCTGTTTCTGCCCAAAATTGTGTGGATTCATAGAGGAAAATCTAGACCCCAGTCCTACCAAATGGAAGCACTGTGGTGCTAAACACTAGTCAGAAACACACAAAAATGAATTTTACCAAATTAAAATGCGTTCCATGCTAGTTCAACTAGCCCAGATTTTCCAGTCAGGCACAAGCCCAATCAGAAGTATAACACAGCAGAGTTCATGCCTGTCCTGATCATGTTGTAATTTTAATAATTTGGGCATGCTCCAGGCTTTAGAAAAACCCATAATTTGGAGCTCTGGTGTTGGAGATGAAAAATAGCATATTGCTGAGGGATTTAAAAACCTGCAAGAAATTATAGGGCTAGCCATCATCTCAACAGTTTTTCCTGCACCAAATAAATTTCTTACTCTAAAAATGTCTGTGACATCTGTTTTTGGGCAGAGAGCTCCCCATCAGGTTTACAGATTCCACTGTAGAAGGTTAAACAGAGAGGGAGACCCTCTTTGGTACATAGAGACACAGGCCCCAAAGAGATTTGCTCAGAGGTGGTCAGAGCAGTTAATGCTAACTCCAACATTCCACACACACACCACTCAGTGCTGGAAACATTTTAATGACCTTACCAGGCCAGGCAAGGTAAAAAGAGTCATATACACCTTCCAAAAATGCATTGTATTAGCCAAGTATGCCACTTACCATGACTTCCCCCTTATACTTCAGTAAAGTACTAGAGCTGCTTACCATCAATGCCCATGAGCTAGCACGCCGCCCTTTACATTCCTAGACTTCATGTTTGTTTCATCCATCAGTCATCAGACCCATTATGGGCTGAGTACTGACACCTGGGTTTTATTGCTTGTCATAAGAACAAAGTATAATTCTCATTTTTTACATTATTTTTCCAAGAATACAACCCATAATATTCAAGGGGAAGCTGTGCTAAAAGGTAGCCCCCACCCCCCCCCCAAAAAAATTCAGATCTCTATGAGGGGGTAGAATTACAAAACCTGGGAAAAGAGGGAATGGGGAAGTATAAGACCATGGGCTCAATTTTCCCAGGAAATTGCAGGTGTATTGAGGGTGGGGGGGCTCCGAAAATCGGGGAAATCCCGTTCGGGTTCGGAACCCAGCTCCAACCCGCAGACTTCCGGGTTCACCACTGACAAGTCTGGGTGCCCGCGCGCCTCCCGAATGCAGAAATCCCACCGGCAATTAAAGCCAGCGGGATGATACTTGACACAGTTGTTTAGATAGTTTAAGTAGTTGAACTACTTAATTTTCTCCACATTGAGGCAGGGGTGTGATTTTGAAGCATCCTCGGCATGTTTCCCGTGCTGTGGGAAACACTCCACGTTGTGACAGATGTGTTTCAGCCAGCAGCCAGTTGCACATTCAAATGCTTATTTGACAGATGGGGATAAAAGGTCACTTATTGCAGCAAGGCACTCAGTTCTTTCAGACAAAGTTTTGACTGCGAGATCTTTGTGTTTTCACTGCAAATTCTTACTTTCCACTCAAAATTCTTCTGTTCACACATATTTAACTACTTTGCAGACCCCCTCAAACTCACACCATCAGGATGGGGGGGGGGGGGCGGCGCCATGGCTTCATTCACCACTACATCCGAGGACGAGCAACATCACCAGCCTCGCCAGGCACGGCGTCCACCTCTGCCACTTGGAGCTCCACAATGCTGTGCCATAGGCATCTGCACAAGAGCACAGAGGGCAACAGCAGAGAGGGGTGCCGCTTGAGGAGGCCCCATCCACATCTGCCACCCACATGGAAGAGGAGGAGGAGGAACCCATGGGCAGAGCAGCGGCTCACCTGGCCGCTCGTGAGGCCAGTGAATCATTTATATGTGAACGGTTCTCCTAAAATCAGAAAGTGTAAACAGTCCAGTCCTCACACCGCCTGGAAAGAGCAGAGCCCACACCAGGCTGCCCACCCTTCGCTGCACAAAACAGTCCTGCAACTACACATACACCAACTGTAAAGTGACTCAATGAGTGGCATCAAGTGTCGCCATTCATGGTGAACCTCATGAAAGGGCCCTATCACAAAAGTCAGTCAAGAATGGGCAAGATGTGGCAGCAGTGGTGACAATCATAAAATTTAATGTCACTTTAACAAAAACTAAATATAAATGAAAAACATGATACTCTGTCAAACACTCTTGTGCATACCCTTTGTGCTCACAAAACCTTCGCCTTTCGCTTCCGACTACTTCTGCGTGGTGCATCCCCTGTGGCTGCAGCAGGTGTAGTGGCAGGTTGCTCATGATCATGCCCTGACAGCTTAGATGCTTTGGGCCTACATCCTCTGGGTTCTGGAACCCGTGAGGGCCCCTCCAAAGACTGCTCCACCTGCATCTGTGCAAGGGCAGAAGCGGCCACCTGGAGAGGAGGCAGCATTGCGGGTACTGGTTGAGAGCGGGGCAACAGGTGAGTCATGGGAGCACTTTGAGCGGCGTCCCCACTTCCATGTCCCCTTAAGCCATCAGCCCTCCTCTGGGCCTAGGCCACATCACTCCTACCACTCTGCTGGACAACAGTTTGGAGGACATGTGTGATGCCTTGTAAGGCCAATGCTGGTGTATCTGTCTGCCTGTTTAAGGCGGCAGAATGTTGTTCAGCCTGAGTCCGAACGGCCGTTGTCAGGGCCTGAATGGACTCATTTGTGAGCCGTGCTTGAAGCTCCATGGAGGCTAGCCTTCTCTCTATCGCAGACATTCCCGCATTTACCTGTGACAGTATCTCAGAGAGTTGCTCACATCCCTGTGAAAGTATCTCAGAGATTCCCTCCCGTACCTGTGCCACCATTCCACTCATGCAGGATTTGGTCTCCTTCTTCCTCTGCGCTATTGTGGAGAGTGTGCATGGCACCTGTTCCAGCACCTCGCAAATATGCTGCTGTCCCTTGATCATTCTCCTTTTAAAGGATAGCCCCCAGGGTTCTGCATCTGCGTCCAGCGTAGCAGAGCCTGGAGAGGAGTGCTCCCACCGACGCTGACTCTCCGCAGCTGCCCCTGCCGCCGGTGTCTGCTCATGCTCACATGTATGTGGTAACGCACCAGGTGCTAACCCAATTAACTGAGGACCAGGATCCACCAAGGTGTGAGTATCTGCGCTGGTGGATGGCTCGCTAAGATGTGATGGTGCACCCTCAGAGGCTGGCAGGTCCTCTGAAGAATCGCCCTCTGCCATCACAGCAATCACTGACGGCCCTGTAAGAGAACAGAATGCAATATTAAGCATCATCACAGATGTGTCATGTTGCGATAAGCATACTGAGGTGCTGAAGGTGGCAAGGCATGTTAACATCAATTCATATTGTGTGTGGTGAATGTTAAAGTTGTGTCATCAGACGTTTGTCGGGTACCAGTCTCGGCGTCCCTGACAAACAGGCACTCAAGGGTTCGGCTGAGCTCCAGTGCCTCCGGCTCCGCGTCTGTAAGGATGACGATTTGTTGCAGCCCCCCTCCAGTCCTCGTCCTCTCCCGTGCATTTTGCGCACTCTTCTCTTCGAAGGGGAGAAAGAACAGACATGTGAGTGAGTGATGGTGAAGTGGCCAACCGATGAATGCATTGGTTTGGGTGAGGCTGACCGTGAAAGG
Organism: Heptranchias perlo; assembly: GCF_035084215.1. Lineage (NCBI taxonomy): Eukaryota > Metazoa > Chordata > Chondrichthyes > Hexanchiformes > Hexanchidae > Heptranchias > Heptranchias perlo. The sequence continues at coordinate 5,942,243 of NC_090351.1, forward strand.
AGATGCATCAGAGGGTGAGTATGAGACAGAGCCATGACATTGGATGAGGATTGGGTTGAATGGTAGTGGTGGGGTGAGTAATGGGGAGGTGAGGAAGTGCTGAGGAAGTGCAGGTAAGTTGAGGATAAGCCTTAAGTGGGTGTGAGGAGTGATGTATTAGAGTAGTGTTGGCAATGCAAAATGAGTTGGGGGGTGGGGGCGGGGATGTGGAAGATGGAATGTAGTAGAATCAATATGTGTACTCACTTTGGCTGACCTTGTTAGGTCAATGAAGCGCTTCCTGCACTTGACCCAGGTGCGCGAGATGTTGCTGTTGCTCGTGACCTCCTCTGCCACCTCGAGCCAGGCCTTCTTGGTGGCAGAGGCAGGCCGCTTTCTCCCGTCCGCTGGGTAAAACAGATCCCTCCTCCTCCTCCTCACCCTATCCAGTAGCACCTGGAGTGAGGCATCGTTGAATCTTGGAGCAGGCTTGCCCCTGTGCTGCTCCATTGTGGTGTGTGGGTGTCTGCTCCAGGAAAAGCCATTGGAGGACTGCCTCTTTAAATAGAGCTCCTCCAGCTGACAGCCTGTGATGCGGGTGCACAGTCCTCCCGCTGCTCAGCTTTCGGACGGCAAACCCGGAAGCAACGTTAAGTGGCTCCAATTGACCTGCGATCGTGTGGGGAACGGACATTTTTTATTGGGCGGGTTACCCGCGGCCTTTCACTCCCCTCGCTGCCATCCGCCTCCACTCTAATATGGGGCCCATGTGTCAGATTGAGGATCATTATGGCACTTCTGCTTCCCTTGCTATTGTACTATGCATTAACTATTAATGAACTATATCATAAAACCCTTGTGTCTTTCCTTCTACTGAAACTGACGTGTAAGCTCGACTCCTCACTCTAACTTCTCTTTTTCTTTTTCTCCTCTAGGCATGCTTCAGCATGAAGATATAGGCCCCTCAGCCTTCAGGGATGCCAGCACTTCATAGCTTGCACCATCACTCACTTTATTCCTCCCAAATGCTAGCTCAGAAACATCCACCTTGGGAGGGTTAAAGAATGAGCCACAGAAGAGTGCAGCAGTCACACTGATCATGAGTGAGCAAGAGCAGCTGGTGCCACCATAGGAAGACAGTGCCAGCCAGCAGATCAAGATGCATCTTCTCTCTCTGGAAAGTCTTGGGATCCGGAACTCATGGGTACTGCATTTAAATGAGCAATGCTGACAGAGCAACAAGCACTACAGCAGGCACTGGATAGTGTGCTGCTGAACAGTTTAACAACACCGCAAGCCACCCTGGAGCATTTAAGCCCCAGAGACACATGCGAAAGAAGTTCCCAAGATAGTTTGTGATTCCTCCAAGGATGCTCAACCTGCTGCCATAGAACCTTAGAGTGCTAGATTGGAGAGGGCTGTCTTTTCCAGCTTCACTAGACTTGACGAGTAAATAGAGATACCCATGAAGCATGACCTCACTGCCCAGTACTAGTGGTGTGACAGGAATGTGCACGGATGATGTCTCAGAATAGTAACACATGACTCCCAACAGCCCCCTCCAATGCCTGCACATGTGGCAGAAAGGAGACAGAGACAGACTACCAATCAAATAGCACAAGAGGTGCAGCCTAAAGCAGATCGATCTGAAGACTTGGTTGTCATAAGACGAGGATTGCCTGAGTCCCAACAAGATCCCAATGGAAGTGTGCCACCTCAAAGACTCCTGCACTTAGATAACATCTAGGAGAAGCAATAGGTTCGGCTTAAGAGTTGATACATCACACACTGCCATCAAATGGAAACACAGTGATAAGATATGGACATGTACAGTATAGGTTGATAATAACATTTTGGTGGCACTAAAGTTGTGCATGCAAACATTGTTATGGGATGGTATGAAAGTTGCTTTCATGATGCTGTATGAATGTGAACTTTGTGAGTTGTTGTGCACAGGGAAGGGGCTGCAGATGATAGAATGTTTGTGCAGGGAATGGGGAAATGAAACAGGACTGCTAATGCAGTTAATTCAGAAGGTGTTCCCACATCTTTATGCCCTTGTTCTTCTTAGTGGTAGAGGTCATAGAACTAGTTGCTGCTGTTGAAGTAAGTTTGCTGAGTTACTGCTCTGCATCCTATAAACAATGCACACTGCAGCCACAGTGTGCCAATAGTGGATATTGATTAGTTTAGTGGCAGGGACACCGATCAAACCAACTGCTTTGTCCTGGATGGTGTTGAGCTTCTTGAATGTTATTGTAGCTGCACCCATCCAGGATAAGTGATAAGTATTCCATCACACTCCTGACTTGAACCTTGTAGACCTTTGAGGGGTCAGGCGGTGAGCTAACATATCCATCCTGCTCTGCCCTTGTAGCCACATTGTTATGTGGCTGATCCAGTTAAGTAACAGTGCAGAACTTTGGTGTACTGTTTGACCCTGAGCTCAGCTTCAAACTTTTTTTTAATTCATTCTTGGGATGTGGGCATAGCTGGCATGGCCAGCATTTAATGCCCATCCCTAATCACCCTTGAGAAGGTGGTAGTGAGCCACATTCTTGAACTGAGTGGCTTGCTAGGCCATTTCAGAGGGCAGTTAAGAATCAACCACATTGATGTGGGTCTGGTGACACATATAGGCCAGGTAAGGACGGTAGGTTTCTTTCCCTAAAGGGCATTAGTGAACCAGATGGGTTTTTACAACAATCCAGAAGTTTCATGGATCACCATTACTGATACTAGTTTTTTATTCCAGATTTTATTTAATTAACTGAATTTAAATTCCCCAGCTGCCGTGGCAGGATTTGAACTCACGTCTCCAGATTACTAGTCCAGTAACATAACCACTATGCTACCGTACCCTCAAACCACTCAGTCTAGCCACCACCAAGGCCGCATGTTTCTGTCATCATGCAGGGCTCATCTCCACCTCTATCTCATTTCCACTGCTGCTGACACCCTCATGCACACCATTGTCACCTCCAGGCTGAACCTCCATCCATTCAGCAGGCTCCGCTGCTCTGTCCTTACTCTTGCCCACTGAACCTCCTCCCCCAGTCCTACAAAATCCCCGTTTCTCTCTAGTTTCTCTCCATATTCCTGCCTTCCGTCTCCAAGTTCAACTCATCCCTGAGACCTACTTCCTGCTCCCTCTAGCCTCTACTCACTAAATTCCTGACCACCCAACTTCTCTTCCTGGCCCCTATGCTAGCTGATATTGTAAATGGTTCCTCCCCTCAGGCATTGTTCCCTCCCCTACAAACCTTCTGTCATCACCCCACTCATTAAAAAACTCCAAACATCCTTAATAATTATCGTTCCATCTCCAGTCTCCCCAGACTCTCCAAGGTGCTCAAATGTGTTGTCACCTCCCAGATCTGTGCCCATCTTTCCCAAAAGTCCTTTTCGGAATCATCCGGATTGGCTTCTGTCCTTCCCACAACACCAAAACAGCCTTAACCAAAGTCACAAGCTACACTCTATGTGACTGTGATGCATTATCCCTAATTGTCCTGCTCGATCTGTATCCATTCTTTAACACAATCAACCATACCATTCTCCTCCAACTCCTTTGCTCTGCTGTTGAGATGCTTAGAACTGCTCTCATTTGGATCAGTTCTTATCTATTTAATCATAGCCAGAACATTTCCATTCTCAGCCCCGCACTGTCATCTCCAGAGTCTCCCAGAGATCCATTCTTGCCCACCCCATCCCCTCTTCCTTGTTGCAATAACAATTTGAAATTCAAAAATTCAGTATGTTAATAGAAATTTCTGTATTACATAAAATACTGCTGCTTATAAATATTAGAACTATAAAATGACAACAGTGGATACGTAGTTCCACTATGATCTCTACAACAATATTTTTGCAGTTTTAAAATTTTAATCACAATGTCAAACTTTTAATATGAAGGCAGCACTTTTAAAGCTCTCCAATACTGTAATTTTATAAAGAATGTGGTAGATTTGCATTTTGTTCAGAATTATCCTAGTCACCACAGTCTGGATTTTTTCCCATTTGAGTGTTAGTGACAGAGCAGGTATATTGATCACACACATGATTCAACTGCTATCCCACTGCGACTACCTTCCAGGGCCCTAATTACACATGCGGGGTGGATTTGGAGCTGAAACACTGTTCCTGTAGGGCTACCTCTGCTGTGAAGGATGGTAATTCAGTATGTGTGCAGCCTTTAAAAGGCTACAACCAGTTAAAGGGGGAGGAGTCAGTGCATCCTGCATCACCCCAAGAACCGTCGCACAAAGAGGTTTAATTACATCTCAAGGATAGTCAAAGTAAGTCAAAGTACTTTATCAATCTACATCCTCTACTACTCAAACAGCCTTCACTCACTTCTTTATCTATCATACTCTTTTTCTCTCAACACTTGGGTGTCAGGGAAATTCTCTTATATAGTGGGCAACCTCTGAAAACACACAAGCACCACCTTTATTCAAAACTACTCTGGTAACTCATATCACCTGTTACGACAGCTTCTGCTAGTCTTCAAAGACACTTCATTCAAAGGTGAAATGCATCTTCACCTCTCATCATCATGGGATGCATGCATTTATAAGGGAGGAAGTGTCTATGCCTTGAACATTCTCTTCTCTCCACCCAAAAAAAAAGCTTAACCATAACCAGCGACAGAGAAATACAATCAAGGAGGAGCACCATCACTGACAAATCTCAGTCCACCTGAGCAGGAGGCACTGCAAACCGTAGGCAGACAGACAGGCTGTGAGTGATGGCAAAGTTAGAGGTGAGGTGGCAACAGAAGGTTACTAAATGTTGTGAGAAGTGCATCATAGGTATGGCAGCTTTATTAAAATGCCTCAACATCTAGCCTCTTTTTCTTCAAAGAACAATGTCAATATGGGTGCAGCTAAATAACTTCTATGTCTCACATCATAGGAGGCACCTTGCAGGAAAAGGCCACACACTCAGTTAACCACCCAGGCACTTCCACATCTGAATCTGCTGACACGTCTACACCTTCAACCACTGCCACTTCAGTACTAGCTGAATCATACCATCTTATCTATTCCATCACCACTCAGGATGAAGTACTTTGTGACTGAGAAAGGCTTTCACTGAGTGAAGCATTGAGCACTTATAAGAATGAGGACCTGGGAGTGAAAGTGAGGTGGAGTGCCATTTCCCCACAGAGGAGGGAGAAATGACCACCCACACCTGAAGAGCCTAGGGACCCAAATCCTAGAAGACCAAGTCTTCAAAACAGCTATGATTAGGAAGCATTAATCTGATGTGGAGGCAGTGGAGCCTGTTTCCATGCATATGATTGCAATAATGGAGAAAAAGAAATCCCTTACTCGCATCTGTAACACAATTCAGGAAGTTTCACATGACCTGCAGAACACCCGAGAGAGAATCATAGAATCACAGAATGGTTGCAGCACAGAAGGAGGCAATTCAGCCAGTCGAGCCTGTGCCAACTCTCTGCAATCCAGCTAGTCCCATTCCCCCGCCCTTTCATTGTAGCCCTGCAAATTTTTTTCCTTCAAGTACTTATCCAATTTCTTTTTGAAAACCACGATTTCAGGTAATGCATTCCAGATCATAACCACTCGCTGTGTAAAAAAGTTTTTCCTCATGTCACCTTTGGTTCTTTTGCCAATTACCTTGAATCTGTGTCCTCTGGTTCTCGACCCTTCTGTCAATGGAAACAGTTTCTCTCTATCTACTCTGTCTCAACCCTTCATGATTTTGAACACCTCTATCAAATCTCTTCTCAACCTTCTCTGCTCTAAGGAGAACAACCCCAGCTTCTCCAGTCTATCCACGTAACTGAAGTCCCTCATCCCTGGAACCATTCTAGTAAATCGCTTCTGCACCCTCTCTAAGGCCTTCACATCCTTCCTAAAGTGTGGTGCCAAAAATTGCACACAATACTCCAGTTGTGGCCGAACCAGTGTTTTATAAAGGTTCAACATAACTTCCTTGCTTTTGTGCTCTATGCCTCTATTTATTAAGCCCAGGATCCCATATGCTTTTTTAATCGCTTTCTCAGCCTGCCCTGCCACCTTCAGCGATTCGTGCACATTTACCCCCAGGTCTCGCTGTTCCTGCATTCCCTTTAGAATTGTACCCTTTAGTTTATATTACCTCTCCTCATTCTTCCTACCAAAATGCAACACTTCGCACTTCTCTGCATTAAATTTCATCTGCCACGTGTCCGTCCATTCCACCAGCCTATCTATGTCCTCAGCCTGTCTATCATTATCCTACTCACTGTTCACTACACTTCCAAGTTTTATGTCATCAGCAAATTTGGAAATTGTGCCCTGTACATCCAAGTCCAAGTCATTAATATATATCAAAAAAAGCAACGGTCCTAATACCGACCCCTGGGGAACACCTCCAGTCTGAAAAACAACCATTCACCAGTACTCTCTGTTTCCTGCCATTTGGCCAATTGCGTATCCATGCTGCTACTGCCCCTTTTATTCCATGGGCTTCAACTTTGCTGACAAGCCTATTATGTGCTACTTTATCAAACGCCTTTTGGAAGTCCATATAACATCAACCTCATTGCCCTCATCAACCCTCTCTGTTACCTCATCAAAAAACTCAATCAAGTTAGTTAAACATGATTTGCCTTTAACAAATTCATGCTGGCTTTCCTTAATTAATCCACACTTGTCCAAGTGACTGTTAATTTTGTCCCAGATTATCGTTTCTAAAAGCTTCCCCACCACCGAGGTTAAACTGGCTGGTCTGTAGTTGATGGGTTTATCCTTACACCCTAACATTTGCAATTCTCCAGTCCTCTGGCACCACACTCGTATCGAAGGATGATTGGAAGATTATGGCCAGCATCTTTGCAGCTTCCACCCTTACTTCCCTCAGCAATCTAGGATGCATCCCATCCGGACCTGGTGACTTATCTACTTTAAGTACAGCCAGCCTTTCTAGTACCTCCTCTTCATCAATTTTTAGTCCTTCCGGTATCTCAACTACCTCCTCTTTTACTGTGACTTTGGCAGCATTGTCTTCCTTGGTAAAGACAGATGCAAAGTGCTCATTTAGTATCTCAGCCATCCCCTCTGCCTCCATGCGTAGGTCTCCTTTTTGGTCCCTAATCGGCCCCACCCTTCCTCTTACTACCCGTTTACTATTTATATGCCTATAGAAGACTTTTGGATTCCCTTCTATGTTAGTTGCCAATCTATTCTCATACTCTCTCCTTGACTCTCTTATTTCCTTTTTCTCGTCCCCTCTGAACTTTCCACACTCAGCCTGGATCTCACTTATATTATCAACCTGACATCTGTCATACGCCCCTTTCTCTGCTTCATTTTACTCTCTATCTCTTTTGTCATCCAGGGAGCTCTGGCTTTGTTTGCCCTACCTTTCCCCCTCGTGGGAATGTACCTAGACTATACCTGAAGCATCTCTTCTTTAAAGGCCGCCTACTGTTCGATTACAGTTTTGCCTGCCAGTCTTTGATTCCATTTTACCCGGGCCAGGTCCGTCCTCAACCCAATGAAATTGGTCCTCCTCCAATTAAGTATTTTTATTCTAGATTGCTCTTGTCCTTTTCCATAGCGAATCTAAACCTTATGATACTATGATCACTGTTCCCTAAATATTCCCCTACTGACACTTGCTCCACTTGACCCACCTCATTCCCCAGAACCAGATCCAGCAATGCCTCCTTCCTTGTTGGGCTGGAAATGTACTGATCAAGAAAGTTCTCCTGAACACACTTCAGAAATTCTTCCCCCTCTCTGCCCTTTACAGGGGAAGTGACAGTCCAGAAGATTTCTGCAGCAACAAGCACCAGGAGGAGGAAATCAGGATATCGGTGGCCTCTAGAGCGGCAGCTACCACTTCTTTAATAGAGGGTCAGCCTGAACACCACACTTGCACAGGGTTTCTAAGATTTGGTTGGGCTATTCTGCATTCTGTAATGACACAGACCTCTGAGTCTGTGCATAACACCAGTGGGCTGCAAGGAATGGGCGCAGATATCACCGTCTCTTCCTTCCATTGACCTGCATTTTGACCCTTGCTTACACGCTTCTCATGACAACCTCCTCCTCCCATGCCATGAGCCCTCGATGTCCTCCCCAGAGAGCAGATTTACAGCTCCGGCTCACACCCTACTCATATATCTTGGCCTCCCCACTGAGCAGCATTTTTGCATGCTACCCATTCAACAGCTCCCCTCCCCATCACTGAGTGACATTTTAGTCCCTAAGCTCCTCCCCACCCAGTGAATAAACTTTACGCCATTGCGTCCAGCCCCCCTGTTCCCTACTGAGTAATACTTGCAGCTTGGGATCCTCCCGATGGAGCAGTATGTGGGCCCTTAGCCTCCACCTCTCCCTATGGAGCAAGAAAATTATCCCTGACCCACTAGAATCTCCCAATTTGACAGGAAAATGGTGTCTAGCACATCAAAATGGGCCATGGAAAACTGTTTCCATCACCACTAATCATCAAAACATCTTCCACCCCTTCTTCTTCCCTCATTCTCCCCTTACTCACCCTCTTCTCTCTCCCTCTCCATCCCCCCGTCCACCTACTCTTTCCCCCTCATCACCAACTCATCTAGAGAAACAGCTTCTGCTGGCCATACCCACTGGTCTCCCCTGCGTTGCTTGCCTTCCTCTGCGATTTCCACAGCCCAATGCTTTCACCATTCCCCAGCTATTTAAGATTTTTTTTCCCTGAGGTTTCCCGGCCTGCGCAATGCCAGTATCCCAATTCTTTGATTTATTTTTCAGCTGTTCTGGCTTTCCCATCCCAGAACAACAAAGAGATCCAACTACAGGAGAAGAGATCAGCTGTAGGACATAGGAATGTGTCAGGTCAAGAGAGACAGCAAATGATTGTAGGAAAGACACACGAAGGGGAACACTGGGGCCCAGAGAGACTGGATGTACAGGGAAAAGGTAACAGATGCAGGTTGAAAATCAGAAAAGAAACAAATAGGTGTAAGATATCACAAACAGAAAAGTAGAGGAAAGAGACATGGTGCTCAGACATCAGGGCAAAAAACACAAGAGTTCACAGACAAACAGAGCTGTATCAGAGAAACAGAAATGAGGGGGACAGTGAGAGACAGCCACAGATGGACCTAACAGATCAGCAGAGACACAGCTAAGTGGAAGAGATACAGAAAGAGAGATACAGGAAAGAGAGGTCAAAGAAAGACAGATTACAGAGGGACATGGACCAATATTGCAGGTATGGAAAGATCATATGCATACATTAAGGTTCAGAAAGAAAGATCAGGGCACAGAGACAGATCATGGAACAGAAAAAGAGCATGATACGGGGCACTGAGAAGAAGCAGGGATGTCAGACAGACAGAATTACAAAGACACAAATATTGGCGGTAGACGGGACTTACCATCAGCTACATAACTTAGTACATCATTGTACTAGTCTTTGAGAAAAATATTGCAATTACAAAAACTAGCCATTTACTTCATACTTACCTGCTGTTCTTGTATTGCTTTACGTTGAACTTCAATAGTTTGTTTATTTTCCTGCAATTTCTTATCTTTTTGCCAAAGTTCATTATCCATAGCTAATTTCCACTTCTTGATTTTCTCAGCTTCATGGAACAGTTTTGTGTACAGCTGGCTTATATGTTCAGTGTTCTGTTGAAAAATATGTAAACATGTTAGCAATACTTGGGTCCTCCATAAGATTATAGACACCCCAATCTCTGTTTGAGTAATCAGAAAATTATCCAATTCAAACCGAAACAAATTTTAGGCACCTGCTATTGTTGCTAATATCAGCTTCAACCATAAATTTGAACACCTAAAGATTTTTCTTCAAAAAGGTTACATAAAATTCTTAGTTTTATCTTGCATTAGGAGGACACTGTTGCTTTAATATATAGTTGCATGTTTTATTGGCGAATAGTTTTTACAATATTCAGTGCCAATAATTAAAGGAGACACTTAAATGTAAACTGCTTACTCCCCCAGGTGTACTAAATCATTATGTTTAACTGCTTTCTATATTTGCTGAATAATCTTTATTTGAAGCGCTAATTATACTGCCAGTACCCATGAGTCATTTATCCATTCCAATTAATCTCGACAATTAGTTCATGTAAAAAGAAGTAGCTAATATCTAAACCTAGCTACAAGATGAGCACAAAAGAAACACAGTACCACAACAATCGCCTCAATAAATTATATTTTGGAAGTGAAATAGATTCAAGGTAAAAGGCGGGAGGTTTAGAGGGGATTTGAGAAAGAACTTTTTCACCCAGAGGGTGGTTGGAGTCTGGAACTCACTGCCTGAAAGGGTTGTGGAGGCAGGAACCCTCACAACATTCAAGAAGCATTTGGATGAGCACTTGAAATGCCATAGCATACAAGGCTACGGACCAAATGCTGGAATATGGGATGAGAGTAGACAGGGCTTGATGGCCGGCGCGGACACGATGGGCCGAAGGGCCTCTATCCGTGCTGTATAACTCTATGACTCTATGAAATTCATATGTTTAGATTTTACAAGGACAGATCACAATCTGGTAGTGAGAAAGTTTGCAAATGTTTTGTTTCTTGCTATATCTGGCTCAGTGGAGCAAAATTGTATTATTGTACTCTTGTCAGACAGAAACAGTATAGAGATGACAACAGTAAATAACCAAGGAGGTGTATCACAATACTGCTATTCAGTCTCAAGGTACACCAGTGCTATGTAATGTCATTATGTATCACCACTACTTTACATAAGAAGAATGATTGTTGTACGTCATATGAAGAGTGTCCATCACCTTCAAAGTTTGAGACTAAACAGTGAGGCAGCGGAGGAGGTTAAATGCTGCCACTATTTTACATAGCCCCTCAAGCCTGTTCCGCCATTCAATTTTATCATCTGTACCTCAACTCCATTTACCTGCCTTTGTTCCATATCCCGATACCCATATCCAACAAAAATCTCTCGATCTCAGTCTTGAAAATTTCAATTGACCCAGCCTCCACAGCCTTCTGAGGGAAAGAGTTCCAGATTTTCACCACCCTTTGTGTGAAAAAGTGCTTCCTGATTTCACTCTTAAATGGCCTAGCTCTAATTTTAAGGTTATGCCCTCTTGTTCTGGATTCTCCCACCAGACGAAATAGTTTCTCTGTATCAACCATATAGAATCCCTTAATCATTTTAAATGCCACAATTAGGTCACCTCTCAACCTTCTAAACTCAAAGGAATAGGAGCCAAATTTATGCAACCTGTTCCTCATAGTTTAACTTTTTAGTGAATCTGTGCTGTACATCTTTCAAGGCCAATATATCTTTCCTGAGGTTCAATGTACAAAGCAGAATGCAGTGCTCCAGATGGGGTCTGACCAAGGCTCTGTACAACTTGGGCGTCACTTCCTCACTTTTGAATTCCAACCCTCTTGAGATAAAGGCCAAAATTCCATTAGCCTTTTTGATTACTTTATCTACCTGTGCACTAGCTTTTAGTGATTTGTGTACATTGGCACCTAAATCCTTTTGCTCCTCCGCAGCTCCTAGGGCTGATTTGCGCAGGCGCTACATGGCATCCTAAGGAACCAAAATGGCGTCTGGAATGCGTGCACACACTTCTAGCGTGTTGTGTGCTGATCGCCATCTTGGTAAAGGTGTTTACGCATGCACAGATAACAAACGCCGGCACCATGTAAAGTAGGGAAAATATGCGGTTTATCAGTGTGCAATGCTGATTTAAAGGGACAGGTGCGATTTTGGAACTCAACGCTCCAGCCAACACGTTGTCTTAACCACGCACAGCTGAACAGGTCATAGACGGCCTGGCGCTATTAAAAGGGATCATGCAGGCATTGCAGGTTAGTTGCTGGATTATTGCTTCTGGCTGCTGGTACAATTGTACGTGTTTGTTAAAGCTTCCTACACTTGGAGAAAGTTGTAATATTATATAGAGTGTAGGCTGGTAGGTGCTGCATTACTATTGGTGGCATTTAAAACAGTGCGCTGAACAAGGTTTCTGCCAACCATGGGTGGCCTGCTACAGCTCCCGCTGAGCATTGAACACGACTTTGAGCATGCAGAAAGGCCAAGCTGCGAGGAGAGGGAAGAGGAGGAGGAGGAGGTGCAGGGCACTGAGCAGGAGGCCATATCCAATGAGGACTTTCAGGGAACAATTCTCTTACCTCAACCTGAGCGAAGATCAGTGTATCCGATGGTTCCAGTTCACGAAAGAGGTTGTGACGGAGATTTGTCAACTGCTGCAGCCACAACTGCAGCTTCAGAGCAAGGCAAGGGCAGAATTGCCTGTGGCTGTGAAGGTAACCGTGGCGCTGAACTTTTAAGCCTCTGGATTCTTTCAGGCTGCTGTTGGCAATATGTGCAACATCTTGCAGTTTGCAGTGCACTGCTGCACAAGGGAGGTCATTGAGCCAATATACAAGCTGTGCAACTGGTTCATAACATTCCCTCTTGACAGTGAGAAGCAGAATGAGCAAGCACGAGGGTTTGCTCGCATTGCAAACTTCCCCATGGTGCAGGGTGCCATTGACTGCACGCATATTGCCATGTGTGCTCCATATCTCAACTTGGCCATCTTCATGAACAGAAAGGAGTTCCACTCCCTCAATGTGCAGCTAGTGTGCAACCACATGCAGCACATCATGCAGGTCAATGCCCACTACCTTGGCAGCAGTCATGATTCCTTCATTCTGCAGCAGTCCAACATCCCACCCATCTTTCAACCAGCACAGCAAGTCAGAGACTGATTAGTGAGCGACAAGGGCTATCCCCTCACGAGATGGCTCATGACTCCAGTCAGGAACGCACGCACACGTGCAGAGCAGGCCTACGATGAGAGCCACGCGGCCACACGAAATGTCATCGAACACACCATAGGCGTCCTAAAGCAACGCTTCCACTGCTGAGACTATTCTGGAGGAGCCCTGTAGTACTCAGCTGAGCGGGTGTCAAGATTCAAACTCACCCTTATGAGAGGACAGCTCTTGCCACTGCCTATCCAGCAAGACCCTAAGCCAGAGGCAGAGGAAGAGGAGGAAGAGGCGGAGGAGGAAGAGGTGGGGGAGACGGAGGAGGAAATGGAGGAAGAGGCAAGGAGGCAACAAGTTAAACAGGCCCTGTCTGCCAGGGCTCTGCATGCTCACCTTATTAATGAGCGACATCAGTAACCTCAACGACACCTCCCAAGTCACCAAGTCCTACATTCCTCAGCATTTCTCTCTCATCCAATCGTCCTCCTGATGATTACACATTGCTTCCTCCCGCAGCTCATCGCATAACTAAAAACCACCACCAACTGCGACTTCAAATACAAATTTCTAAACTAACACATGAAATCATGTATACAACATTACACTATTCACCACTGTGCATTCCCTTAGTTCCTCTCATTCGTGTGCCTTTGCTCTTGCTAGTACTCCTATGAGATGCATCCGCAGTGACTGCAGCATGGGTGGTGGAAGGCTTCTGACCTTCAATTGAGGAGCGTGCAGATGGCCGTGGAGGACAACCTCGAGCAGCTCCGGGACGGGAGGGCCCAGCTTCAGACTGCATCATTTCAGCATGGGCTGCAGCAGTCTGGCCTGGCTGGCTGGCAGGCAACAGCAAGGGAACTGGCGGAGTGGCAGAGGTGAGAGCAGGAAAGCTGTCATCCTGAGAGGACAATAGATTCGACTGCCATGGCGCCACTGCCACTCGCACAGGGGTGCCTCAGCAATCCTGGTGATCTGCTGGAGAACAGGTTGCTGGACTGCGGTGACAGTCTGGAAGCCCGGTTCCACAGTGGAACCCAGAACCACGATAGCATCAGTCTGAGCTTCCAAGGTAGCAGTCTGAGCTCTAAATGCAGCAGTCAGGCCTTGGATGGAAGATGTTTGTGCTGCAATGGAAGCTGTGACATCGGTCATTAGACGCTGCATCATGGTGGGTTCACAGATGTGCTGATGGAGGTGACCACCTGTTCCATTTGGGAAAGGATAGGCTCCAAACTCTGCGCAAAGCCCTTTGCCAAGTTCGAGGCGGACTCCTCCATGCCCTGTGACATTGCACGAAGGCTTTCTGGCAGGCTTTCCAGTGCACCAAGTATTTGGCTGTGTAAGCCCATCAGCCTTCTTATGTAGCCTGGCCCATCAAAGCCCCATCATTCGACTCTTCTGCAGCAGAACGTCGCGAGCTGGCACCTGAGTATCCATTCCCCCCGCCCCGGCTCCTGCGCACTTGTACCCGGTGTCTCACCACGTGCAGATCCCTCCTCTAACCTAGCCTCTCACTACACGTAGTGTCAGTATCTGAACTGGTGGCTGCAAGTGTCAGATCAAGTGACGGTGTGGCTTCATTATCACTGCCTTCCTCCTCCTCCACCTTGGACAGTGCCGGCTCCAGTTCTTGGGTGTCTGCAATGACAAAGAGAGAGGGGTTGAGTTGTGGAGCGGGAGTGGAGAAAGTAAGATGAACGTGCGTGCTGACACCATTTGCAACACTTGAGTCAGAAAAGATTGTGGAGTGAGGGAGATGTGGGAAATGAGAAGAAGGATTAGGTACGCAGAGACCGCCATCGTTGAGACCAACAGCGCCACCAATGGCCACGGCCGCAGCAACAGCCCACCCAATGATCCCCAGCACTGTCCCCTCCATGTTGGTGAGGACGGGTAGGCGTGCCTGTCCTCTCCTGGGTCTTTGCTGCTGCCGGCTGTTACGCGCCACCTTCTCCTGAACGAGGGAAGTGTGTCAATGAGTGCCCTGCAAAGTATTTGGGTAATGTGGCTGTCATGGTTGAATAGCTGTCAGTGTGTGCGACCTGTGAGTTGTCGGTGTGTGGCTTGCAAGTGTGGTACTATGTGAGGGTGAGATGCAGCATCCGAAGTGCAGTGATGCGTACAGATGGAAAGCGTTTGCTGGTGGCTGGGTGATGGGGGGTGTCGTGCGTGGAGCAGTTGCACAGTTGGTAAGGTGTGCCACTTGACACTTGAATTCACTCACCTTGACCACTCGTGTCAAATCATTGAACTTTTTCCTGCACTGCATCCACGTGCGTGGTGCAATGCTCCCGGCATTCACTTCAGCGCCACTTCCTCCCACTGCCTCTGCAGCTGGTGTCTGGAGGGCCTCCTGCCACCCTGCGGATACAGGATGGCCCTCCATGCGTCCAACTCGTCCAATAAGGTCTCGAGTACGTAATCACGAGAACCTTGGTGAACAAGCTCTCTCGCAGGTCTAGCCGTTAAATTTTTCTTCCACCACCGATTGAATAGACAACTCCCACCAGTGTTTTCTGTCCCTTGGTTCTTCTTAACTCCACCCAGACTGATTCTGCATCTTGATTTTCTGAGCCAATGTCCTTTCTCACTATTGCTCTGATTTCATCCTTTACTAACAACGCCACCCCAACTCCTTTTTGTTTTTGCCTATCCTTTCTAAATATCGAATACCTTTGGATATTCAGCTCCCAGCCTTGGTCACCCTGCAGCCATGTCTCCGTAATCACAACTATATCGTATCCGTTCACATTTATTTGCGCTGTTAATTCGTCTACCTTATTACGAATGCTTCGTGCATTCAACAACAGTGCCTTTACGTGATAGAATTCTTCATTAAGACGGCAAGTGAAGGAATCCAATCTGAAACTAAGGTCCTAAATCTAAACAAAGGAAATTACGAAGGTATGAGGAGTGAGTTGGCTATGATAGATTGGGAAGCTTCATTAAAAGGCATCACGGTGGATAGGCAATGGCTAACATTTAAGGAACGAATGCATGAATTGCAACAATTATACATTCCTTTCTGGTGCAAAAACACAAAAGGAAATGCAGCCCAACCATGGCTAACAAAAGAAATTAAGGATAGTATTAGATCCAAAGAGGAGTCATATAAAATTGCCAGAAAAAGTAGCAAGCCTGAGGATTGGGAACAGTTTACAATTCAGCAAAAAAGGACCAAGAGATTGATTAAGGGTGGAAAAATAGAGTATGAGAGTAAACTTGCAAGGAACATAAAAGTGGATTGTAAAAGCTTCTACAAGTATGTAAAAAGAAAAAGATTAGTGAAGACAAATGTAGGTCCCTTACAGTCAGAAACGGGAGAATTTATCAAGGGGAACAAGGAAATGGCAGAGCAATTAAACAAATACTTTGGTTCTGTCTTCACGGAACAGGACAACAAATAGCATCCCAGAAATGCTCGGGAACCAAGGGACTAGTGAGAAGGAGGAATTAAAGGAAATTAGTATTAGTAAAACAATAGTGCTGGAGAAATTAATGGGACTGAAAACCGATAAATCCCCAGGGCCTGATAATCTGCATCCCAGAGTACTAAAAGAGGTAACCATGGAAATAGTGGATGCATTAGTTGTCATCTTCCAAAATTCTATAGATTATGGAACAGTTCCTACAAATTGGAGGGTGGCAAATGTAACCCCACTATTTAAAAAAGGAGGGAGAAAGAAAACAGGGAACTACAGACCGGTTATCCTAACATCAGTAGTAGGGAAAATGCTAGAGTCTATCACAAAAGATGTGATAACAGGGCACTTAGAAAATATCAACAGGATTAGACAAAGTCAACATGGATTTATGAAAGGGAAATCATGTTTGACAAACCTACTGGAGTTTTTTGAGGATGCAACTGGTAGAATAGATAAGGGAGAACCAGTGGATGTGGTTTATTTGGATTTTCAGAAGGCCTTTGATAAAGTCCCACATAAGAGGTTAGTGTGCAAAATTAAAGCACTTGGGATTGGGGGTAATATACCGGCATGGATTGAAAATTGGTTAACAGACAGGAAACAGAGAGTAGGAATAAATGGGTCTTTTTTGGGGTGGCAGGCAGTGACCAGTGAGGGTCCGCAGGGATCGGTGCTTGGGACCCAGCCTTCGGCAATATATATCAATGATTTGGATGAGAGAACCAAATGTAATATTGGCAAGTTTGCAGACGACACAAAATTAGGTGGGATCGTGAGTTGTGAGGAGGATGCAAAGAGGCTTTGAGGCGATTTAGACAACTTGAGTGAGTGGGCAAATACATGGCAGATGCAGTTTAATGTGGGTAAATGTGAAGTTATCCACTTCGGAAGGAAAAACAGAAAGGCAGAGTATTATTTAAATGGTGATAGATTGGGAAATGTTGATGTACAAAGGGACCTGGGTGTCCTTGTACACCAGTCACTGAAAGCAAACATGCAGGTGCAGCAAGTAATTAGGAAGGCAAATGGTATGTTGGCCTTCATTGCAAGAGGATTTGAGTACTGGTGCAAGGATGTCTTACTGCAGTTATACAGGGCCTTGGGGAGACCACACCTGGAGTATTGTGTGCAGTTTTGGTCTCCTTACCTAAGAAAGGATATACTTGCCATAGAGGGAGTGCAACGAAGGTTCACCAGACTGATTCCTGGGATGCCAGGAATGTCGTATGAGGAGAGATTGGGACGACTCGGCCTGTATTCACTCGGGTTTAGAAGAATGAGAGGGAATCTCATTGAAACATATAACATTCTGACAGGGCTAGACAGACTGGATGCAGGGAGGATGTTTCCCCCGGCTTGGGGGCCCAGAACGAAGGGTCAGTCTCAGGATACGAGATAGGACATTTAGGACTGAGATGAGGAGAAATTTCTTCACTCAGAGGGTGATGAACCTGTGGAATTCTCTACCACAGGAGCCTGTGGAGGCCAAGGGCTCGATTTTTGGGCATCCGAGTGGGTGCGTTGGTGGCGGGGGGGCTCCGAAAATTGGAGATTCCCGGGGCAGTTGCGGAGCCCGGCTCCAACCCGCCCACTTCTGGGTTCCCCAATGACGCACTTAGATGCGCGCGCAGCCCACGCATGCGGGACTCCTGCCGGCTGATCCCACTTAAATCAATTAATTGGATACTTCAGGTCGTTAGGAGACCTGATTTGTAGGATATTTTAGGAGGGGTGGGATTTTCAGGTTAACTGAGAGTGTTTCCCGCACTGGGGGAAACACTCCCAGTTGCAACTGACGTGTTGCAACCACCAGCCTTTGGCAGCTGCAAAGGTCCATTTGACAGATGAGGGGGGAGACCCTCACTCATTGCAGGAGGCCACTCTGTCACTTTGGACAAAGTTTGGCCTGCACCACCCTCCTCCTAACACAAAAATACACCAACTTGCAACCTCAACTCCAGTGTGCAGACACATTTACCTACCTTGCGGACCCCCTCAAACTTACATCTTCCGGATGGGGGCCGCCGTAGCTGCAGTCATGACCTCCTTGGAGGACGGACAGCATCACCAGCCTCACCAGCCACACCGTCCACCTCTGACACGTGGAGCTGCACAACACAGTGCTGTGACATAACCATCTGCACATCAGGAGGGAGGGCAACCGCAGAGAGAGATGCGTCACAGAAGGCACTACCGTCGCCACAGGGTCTACAGACCGAGGCTCAGCTTCCTGGACCTCTCTGAGCAGCAGTACATACGGAGGCTCAGAGTCAGTCGCCAGGTAGTCACGGACATCTGCAGCCTCCTTAATGACGAGCAGCTCCCGGATGGACTGAGCAGCATCCTCTTACCTGTCGCTGTCAAAGTCATCAGTGCCCTCAACTACTTCGCCTCCGGATCCTTCCAGGGTGCCACCAGGGACATCACCGGGGTCTCTCATTCGTCTGCACACAAGTGCTAAAGGCGGGTCACCGATAGTTTGTTCTGCAGGGCCTCACACTATATCAATTTCCCCATGGATGACCTCAGCCAGATGGAGAGGGCAGTGAGATTCCACGCAGTGGCTGGCTTCCCACGGGTACAGGGTGGAATTGATTGCACCCATATAGCAATACGAGCACCTCGACACGAGCCAGGACTGTTCATCAACAGGAAGGGCTATCACTCCATGAACACTCAGCTCATCTGTGACCACCGCAAGAGATTCCTTCCCGTGTGCGCCAGATACCCTGGCAGCTGCCACGATTCCTTCATCCTCAGGGAGTCCAACATCCTACCCCTCTTCCACTCACCCAACACTCGCAAGGGCTGGCTCCTCGGGGACAAGGGATACCCCCTGCACACGTGGCTTATGACACCTCTGAGGAACCCCACCACTGAGCCGCAGTGTCGATATAACGACAGCCACATCGCTACCAGGTCTACAACTGAGCAGGCTATAGAGCTGCTCAAGATGCGCTTCAGCTGCCTCGATCGTTCTAGGGGAGCGCTTCAATACGCACCACACAGAATGGGACGCATTATAGTTGTCTGTTGTGCCCTGCACAACATGGCACAAGAGAGGGGTGCCGCTGGAGGAGGCCCCATCCACATCTGCCACCCATATTGAGGAGTGATGTGGAGATGCCGGTGATGGACTGGGGTTGACAATTGTAAACAATTTTACAACACCAAGTTATAGTCCAGCAATTTTATTTTAAATTCACAAGCTTTCGGAGGCTACCTCCTTCGTCAGGTGAACGACAACGCAAAATTGTCGAGCAGAAATTGATAGCCAAGTTCCGCACCCATGAGGACGGCCTCAACCGGGATCTTGGGTTCATGTCACGCTACACGTTACCCCACCAGCGAACAAATGTTATCTGTTTTTAATATAACGGGTCAGTTGCTGTCTTTTCTATGTTTCTACCTCTCTATCTCTGTTTTTTTTTTTGTTTGTTGTTTTTTTTTGGTGATTTGTATATTCTGTGAGACCTGGCAGGTAACACCTGTCTGTCTGCACACTGATTGCCTTGGCAACGGGCAGTTGAAAAAACTGTCTGTACTCACCAAGCATTGTTCTGTGAATTATAAATGCGATTTCATCTCGAGGATTTCATTTTCACATCGTTCACCTGACGAAGGAGGTAGCCTCCGAAAGCTTGTGAATTTAAAATAAAATTGCTGGACTATAACTTGGTGTTGTAAAATTGTTTACATATTGAGGAGGAGGAGGAGGCCGAGGAGGAGGAGGAGCAAACCATGGGCAGAACAGCGGCTCACCTGGCTGCTCGAGGCCAGGGAGGCACTGATATGTGAACGGTTCTCATAACATCAGACTGTGTGAAGAGTCCAATCCTCATCACCTGGACAGAGGAGCGGCCATACCAGCCCCCTCCCCTGCCCCCTGCATAAAACAGTGGTGCAACTACACCTACACTCACTGTAGAATGACCCAATGGGTGGCATCAAGTGTGCGTGTTCATGGTGAACCTCATGAAAGGGACTTATTGCACAAGCCAGTCAAGAATGGACAAGACGTGACAGTAGTGGTGATAATAATAAGATTTATTGTGAATGTGGAAGAAAACAAATATAAATTAAAAACACGTCAAATCGTCAAACACCCTTGTGCATCCCCTTTGTGCTCACAAAACCTTCGCCTTACATTTAC
Organism: Heptranchias perlo; assembly: GCF_035084215.1. Taxonomy (NCBI): domain Eukaryota; kingdom Metazoa; phylum Chordata; class Chondrichthyes; order Hexanchiformes; family Hexanchidae; genus Heptranchias; species Heptranchias perlo. Next base: position 5,962,537 of record NC_090351.1, read on the forward strand.
GGGAACCCCTACGTGGTGCTACCATTGTGGTTTCAGCAGAAGTAGTGGCAGGTTGCTCTTGTCCATACTCTAACCGATGAGATGCTTTGCGCGGACGACCTCTGGGTTTCGGTGCCTGTGAGGACCCCTCCAAAGACTGCTCCACCTGCAAATGTGCAGGGGCAGACTCGTTCACCTCAAGAGGAGGCAGCACTGCGGGTACTGGTTGAGAGGGGGGCAACGGGTGAGACGTGGAAGTGCTTTGAGTGGCATCCCCACTTCCATGTCCCCTTTCACCATCATCCCTCTCCTGGGCCTTCTGGCATCTCTTCTCTTATCAAAGCAAAACACAGAGAGGCGTGATTGAGTGACGGTTGCATAGTGACCCCCTGCATGCATTGGTGTGGGTGGGGGTGACCGTGAGGGAGATGCATGGGAGGGTGCGTGTGAGACATAGCCATGAGATTGTATGAGGATTGGGTTGCATGGTAGTGTTTGAATGGGAAATGGGGCGGTGAGTACGTGCAGGCAAGGTGAGGATGATGGCTGAGTAGATGTGAGGAGTGATGCGAGAGCATTGTGGTGGCAGTGCAGAAGGAGTTGTGTGGTGGTGGAGGTGATGTGGAAGACGGAGTGTGGGAGAATGCGTAAGTATACTCATTTTGGCTGACCCGGTTAGATCATTAAAGCGCTTCCTGCACTGGACCCAGGTTCGGGAGATGTTACTGCTGCAGGTGACCTCCTCTGCCACCTCGAGCCAGACCTTCTTGGTGGCAGAGGCAGGCCACTTCCTCCCGTCCGCTGGGAAAAACATTTCCCTCCTCCTCCTCACCGCATCGAGCAGCACCTAGAGTGAGGAGTCAGAGAACCTTGGAGCAGCCTTGCCTCTGGCCTGTCCATGATCCAAAATTGGTTCTTTGCTGCAGGAGGAGCATTGGATAGGGCTCCTCCTGCTGACAGCCTGTGCTGCGGGTGCGCAGTGCGCCCGCTGCACAAGTCTAGAACGGGAAACCCGGAAGCCAAGGTAAGTGGCTTCAATTAGGCTGCGATCGTGTGCGGAGCACCCTGAATTCACTGGGCACATTACCCACGCGCCCAGTCAACCCCCCGCTGCCAACCCGCCTCCCTCCTAATATCGAGCCCCAAGTCACTGAATATATTTAAGAAGGAGCTGGATAGATTTCTAGACACAAAAGGCATCAAGGGGTATGGGGTGAGAGCGGGAATATGGTACTGAGATAGAGGATCAGCCATGATCATATTGAATGGCGGAGCAGGCTCGAAGGGCTCCTAATTTCTTTGTTGCTATGTTTCTTTAGATTTCTCTTCTTAACATTTTTAGACATCTTAACATTTTTTTGTACTGTGGCCCTATTTGTCTTATTACCATTTTTTGTTACCCGGACCCCTATTTGTTAGTGCACTCTTTTGTTTGTATGCTCTGTCCCTTCCTGACACAATCTGGTTATCCTTACCCCAATCACTTTACTGCCCTGCTTCTTTGTCTTTTCTCTTTAGCATTCTAGATTTCTCTCCACCAGGACCCCCCCCCCACCCTTATTTAGAAAGTCCTATCTACCTCCCTAGTTATTCAATTCGCTAGAACTCTGGTCCCAGCATGGTTCAGGTGTAGACCGTCCCAACGGAACAGCTCTCTCTTTCCCCAGTACTGGTGCCAGTGCCCCACGATTCGAAACCCATTTCTCCCACACCAATCTTTGAGCCACGCATTCATCTCTCTGATCTTATTTACCCTATGCCAATTTGCTCGTGACTCAGGTAACAATTCAGAGATTATTACGGCATCAAACAGGAAATTGGAGATGCATGTAACAAGGGTACTATAGTAATCATGGATGACTTTAATCTACATATAGACTGGCCAAACCAAATTAGCAATAATACCGTGGAGGATGAATTCCTGGAGTGTGTACGAGATGATTTTTTAGACTAGTACGTTGAGGAGCCAACCAGGGAACAGGCTATCCTAGATTGGGTATTGTGCAATGAGAACGGGTTAATTAATAATCTTGTTGTGCAGGGTCCTTTAGGGAAGAGTGACCATAACATGATAGAATTCTTCATTAAGATGGAAAGTGAAGTAGTCCAATCCAAAACTAGGGTCCTAAATCTAAACAAAGGAAATTACGAAGGTATGAGGTGTGAGTTGGCTATGACAGATTGGGAAGCTTCATTAAAAGGCATGACGGTGGATAGGCAACGGCTAACATATAAGGAACGAATGCATGAATTGCAACAATTATACATTCCTTTCTGGCGCAAAAACACAAAAGACAGGAAACAGAGAGTAGGAATAAATGGGTCTTTTTCGGGGTGGTAAGCAGTGATCTCATTGAAACATATAACATTCTGACAGGGCTAGACAGACTGGATGCAGGGAGGATGTTTCCCCTGGCTGGGGGGGTGCAGAACAAGGGGTCACAGTCTCAGGATACAGGATAGGACAGTTAGTACTGAGATGAGGAGAAATTTCTTCACTCTGAGGGTGGTGAACCTGTGGAATTCTCTACCACAGAAGGCTGTGGAGGCCAAGTCACTGAATATATTTAAGGAGCTAGACAGATTTCTAGACACAAAAGGCACAAGGGGTATGGGGAGAGAGCGGGAATATGGTATTGAGACAGAGAATCAGCCATGATCATATTGAATGGCAGAGCAGGCTCGAAGAACCGAATGGCCTACTCCTGCTCCTATTTTCTATGTTTCTATGTTTAAAGACTGACAAATCCCCAGGACCTGACAGTTTCCACCCCAGGGTTTTAAAGGAAGTAGCGGTGAAGAAAGTGCAGATGCTTTAGGCAAGTAACATTCGTGCCAGATAAGAGCCAGGCAATGACCATCTCCAACAAGAGAGAGTCTAACCACCTCCCCTTGACATTCAACGGCATTACCATCGCCGAATCCCCCACCATCAACATCCTGGGGGTCACCATTGACCAGAAACTTAACTGGACCAGCCATATAAATACTGTGGCTACGAAAGCAGGTCAGAGGCTGGGTATTCTGCGGCGAGTGACTCACCTCCTGACTCCCCAAAGCCTTTCCACTATCTACAAGGCACAAGTCAGGAGTGTGAAGGAATACTCTCCACTTGCTTGGATGAGTGCAGCTCCAACAACACTCAAGAAGCTCGACACCATCCAAGATAAAGCAGCCCGCTTGATTGGCACCCCATCCACCACCCTAAACATTCACTCCCTTCACCACCGGCGCACAGTGGCTGCAGTGTGTACCATCCACAGGATGCACTGCAGCAACTCGCCAAGGCTTCTTCGACAGCACCTCGCAAACCCGCGACCTCTACCATCTAGAAGGACAAGAGCAGCAGGCGCATGGGAACAACACCACCTGCACGTTCCCCTCCAAGTCACACACCATCCCGACTTGGAAATATATCGCCGTTCCTTCATTGTCGCTGGGTCAAAATCCTGGAACTCCCTTCCTAACAGCACTGTGGGAGAACCGTCACCACACGGACTGCAGCGGTTCAAGAAGGCGGCTCAACACCACCTTCTCGAGGGCAATTAGGGATGGGCAACAAATGCCGGCCTTGCCAGCGACGCCCACATCCCGTGAACGAATAATAAAAAAAAAATCTTCCAAAGCTCTCTCGATTCGGGAATTGTTCCTTTAGATTGAAAATTGCAAATGTAACTCCATTATTTAAGAAAGGTGTGAGAGAGAAACCAGGAAATTATGGACCTATTAGTCTAACATTCGTTGTGGAGAAGTTATTGGAAACTATAATTAAGGACAGCGTGACTGAACACTTGGAGAAGTTTGAGCTGATTAGAGAGAGCCAACATGGATTTGTAAAGTGTAGGTCATGTCTAATGAACCTAATTGAATTTTTTGAGGAAGTAACTAAAGTACTAGGCATGGGGATTTATATGGATATAGTTCATATGGACTTCCAAAAGGCATTTTATAAGGTTCCACATAAGAGACTGTTGGCTAAAATTAAAGCTCATGGTATTGAAGGCAAATTATTGACCTGGTTAGGAGATTGGTTAGGCGGTAGAAGACAGAAAGTAGGGATAATGGATATGTACCCGAATTGGAAGGAAGTGACTAGTGGTGTCCCACAAGGTTCTGTGCTGGGGCCTCAGCTATTCACCACATTTATTAATGATTTAGTTAGCACAATAGAGAGCCATATATCCAAGTTTGCTGATGACACAAAGAATGGTGGCACAGTAAGTAGTGTAGACAGTTGCATAAAATTACAGGGACATTGATAGATTAAATGAGTGGGCAAAACTGTGGCAGATGGATTTCAACGCAGGTAAGTGTGGGATCATCCAATTTGGACCAAAAAAGGATAGATCTGAGCCTTTTTTATATGGTGAAAAGCTAGGAACAGTGGAGGTCCAAAGAGATATAGGGATCCATGTACACAGATCACTAAAATGTAGAGGTCAGGTACAAAAAATAATCAAAAAGGCTATTGGAATGTTAGCCTTTATAAGAGGACTAGATTATAAAGGGGAGGAAGTTTTGCTGCAGTTATACAAACCACTGGTTAAAGTTCTGAGCACAGTACCTTAGAAAGGATATATTGGCCTTGGAAGGAGTATAGCGCAGATTCACCAGAATGTTACCAAGGCTCTAAGGGTTAAATTATGAGGTGATTACATAAACTAGGCTTGTTTTCCCTGGAATATAGAAGGTAAAGGGTGATTTGATTGAAGTTTTTAGGATTTTGAAAGGAATTGATAAAGTAGAGAGAAACCTTTTCCACTGGTGGGGAAGTCTAGGACAAGGGGACATAATCTTAAAATGCAGAGCCAGGCCATTCAGAAGTTAGGAAACACTTCTTCACGCAAAGTGAAGTGTGGAACTCTCTCCCACTAAAAGCAGTAGATGCTAGCTCAATTAATAATTTTAAATCTGAGATCAATGGATTTTTGCTAGCCATTGGTATTAAGGGATATGGAGCCAAGGCGAGTAAATGGAGTTAAGATACAGATCAGCCATGATCTCACAGAATGGTGGAGCAGGTCAAGGGGCTGAATGGCCTACTCTTGTTCCTATGTTCCTAATAAGAAAATATTCCAATTTGTCTTTCTCAGATCCAAAGTGGATAGCCTCACTCTTCTCCACATTGAACTCCATCAGCCACAGTTTTGCCCAGTCACTTAATCTGTCTATATCCCTTTGTTACTTCCTACTCCCATTTATATTTTAGATGTAAAATAATCAAAAAGGCTATTGGAATCTTAACCTTTATAACTAGAGAGCTAGAATATAAAGGGGAGGAAGTTTTACTGCAGCTATACAAAGCCCTGGTTACAATGTTGGGCACAGCACCTTAGAAAGGATATATTGGCCTTGGAAGGAGTTCACTCCTGTCAGCACTGTGCTCTGATGAAGGTTCTTCAACCCAAATGCCCAGAACTGTAATCAGAACTGAAGAATAAAAGACAAGCATTTTATTAAGGTTGGAAAAAATTACGAGAAAAAGGGGTAAAAAGCAGGAGAGGTACGCCAATCTTGGAGAGAGTTGTGCGTTAAATGATCTGTAAGTTGCTTAATAGAAAACAGTTAGCTGATATAAAAGATGATTAGTGAGATGATGCAGAGATATAAAACAGATAAAAGAATGTGCAACTAGTTGGGGGGGGGCACATGAAAAGACACGGGAGAGATTCATGCAAACTCATCCATGAGAAAATAAGGAAAAGTAAAGGCTGCAAATGTATCAGATATGAAAATAAAATTGAAAACTCACACGAAATATGGTGGATCCGCCAGGTGATGAGAAAAGAACAGGTCCTTTGCACAGACTCAGACTCCTGTCAGCACTGTGCTCTGATGAAGGTTCTTCAACCCAAATGTCAATCTGTTGCTCCTCCCTCAGAGACCATTGTAAACAATTTCACAACACCAAGTTAGAGTCCAGCAATTTTATTTTAAATTCACAAGCTTTCGGAGGCTTCCTCCTTCCTCAGGTGAATGTTGTGGAAATGAAATCCTCGAAATGAAATCGCATTTATAAATCACAGAAAAATGCTTGGTGATTACAGACAGTTTTTTCAACTGCCCGTTGCCAAGGCAATCAGTGTGCAGACAGACAGGTGTTACCTACAAGGTCTCCGAATATACAAATCACCAAAAAAAACCAGAGATAGAGAGGTAGAAACATAGAAAAGACAGCAACTGACCCATTATATTAAAAACAGATAACATTTGTTCGCTGGTGGGGTAACGTGTAGCGTGACATGAACCCAAGTTCCCGGTTGAGGCCGTCCTCATGGGTGCACAACTTGGCTATCAATTTCTGCTTGAAGATTTTGCGTTGTCGTGTGTCTCGAAGGCCGCCTTGGAGTACGCTTACCCGAAGGTCGGTGACTGAATGTCCTTGACTGCTGAAGTGTTCCCCGACTGGGAGGGAACCCTCCTGTTTGGTGATTGTTGCGCGGTGTCCGTTCATCCGTTGTCGCAGCGTCTGCATGGTCTCGCCAATGTACCATGCTCTGGGGCATCCTTTCCTGCAACATATGAGGTAGACAACGTTGGCCGAGTCACAGGAGTATGAGCCATGCACCTGGTGGGTGGTGTCCTCTCGTGTGATGGTGGTATCTGTGTCGATGATCTGGCATGTCTTGCAGAGGTTACCGTGGCAGGGTTGTGTGGTGTCGTGGACGCTGTTCTCCTGAAAGCTAGGTAATTTGCTGCGAACGATGGTCTGTTTGAGGTTGGGTGGCTGTTTAAAGGCGAGTAGTGGAGGTGTGGGGATGGCCATAGCGAGGTGTTCATCGTCATTGATGACATGTTGAAGGCTGCGGAGAACATGGCGTAGTTTCTCCGCTCCGGGGAAGTACTGGACGACAAAGGGTACTCTGTTGGTTGCGTCCCGTGTTAGTCTCCTGAGGAGGTCTATGCGATTTTTCGCTCAGAGACCGACAGGCCCTTGCTACATCACAACACCCACTGCTGTGAAGAAACATTTGGATGGTGGTAGTAAGGATGGTAGTGATAAAGATTATGGAAATATTGGGGATGGGAGGGATGGTTCAGGTGAAAAGCTCTTCGATGAGAAACTCTCTGAGGGTTCTGGCAGCTAGGGGCAGTGGTGGTCGATGCCGCTTCTGCTCTTCCTCCTCCTCCTCCTGCTGTTGCTCCTGCTGCACGTCTTGCTGCCCAGGTGGTGGTAAGGGCTGGAAAAACAACATTTAAGTCCCTTTATACTTACCTGAAAATTGAGCCAGAAGGAGCAGAACTGCTCCTCCGGGTCCACATTAAAACCGCAGGCAGCCACCAGCCACTTGCCCTCTCATGATTGCCTCCCCCCCCACCAGACTCACTCGAGGCCCTCGGCCAGAGTCCCAGCCAGCCGAATTCACTCCCTCCCGTAACTGGTGAGCTGCCTTTGGGGCTGCAACTGCTGCCTGCAGTTCACCAGTACTATCCTAATAAGGCCAGCTGACCAATTTGCCGTGGTAATGCTGCTAGCTTCATTAGGCATGTGCAGCAAACGCTACACTGGGATCGCGTTCCAATTCGAATGTGATCCAATTTCCAGGCCATAATAAACATAGACTCAGGAATTTATCATGGGAAAGGTTGACACAAAAGGTGTAACGAAAACGAGAGCAACGAAAGTCCAATTGTGAGTACAGGAAGTGCATGCAGACATAAGATTTTTAATATATTATAGATAGATTTATAGTTAAAAAGCAAAACTTATGGCAATTTGGAAAGCAGAGAAGCAGAAGAGTTTCTCTGCAGTTACAGACTGAGTAGCTGGCATATGCATTGTAGCACCAACACTGCAAGAGGGTATAATTACAATGCAGCATGTTTACATAGACAGTTTCCATTATAATTGTGGACATAGGAATTTATAATTAGAAGAAGTTGACACAAAAGTGTGACAAAAACATGACAACAGGAAGTAATGTTTTGTAAATAGGAAGTGTGTGTAGATATTCCTATTCCTGAACAATAACATGACCATGGAACCTGTCAGGGGTCAAAGAGAGATGTGCCTATAGGGTATTCATAGCTGCAAGCAAATGAGCACAATAAGCTTTGGTTGTACAAACACACACAGATGAGAAATGTAGTAGAGCTTTAAAAAGCTGACAGGAAGGCTCTGTGGAAAACCATAAAGAGATGCCTGACCATATTAACTTTCTAATACACCTAAACCATAAAGAGATGCCTGACCATATTAACTTTCTAATACACCTAAACTATAAAGAGAGGCCTGACCATATTAACTTTCTAATACACCTAAACCATAAAGAGATGCCTGACCATATTAACTTTCTAATACACCTAAACCATAAAGAGATGCCTGACCATATTAACTTTCTAATACACCTAAACCATAAAGAGATGCCTGACCATATTAACTTTCTAATACACCTAAACTATAAAGAGATGCCTGACCATATTAACTTTCTAAAATGGTATTAATTTCCTAATACCCTTAAAACCAAAAAAAGAAGAAATGCATGATGGATAAGTTGACCATGTTAACTGACCAGCTGAATATAATAGAAAGCTTATGTTTTAGTTCTTACCAAAGACATACAGAAGAGCTACTGTTTGCTTATGTTGATAATTGTCTGACTAACAGAAATGAATGACCATATAGCCTTGAGACTAGGTACAGACCTACTGATAAGAAAAACTGTTTATTAAGGAAAAATACTTTCCCAGACAGTGTTTAAAAAAAATCACGAGGCAGTCATGAGGAACCAGAGGGTGGGTTCCCTATTTTGATTGACTAACCACTTGAACCAATAAAGAATGTACGTGTACGCCCATATTCTACACAGGTAGGCGTTATTGATTAAACTGTATAAATGTGAACTGTTTCCTTTGTTCAGTGAAGAGGTTGTTCTGACCATTGTTCAGAACACAGCTTCCCTTGTATACAAGTTTCTTTTAATAAACTCTTACCTGTCTGAAAATGAGTGTTTGGAGTTAATGCATTGTATATAATAGGTAATTAAGTTTTCGACAGTTCTGAGAAGTTCGCTGAACTTTCTGGTTGATTCTGGATTCTAGATTCCAGTGGATTCACGGTCTCAGTGGACTGGAAGGTAGCAAATGTTACCCCGCTATTCAAGAAGGGAAGAAGAGAGAAAACAGGGGCATCGGTCGTCGGGAAAATGCTGGAATCCATTATTAAGGAAGTGGTAACAGGGCATTTAGAAAATCATAATATGATTAGGCAGAGTCAACATGGTTTTAAGAAAGGGAAGTCATCGTGTTTGACAAATTTATTAGAGTTTTTTGAGGATGTAACTAACAAAATAGATAAAGGAGAACCAGTGGATGTAGTATATTTGGATTTTCAAAAGGCATTCGATAAGGTGCCACATAAAAGGTTGTTACACAAGGTAAGGGCTCATGGGGTTGGGGGTAATATATTAGCATGGATAGAGGATAGGTTAAAGGACAGAAAACAGAGAGTAGGGATAAACGGGTCATTCTCAGGTTGGCAAGCTGTAACTAGTGGGGTGCCGCAAGGATCGGTGCTTGGGCCTCAGCTATTTACAATCTATATTAATGACTTGGATGAAGGGACTGAGCCTAATGTAACCAAGCTTGCTGATGATACAAAGTTAGGTGGGAAAGTAAGCTGCAAAGGGATATAGACAGGTCAAGTGAGTGGGCAAGAAGGTGGCAGATGGAGTATAATGTGGGGAAATGTAAGGCTATTTACTTTGGTAGGAAGAATAGAAAAACAGAGCATTTTTTAACTGGTGAGAAACTATTAAATGTGGTGTTCAGGGAGACTTAGGTGTCCTCCTACAAGCAACACAAAAAGTTAGTATGCAGGTACAGCAGGCAATTAGGAACACTGGCCTTTATTGCAAGGGGGTTGGAATACAAGAGTAAGGAAGTCTTACTACAGTTGTACAGGGCATTGGTGATACCTCACCTGGAGTACTGCGTACAGTTTTGGTCTCCTTATCTAAGGAAGGATATACTTGCCTTAGAGGTAGTACAACGAAGGTTCACTAGATTAATTCCTGGGATGGGAGAGTTGTCCTATGAAGAGAGATTGAGTAGAAAGGGCCTATACTCTCTGGAGTTTAGAAGAATGAGAGGTGATCTCATTGAAACATATAAGATTCTGAGGGGACTTGACAGGGTAGATGCTGAAAGATTGTTTCCCCTGGCTAGAGAGTCTAGAACTAGAGCGCATAATCACAGGATACGGGGTCGACCATTCAAGACTGAGATGAGAAGAAATTTCTTCACGTAGAGGGTTGTGAATCTTTGGAATTCTCTACCTCAGAGGGCTGTGGATGCTGAGTCATTGATTATATTCAAGACTGAGATGGATAGATTTTTGGATCCTAGGGGAATCAAGGGATATGGGGATCAGGCGGGAAAGTGGAGTTGAGGTTGAAGATCAGCCATGATCTGATTGAATGGCGCAGCAGGCTCGAGGGGCCGTATGGCATATACCTGCTCCTATTTCTTATGTTCTTACAAGACTAATATAATGCAGAAACAGTGAGTTGCTAAGATATGCAGCAAAAAGCAGCAATGCATCTTTAACAGGAAGGATCCAACTGAAGGGATCACAGCTCCCTTCCAATACCTATTTGAAATGAGGACTTAGTACTGCTCAGGTGCGGGTATAATGGGTACCTTCCCTTAATAGCATAAGAAGCAGGCTTTTAATGAGTCTTGCGCAGTAAGATAAATTTTCCAACTAACAGACAGAATATCATGGCTGCAAATGCATTATTTCCAAGATGTACTTCTGATGGACAAGGATCTGTGTTTGTAGTGCACAACTAGAAAATTTACCCTAATGTCTTCACAGGCTTCAAATATTCAAACCATTGACAAGCATAGTGCACATAGAGCATGGATAAGGCCTCAGGACTCTGTGCCTAATAATTTAAGGCTCCATTCTACAAGGATCCATAGTATGGGCCAAAATGGCCAACAAATACAAGAAGTTTGGACACTTTTGTCATAAAGGAACTACATCCTCTATGATTTTTACCATTACCAATCAGGGATTATTCCTTGTAGAGAATAATAAAATTAAGAATGATCAATTACTGTAGGCTCAGTTGCCATTGTTTTCATTCAAATGACTAACCTCTTTTTCCACGATGCGTATCTTCTGTGGCTTTAGTAAAATGGGATCTATAAAATCTAAACATAAAAACACTTGCGTTAGAAAGGTAAGAATAGTTAAAGATGTAGTAGTCCTCATTCTTTTAACAAAATTCTTCATATATTGGGCTAGATTTTGCTGGAGCGGGGCATCTCGCAGCGTGCCCCATTAATTAGACTTGTTCGTGCATCTTTAGGTTTTAAAATTTTTGCCCACAAAGTTGTTGAAGATGTGAGCTGATAACGGTGCAGCGAGGGCAACCTCTGGGACCTTGGTGAACAGCAGGACAAACAGTGTATCTCCTTAACCAATGAGATTTAAGGATTGAGAAACAAACAGAGGAAGGACTGAGAAGGAGGGTGAATTAGAGTGAGTGAATTCAATGTCAAATCAGGTAAGAGAAATAGAGAAGGAAAGAAAGATTGGATTAAGAGAGAGAGAGAAAAAAAAGAGACAGAAAGGAAAAGAAAGAAAAAAAATTTAAAATTTCACATTTCACATTTTTCAGATCTCCTAAACCAATTCATAACCTGAAGGAATGAAACTCCACACATATAATTCTTCTCTTTCTGAGCAAAAGAGGTTGATTGGCAATCATTAACAATTATCACGTCATTAAAAAGGTGCTACCCACCTTACACTGTTATTTACACGACTTAACTTTTTTTATATTAACTCATGGGATGTGGGTGCCGCTGGCAAGGCCAGCGTTTATTGCCCATCCCTAATTGTCCTTGAGAAGGTGGTGATGAGCTGCCTTCTTGAACCGCTGCAGTCCGTGTGGTGAAGGTTCTCCCACAGTGCTGTTTGGTAGGGAGTTCCAGGATTTTGACCCAGTGACGATGAAGGAACGGCGATATATTTCCAAGTCGGGATGGTGTGTGACTTGGAGGGGAACGTGCAGGTGCTGTTGTTCCCATGTGCCTGCTGCCTTTGTCCTTCTAGGTGGTAGAGGTTGCAGGTTTGGGACATGCTGTCGAAGAAGCCTTGGCGAGTTGCTGCAGTGCATCCTGTGCATGGTACACACTGCAGCCACGGTGCGCCAGTGGTGAAGGGAGTGAATGTTTCTGTAGCAAGTTTAATGGATAATTAATGTGCAAATGCAGTAACTTCATGAAAATCATTGGAAGGTTAGGCGCGAAATGCCATTTTCGCAAAGCTAACGGTGCAGCAATTTGCAAATTGGCCAGCAACTTGTGGCAATTCACAAGTTATCTCTTCCTCACTACAAGATGGATTTACGCATTAATAACAGTGTGCGCCATTCAGACATCGTTATTTTCAAAGCAAAATCTGGTCCTTGATGTATTTTTGCCAAGAAATTTTACTGAACATGTCGTGGAACGCCTCTAAATTACACATGGTTGGGACCGGGGGTGGGGGGGGGGGGGGGGGCTGGTGGTGGGTACAATTATTCTGGCAACATTTTTTTTTATTCGTTCATGGGATGTGGGCATCACTGGCAAGGCCAGCTTTTATTGCCCATCCCTAATTGCCCTTGAGAAGGTGGTGCTGAGCCGCCTTCTTGAACCGCTGCAGTCCATGTGGTGAAGGTTCTCCCACAGTGCTGTTAGGAAGGGAGTTCCAGAATTTTGACCCAGCAACGACGAAGGAACGGTGATATATTTCCAAATCGGGATGGTGTGTGACTTGGAGGGGGACGTGCAGGTGGTGTTGTTCCCATGTGCCTGCTGATCTTGTCCTTCTAAGCGGTAGAGGTCGCGGGTTTGGGAGGTGCTGTCGAAGAAGCTTTGACGAGTTGCTGCCGTGCATCCTGTGGATGGTACACACTGCAGCCACAGTGCATCGGTGGTGAAGGGAGTGAATGTTTAGGGTGGTGGATGGGTGTCCCAATCAAGCGAGTTGCTTTGTCTTGGATGGTGTCAAGCTTTTTGAGTGTTGTTGGAGCTGCACTCATCCAGGCAAGTGGAGAATATTCCATCACTCTCCTGACTTGTGCCTTGTAGATGGTGGAAAGGCTTTGGGGAGTCAGGAGGTGAGTCATTCGCTGCAGAATACCCAGCCTCTGACCTGTTCTTGTAGCCACAGTATTTATATGGCTGGTCCAGTTAAGTTTCTGGTCAATGGTGACCCCCAGGATGTTGATGGTGGGGGATTCGGCGATGGTAATGCCGTTGAATGTCAAGGGGAGGTGGTTAGACTCTCTCTTGTTGGACATGGTCATTTCCTGGCACTTATCTGGCGCGAATGGTACTTGCCACTTCTGAGCCCAAGTCTGGATGTTGTCCAGGTCTTGCTGCATGCAGGCTCGGACTGCTTCATTATTTGAGGGGTTGCGAATGGAACTGAATACTGTGCAATCATCAGCGAACATCCCCATTTCTGACCTTATGATGGAGGGAAGGTCATTGATGAAGCAGCTGAAGATGGTTGGGTCAAGGACACTGCCCTGAGGAACTTCTGCAGCAATGCCCTGGGGCTGAGATGATTGGCCTCCAACAACCATTAACATCTTCCTTTGTGCTAGGTATGACTCCAGCCACTGGAGAGTTTTCCCCTTGATTCTCATTGACTTCAATTTTACTAGGACTCCTTGGTGCCACACTCGGTCAAATGCTGCCTTGATGTCAAGGGCAGTCACTCTCACCTCACCTCTGGAATTCAGCTCTTTTGTCCATGTTTGGACCAAGGCTGTAATGATGTCTGGAGCCGAGTGGTCCTGGCGGAACCCAAACTGAGCATCGGTGAGCAGGTTATTGGTAAGTGCCGCTTGATAGCACTGTCGACGACACCTTCCATCACTTTGCTGATGATTGAGAGTAGACTGATGGGGCGGTAATTGGCCGGATTGGATTTGTCCTGCTTTTTGTGGACAGGACATACCTGGGCAATTTTCCACATTGTCGGGTAGATGCCAGTGTTGTAGCTGTACTGGAACAGCTTGGCTAGAGGCGCAGCTAGTTCTGGAGCACAAGTCTTCAGCACTACAGCTGGGATGTTATCGGGGCCCATAGCCTTTGCTGTATCCAGTGCATTCAGCCGTTTCTTGATATCACGTGGAGTGAATCGAATTTCATCTGTATCAATTAGAATGGGGCAAAATAACATAACAGCAGAGGAAAAGATTAATATCAATGATAATTGATGCAGGGCAGAAAGTAAGGGTAGAGAATGGGGAATTCTTCTCTGAGTTACAGCCTGGTTTGGAGCAGATTTGGAGTTGTAAAAAGAGCAGAATGGATTCTTTAAGGCTACTGCCTCAAATATGCCCCCAAACATGCACCTGCATTCTCCTCCCAAACAACTGCCATTGCCCTGTAAGACCCGGCAGATCTGCTGACCTGGTACAATGAGATGGAGTATGCACGGTACGGGCTCTGCCCATTTGTACCTGCATTTTGCATCGGGGTCCTACAAGCGGGATTAAGACGCCTATTTATATACCTGCTGTGCAGGTGTGAGTCGGTTCCTCTTCGGAGTCACGAACCATGACATGAGGTGATAACCCTTGTCACCCAATAGCCAGACTATGACTTGCCATGCTGGTTCAAATACAGGTGGAACAGAGGACTGCAGCAAAATGAAAGAATCATGACTGTTGCCAGGAAAGCAGGCGTTCACCTGCAGGAGGCATTGCCTGTGTTCGCACACCAGCTGCACAATGAGGGAGTGGAATCCCTTCCTGTTGATGATATGGACGAGTTCAGATGAGGAGCACAGAAGGCAATTTGCGTGCCGTCAATGGCACCCTGCACCATGGGGAAGCCTGCAATCCATGCAAAACCTCGTACTCACTCCTCCTGCATGTCTCTGGCAAGAGGGAATGAGATGTACATGTTTCTCATTGTACGGACAGCCTAAGTGACATCCCTTATTTGGCAGTGCACTGCAAACTGCATGCTGTTACTTATATCTCTAGCAGCAGCCTGAAAGGAGCCAGGGGCATAAAAATTAAGAGCTACGATCACCTTGACAGCCACAGGTAATGCTGTCTTTGCCCTGCTTTGAGGCTGCAGTTGTGGCTGCAGCAGTTGACAGATTTCAGTCACAACCTCTTTTGTGAACCGAAGACGCTTCATACAATGGTCCTAGCTGAAGTTGAGGTAAGAGAATTGCTCCCTAAAGACCCTCCGCAGATATTGCCTCCTGCTGAGTGCCTTGCTCCCCCTCCTCCTCCCTCTTCTCGCAGCTTGTCCTACTCTGCGTGGCCTCTCTTCATTCTCCTAGTCATGTGCAATTCCTAGGTGAAGCCCTACCAGTCCACCTATGTCTGGAGGCAACTTCTCTCATCAATATATTGTAAATTACACAAAAGGGACTGCAAGACCAGCAAGACCACTCCATGTAGAGTACTAAAACTTTAGCCAAGTATAGGAAACCTCCAAAACTGCCTATAATTGCACCAGCAGCTAGAAGAAATAATCCAGCAACTAACCTGTAAGTACTTTATGGTCCCTTTAAATAGCGCTGATGGGGGGGTCCTTCATGCTGTTTAAAGTCGTGTTCAGCTGTGCGAGGTTGGCTGGTGTCCCAAAATGGCAGCAGTGGCTTCAAATCAGCGTTGATTCACGTAATGATCTGCCTGCTCTGCATGCTGCTGGTGATCGTTAGGCGCATGTGCGCAAACCCCTTTACCAAAATGGCGACCTGCACACTTCCCATCGGAAGTGTACGCGGGCTTCTTGGATCCATTTTGAAACCTTAGGTGGCCACATAACGCCTGAAAAACAGGCACTACGTGGACCAATTTAACCCCCTAAACCTCTTATGATAAAACCTAGAATTACATTTCCTCTTTTAACAGCTTTTACAATTGAGATGCTGCCTTTACTGTCTTGTGAACCTGTACCCCAAATCCCTCTGGTCTTGCACAGCACCAAGCCTACTTCCATTCAGAGTATAATCACTGCAGGGGTTTTTTTACCAAAATGCATCACCTCATACTTATGGATAATTAATTCCATTTAGTAGCCCTGCACATCTTTGCCGTACAAAAAGGTCTGAACTTGGGCATTCCTAGGGAAATGGCTCTAGTAGCTTTGGAGGCAGATGTACACGATGACCAAAACTCAGAAGCCTTCTACTGACTACTGCAAGAGGCACTGGTGCACAACTAATCACTGAAGTCTTTTTGTTATAACATAATTTCTTTGGTTACCACTGCCTCGACTAAGGTCTCTAATGTCCTTCTCCCCCATCTTCAAATAATGACCAATTCTTCAATGCAGTACTCATCCTACAACATAACCGCACATGAGACTTCCTTGCTCCACATGACCATGCCAATTAGAATCACCTGATTGACTAAGTCAACAACAACTAAGTGCACCGTTTCCTATAGAACTCTAATAACCACCATCAGCATGACATATGCACATTCTAATTTAATACAATAAATTCAAAATGAACACAAGCCAGCCTATTCTTTCCTACCACCATGTTTCCCCTGGGTATCTAAATATGTCTTTCTTGCTCCTATTCTGGTGCTTCTTCCAAGATGCAAGCTGAGGACCAGTATTGTGAGAGGTGGTTGGCTGCTCAAGTTCTACAAAAGGGTCATGGGACTGAGGTGGCCCTCGTCTCATGGCAGCTTGCTCCTGGAAGAGAGTTGCTGCTGGCTGCATCTCTGGAGCTTGTTCTTGGACAGCCTGGTGTCACCTCCTTTGCTCTACTGCCATAGTGCTCTGAGAGGGCAGGCCAGAGGCCTGGCATGTGCTGCTGTTCTGAGAGATGACAGCCTCAGCCAAGTAAGAGAGGGCATGAGAGATCTTAGAGAGGAGAAACAAAGTGCACAGAGGACTGGGAGGGACAAACAGCACTAGAGTAAAGAATATTTCAGAACTAGGAGCGATCAGACAGGAGGCAAATGCGAGGCAATGTAAGATGAGTTTAGAGTGCATATGCGTAAACGCACGTAGCATGGTAAATAAGGTTGGTGATCTGCAGGCTCAAGTCGCCACATGGGACGATAATATAGTGGCAATAACAGAGACCTGGCTCAAAGAAGGGAAGGATTGGGTACTTAATATTCCTGGCTATAAGATATTCATGGAAGATAGGGAAGGAAAGAAAGGAGGGGGAGGCAGTATTGATCAAAGAAACTATTATAGCACTGGAAAGGGATGATGTAGTTGAGGGGTCAAAGACAGAATCTATTTGGTTAGAATTCAGGAACAAAAGAGGAGCTATTTCGCTACTGGGTGTATACTATAGGCCACCAAATAGTGGGAGGAAGATAGAGGAGCAAATTTAAAGAAAGATGCAAGAACTACATTAAGTAGGACTTCAATTATCCTGAAGTAGACTAGGACAGTAACAGTGTAAAAGTAAAATGGGGGAGGAGTTCCTGAAATGTGTACAAGAGGACTTTCTTAAACAGTGAATTTCCAGACCAATGAGAAAGGAAGCAGAGGTGGATCTAGTTCTGGGGAATGAAGTGGGGGAGCAGTTGGGGAACAGTGATCATAATCTCATTTGATTTAGAATAGTTATGGAAAAGGACAAGGAACAATCAAATGTGAAAATACTTAACTGGAGGAGGACAAATATCAGTGAGTTAAAAATGGATCTTGCCCAGGTGGATTGAAATCAAAAATTGGTAGGCAAAACAGTAACTGAACAATGGGAGGCCTTCAAGGAGGAGTTGGTTCAGGTACAGAGTAGACACAATATGACAAGGGGGAAAGGAAGGGCATCCAAAGCTAGAGCTCCCTGGATGACTAAAGATATGGAGATTAAAATGAAACAGAAAAAGGAGGCTTATGACGAATGTAAGATTCATAATACTGTAGAAAACCAGGCGGAATACAGAAAGTACAGAGGAGATCTTAAAAAGGGAATGAGAGGGGAAAAGAGAGAGTATGAGAATAGATTAGCAGCTAACATAAAAGGGAACCGAAAAGTCTTTTATAAACATATAAATAGTAAAACGGTAGTCAAAAGAAGGATGGAACTGATTAGGCACAAATAAGGAGATCTTCTTGTGGAGACAGAGGGCATGGCTGAAGTACTAAATGAATACTTTGCATCAGATAGGGAAGGAAAGATAGGAGGGGGGTGGCAGTATTGATTAAGGAGAATATTGCAAATGCTGGAGAGAGAGGATGTCCTGGAGGGGTCATGGACAGAATCTATTTGGCTAGAGTTAAGGAACAATAGAGGTGCCATTCCACTATTGGGTGTATTCTATAGGCCACCAACTAGTGGGAGGGATATAGAGGAGCAAATTTGCAGGGAAATTACAGAGGAGTGCAAAAGCCATAGAGTAGTGATAATGGGGAATTTCAACTATCCTAATATAGAATGGGATAACGATAATATAAGGGGCAAAGGAGAGGAATTTTTAAAATCTGTTCAGGATAACTTTCTCGACCAGTACGTTTCCGGCCCAACAAGGAAGGACGCAGTTCTGGACTTGGTTCTAGGAAATTAGACAGGCCAAGTGGAGCAAGTGTCAGTGGGAAAGCATTAGGGAGCAACAATGATAGTATCATAAGGTTTAGAATAGCTATAGAAAAGGACTCTGACCACTCTAAATTAAAAATACTCAATTGGAGGAGGGTCAATTTCAGTTGGATGAGAACAGATCTGGCTCGGGTAAATTGGAATCATAGATTAGCAGGCAAAACTGTAATTGAACAGTGGGTGGCCTTTAAAGAGATGATGCGGGTACAGACAAGGTACATTCCAACGAGGGAGAAAAGTAGGGCAACTAAAGCCAGAGCTCCCTGGATGACAAAGGAGATAGAGAATAAGATGAAGTGGAAAAAAGCAGCATATGACAGGTGTCAGGTTGATTACACAAGAGAGAACCAGGCAGAATACAGAAAGTTCAGATGGGAAGTGAAAAAGGAAATAAGAGGGGCAAAGAGAGAGTATGAGAATAGACTAGCGACCAACATAAAAGGGAATCCAAAAGTCTTCTACAGACATGTTAACAGTAAACGGAGGAGGGGTGGGGCCGATTAGGGACCATAAAGGAGATCTGCTCATGGAGGCAGTGGGCATGGCTGAGGTATTAAATGAGTACTTTGCATCGGTCTTTACCAAGGAAGAAGATGCTGCCAGAGTCTCAGTAATGGAAGATATAGTTAAGATACTGGATGGGCTAAAAATTGAGAAAGAAGAGGTACTAGAAAGGCTAGCTGCACTTAAAATAGATAAGTCACCTGGTATGGATGGGATGCACCCTAGGATGCTGAGGGAAGGGGGGAAATTGCGGAGGTACTGATCATAATCTTCCAGACATCCTTAGATACGGGGGCGGTGCCAGAGGACCGGAGAATTGCAAATGTTACACCCTTGTTCAAAAAAGGGTATAAAGATAAACCCAGCAACCATAGGTCAATCAGTTTAACCTCAGTGGTGGGGAAATTTTTGGAAAAGATAATCCGGGACAGAATTAATAGTCGCTTGGACGAGTGTCGATTGATTAGGGAAAGCCAGTATGGATTTGTTAAAGGCAAATCATGTTTAACCAACTTGATAGAGTTTTTTGATGTGGTAACAGAGAGGGTAGATGAGGGCAATGCAGTTGATGTGGTGTATATGGATTTTCAAAAAGCGTTTGATAAAGTGCCATATGGTAGGCTTGCTATTAAGATTGCAGCCCATGGAATAAAGGGGGCAATAGCAACATGGATACAGAATTGGCTAAGTGACAGGAAACAGAGAGCAGTGATGAGCGGTTGTTTTTCAGACTGGAGGGGAGTGTGCAGTGGTGTTCCCCGGGGTCGGTGCTGGGACCACTGCTTTTCTTGATATATATTAATGACTTGGACTTGGGTCTACAGGGCACAATTTCAAAATTTGCGGATGACTCAAAACTTGGAAGTGTAGTGAACAGTGAGGAGGATAGCGACAGACTTCAAGAGGATATAGACACTCTGGTGGCATGGGCGGACACGTGGCAGATGAAGCTAACGCGGAAAAACGCGAGGTGATGCATTTCAATAAGATAAATGAGGAGAGGCCATATAAACTAGAGGGCACAATTCTAAAAGGGGTGGATGAACAGAGGGATTTGGGGATGTATGTGCATAAATCGTTGAAGGTGGCAGGGCAGGTTGAGAAAGCGGTTAAAAAAGCATACGGGGTCCTGGGCTTTATAAATAGAGGCAGAGAGTACAAAAGCAAGGAAGTCATGATGAACCTTTATAAAACACTGGTTCAAGCACAACTGGAGTATTGTGTCCAGTTCTGGGCACCGCACTTTAGGAAGGATGTGAAAGCCTAGGGAGGGTGCAGAGGAGATTTACTGGAATGATTCCAGGGATGAGGGACTTAAATTATGGGGATAGACTGGAGAAACTGGGATTGTTCTCCTTGGAACAGAGAAGGTTGAGAGGAGATTTGATAGAGGTGTTTAAAATCATGAAGGATCTAGACAGAGTGGATAGAGAGAAACTGTTCCCATTGGCAAAAGGGTGAAGAACCAGAGGGCATAGATTTACGGTGATTGGCAAAAGGACCAAAGGTGATATGATGAAAAGCTTTTTTACACAGCGAGTGGTTAGGATCTGGAATGCACTGCCCGAGGGAATGGTGGAGGCAGATTCAATCATGGCCTTCAAAAGGGAACTGGATAAGTACTTGAAACAAAAAAATGTGCAGGGCTACGGGGATAGGGCAGGGCAGTGGGACTAACTGGATTGCTCATGCATAGAGCCGGCGCGGAATGGCCGAATGGCCTCCTTCCGTGTTGTAACCTTCTATGATTCTATGATCAGACTTCACAAGAGAAGAGGATTCTGCCATTGTAGCAGTAAAGGAAGAGGCAGTTGCGATATTGGATAGGATAAAAATAAAGAGGAGACGCTTAAAAGATTGGCAGTACTCAAAGTAGAAAAGTCAATTGGTCTAGATGGGATGCATCCTAGGTTACTGAGGGAAGTACGGGTGGAAATTGCTGAGGCTCTGGCCACAATCTTCCAATCCTCCTTAGATATGGGGACGATGCCGGAGGACTGGAGGATTGCAAATGTTACACCCCTGTTCAAAAAAGGGGGAGAGGAATAAACCCGGCAATTACAGGCCAGTCAGCCCAATGTTGGTGGTGGGGAACTTTTAGAGACAATCCGGGACAAAATTAATTGGTACTTGGAAAAGTATGGGCTAATAAATGAAAGTCAGCATGGATCTGTTAAAGGAAAATCGTGTTTGACTAACTTGATTGAGCTCTTTGATGAAGTAACGGAGAGGGTTGATGAAGGTAGTATGGTTGATGTGTACATGGACCTTCAAAAGGCTTTTTACTGCAACTATATAGGACCTTGGTGAGACCGCACCTGGAGTATTGTGTACAATTTTGGTCTCCTTACCTAAGAAAGGATATACTTGCCATAGCAGGAGTGCAACAAAGGTTCACCAGACTGATTCCTGGGATGGAGGGATTGTCGTATGAGGAGAGATTGAGTAGACTAGGCCTATATTCTCTAGAGTTTAGAAGAATGAGAGGTGATCTCTAACATACAAAATTCTTACAGGGTTCGACAGGGTAGATGCAGGGAGGATGTTTCCCCTGGCTGTGGAGTTTAGAACCAGGAGTCACAGTCTCAGAATAAGGGGTAGGCCATTTAGGACTGAGATGAGGAGAAATTTCTTCACTCAGAGGGAGGTGAATCTTTGGAATTCTCTACCCCAAAGGGCTGTGGAGGCTCAGTCATTGAGTATATTCAAAACAGAGATCGATAGATTTCTAGATATTAAACCATCAAGGGATATGG
Organism: Heptranchias perlo; assembly: GCF_035084215.1. Classification (NCBI taxonomy): domain Eukaryota; kingdom Metazoa; phylum Chordata; class Chondrichthyes; order Hexanchiformes; family Hexanchidae; genus Heptranchias; species Heptranchias perlo. Next base: position 5,984,323 of record NC_090351.1, read on the forward strand.
GAATAGTGCAGGAAAATGGCAATGAAGTAGAAGACCAGCCAGGATCTTGTTGAATGGCGGAGCAGGCTCGAGGGGTTGGATGGCCTACTCCTGCTCCTATTTCTTAAGTTCTTTTGTTCTTGTGATAAAGTACCACATAATAGACTTGTTAGCAAAATTAAAGCCCACTCAGTTATACAATCTCGCTTCAGAAAGTCACAATAAGAACAAAACCGGACGGACCACCCTGCATCGGACAACTAGGCACCGGACACGACAAAAGCAAACCAAGTCCAGTCGACCCTGCAAAGTCCTCCTCACTAACATCTGGAGACTTGTGTCAAAATTGGGAGAGCTGTCCCACAGACTAGTGAAGGAACAACCTGACATACCCATACTCACAGGATCATATCTTTTAGCCAACATCCCAGACTCTTCTAACACCATCCCTGGGTATGTCCTGTCCCACCAGAAGGACAGACCCACCACAGGTGGCAGTACAGTGGTATACAGTCAGGAGGGAGTGGCCCTGGGAGTCCTCAACATTGACTCCGGACCCCATGAAATCTCATGGCATCAGGTCAAACATGGGCAAGGAAACCTCCTACTGATTACCACCTACCGCCCTCCCCCAGCTGATGAATCAGTCCTCCTCCATGTTGAGCACCACTTGGAGGAAGCACTGAGGGCAGCAAGGGCACAGAATGTACTCCAGGGGGAACTTCAATGTCCATCACCAAGAGTGGCTCGTAGCACCACTACTGACCGAGCTGGCCGAGTCCTGAAGGACACAGCTGCCAGACTGGGCCAGTGGTAGAATGGTGAGTGAACCAACACGACGGAGAAACCTAATTGACCTCGACCTCACCAACCTACCTGCTGCAGATGCACCTGTCCACGACGGTATTGGTAGGAGTGACCACTGCACAGTCCTTATGGAGACGAAGTCCCATCTTCACACTGAGGACACCATCCAACGTGTTATGTGGCACTATCACCGTGCTAAATGGGATAGATTCAGAACAGATCTAGCAGCTCAAAACTGGGCTTTCATGAGGCGCTGTGGGCCATCAGCAGCAGCAGAATTGTATTTCAGCACAATCTGTAACCTCATGGCCCGGCATATTCCTCAATCTACCATTAACAACAAGCCAGGGGATCAACCCTGGATCAATGAGGAGTGTAGAGGAGCATGCCAGGAGCAGCACCAGGCATACTTAAAAAGGCGGTGCCAACCTGGTGAAGCTACAACACAGGACTACATACTATAGACAGAGCTAAGCGATTCCACAACCAATGGATCAGATCAAAGCTCTGCAGTCCTGCCACATCTAATCGTGAATGGTGGTGGACAATTAAAAAAATAATGGGAGGAGGAGGCTCCGTGAACATCCCCATCCTCAATGATGGCAGAGTCCAGCACATGAGTGCAAAAGACAAGGCTGAAGCATTTGCAATCATCTTCAACCAGAAGTGCTGAGTGGATGATCCAACTTGGCCTCCTCCCGAAATCCCCACCATCACAGAAGCCAGTCTTCAGCCAATTCGATTCACTCCACTTGATATCAAGAAAGGGCTGAGTGCACTGGATACAGCAAAGGCTATGGGCCCCGATAACATCCCAGCTGTAGTGCTGAAGACTTATGCTCCAGAACTAATCGCGCCTCCAGCCAAACTGTTCCAGTACAGCCACAACATTGGCATCTACCAGACAATATGGAAAATTGCCCAGGTGTGTCCTGTCTACAAAAAGCAGGACAAATCCAATCCAGCCAATTACCGCCCCATCAGTCTACTCTCAATCATCAGCAAAGTGATGGAAGGTGTTGTGGACAGTGCTATCAGGCAGCACTTACTCACCAATAACCTGCTCACCGATGCTCAGTTTGGGTTCCGCCAGAACCACTCGGCTCCAGACATCATTACAGCCTTGGTCCAAACATGGACAAAAGAGCTGAATTCCAGAGTTGAGGTGAGAGTGACTGTCCTTGACATCAAGGCAGCATTTGACCGAGTGTGGCACCAAGGAGCCCTAGTAAAATTGAAGTCAATGGGAATCAGGGAGAAAACTCTCCAGTGGCTGGAGTCATACCTAGCACAAAGGAAGATGGTAGTGGTTGTTAGAGGCCAATCATCTCAGCCCCAGGACATTGCTGCAGAAGTTCCTCAGGGCAGTGTCCTTGGCCCAACCATCTTCAGCTGCTTCATCAATGACCTTCCCTCCATCATAAGGTCAGGGATGTTCGCTGATGATTTCACAGTGCTCAGTTCCATTCACAACTCCTCAGATAATGAAGCAGTCCGTGCCCGCAAGCAGCAAGACCTGAACAACATCCAGGCTTGGGCTCATAAGTGCCAAGTTACATTCACACCAAACAATTGCCAGGCAATGACCATCTCCAACAAGAGAGAGTCTAACCACCTCCCCTTGACATTCAACGGCATTACCATCGCCGAATCCCCCACCATCAACATCCTGGGAGTCATCATTGACCAGAAACTTAACTGGACCAGCCACATAAATACTGTGGCTACAAGAGCAGGCCAGAGGCCTGGGATTCTGTGGCGAGTGACTCACTTCCTGACTCCCCAAAGCCTTTCCATCATCTACAAGGCACAAATCAGGAGTGTGATGGAATACTCTCCACTTGCCTGGATGAGTGCAGCTCCAACAGCACTCAAGAAGCTCAACACCATCCAGGACAAAGCAACCCGCTTGATTGGCATCCCATCCACCATCTTAAACATTCACTCCCTTCACTAGCGGCGCACCATGGCTGCAGTGTGTACCATCTACAGGATGCACTGCAGCAACACGCCAAGGCTTCTTTGATAGCACCTCCCAAACCCGTGACCTCTACCACCTCGAAGGACAAAGGCAGCAGGCACATGGGAACAACACCACCTGCACGTTCCCCTCCAAGTCATACACCATCCCGATTTGGAAATATACCGCCGTTCCTTCATCGTCGCTGGGTCAAAATCCTGGAACTCCTTATCTAACAGCACTGTGGGAGAATCTTCACCACACAGACTGCAGCGGTTCAAGAAGGCGGCTCATCACCACCTTCTCAAGGGCAATTAGGAATGTGCAATAAATGCTGGCCTTGCCAGCGATGCCCACATCCCATGAAAGAATAAAACAAAAGTGACATGAGGAAACATTTTTTTACGCAATAAGTTGTAATGATCTGGAATGTACTGCTTGAAAGGGTGGTGGAAGCAGATTCAATAATAACTTTGAAAAGGGAATTGGATAAATACTTAAAGGGAAAACAATTACAGTACTATGGGGAAAGAGCAGGGGAATGGGACTAATTGAATAGCTCTTTCAAAGAGCCAGCACAGGCACAATGGGCCAAATGGCCTCCTCCTGAGCTATACCTACTATGATACTATGAAGTCAACTCCAGCATTCGCCATCCCATTGAGTTCTGGATCTGTGCCCCCACTGATTACTGTAATGCTGGCCTCATGGCAGCATCAGATTTTGAAAGCCCTATCTAGTCTGACCCCAAGTGCTACTAGGGCAGCAATCTGTGCTTCCCTGACCTTCTTAGGTGAGGGCTGCTGCAGATTCTAATGTAGTTGCCACATGTTCCACTGATGTCTGCAACAAAAAAAACCTTCCTTGATGTCGCCAAATATGAGAGCTGTAGTCTCAAGCGTCACACCTGCCAGTTGTTGCACATCCTCATGAGACTGACCTCAGAACCTCGACAAAGGTATGATGTTTCTCAAACAGCCTTCTTTTCAGATGAGTACCCGTGAGTTCTGGATTGCCGACTCTGAAGTCATGGGCAGCCTTCTCCTCAGCCTCTCACCACTCTTTCAGCTCTCTCATGCTTTGTGAATCTGCCTGTGCCTCACTAACATGATCGAATTTCTCCCAGTATTTGATCTGTTGTGTAGGAGTGAAAAAGCAAGTGATGCAAGGGGTGAGATTGAGTGAGTTGTCACAGAGGAACACAGGGCAGGAGGTCGTTGCAGAAACTAATGGGTGGGCTTGTATCTGACTTCCTCTCACTCTTCATAACCCCCTCGCCTTTGTCAACCTCACATTTCACGAGAAAGTAGCTCCACCTCCCTTTCTCATCATCATCATCATCATCTTCCTCCTCCTCCTGTGCTCTGGTGGATCTTCAGGAATGTAAGGAATGCACGGTACCAGCTATGAATGGGTGAGAATTACCCCCTTGGGATTAAGAAGACAGAGAAAGGGATGGAAGCTTGTGGTTGTGTGGTGCTTTACAGGGATGCTGCAGAGACTGTGTAAAGGTTCAGTCATTAGCCTGGCACCTGAAATATGCCTCTGACGTCAACACTTCCCATGGTAAGAGCAGAGTGCCTCCCACAAGCTTCATGGTCTGCTGCTCATAGGGGTAAGTTCTTTGAGGTTGGGCATTCCCCCTCTGGTGGCATGCTTCTTGCAGGCATTGTACGCCAGTTTGTCCTGCAACAAGACTGAATTAATTAGGTAAAGGCTAGCAACCGAAGAACTAAATGTCAGGTGGCATGGGGCAGCTGAAATAAGAAATGTTATGTGATCAACGATCACCGTCCCTCTCCATATCTCCCTCCAGAATGTCCGTTCACTTGCGAACAAGACCTTTGCCCTTATTGTGGATGATTGCATTGATATCACGGGCTTGACAGAAACCTGGCTCATGGATGATGACACCTTGCCCTTACTGAAGCCTCTCGACCTGGCCACACCTTCTAACATCTGTGCCACCCTTATCACCAAATCTCACCTTTGTCTCTCCCCCTTCTCCTCTAGCACCATCTCTTTCTTTGAGCACCTCACCTTGTGCCACCCCGTCATCTCTCCTTTAAAATCCTTGTTCTCTACCGCTCACCCATGCCCCACTTCGAGTTTCTCGCCGAGATATCCTCACTGCTTTCCTCTCTCAGCGTTTGCACCGAGCACCTTCTCATTCTCAGCAATTTCAACCTCCATCTCAACTTACCTTCTCCTCTCCTCTGAGTTCACCGCCCTCCTGTCCTCCTATAACCTCTCCCTCCATATAAACTCATCTACCAATATTCACGGCCACACCCTCGACCTTGCCATCTCATATGGCCTCTCTATTCTCATTGTTTCAATCACAAACAAGGCCATCTCTAATCATTTCCTTGTATTCCACACCACTCACATCCTCCTTCCAACCTTTCTTGCTTCTACATGCACCCCTGGAAAAAATCTCTCCAAGTCACTTACAACAGCACTTTCAAACTCCCAACTGTCTAGACTTTGGCCCTCCATTCACCACAGTATGCCTGCAGCTGTCGATCTGCTCAATCATTTCCTCACCTCTGCTTTTGATGTCCTTGTCCTGAGTAAAACCTTTACTCTGTCCCACCCTGGAATGGCCCCCATCTTCGTTCCCTTAAGTCCAAGGGGCACAGACTTGAATGTATATGACACGCAACTGGTTTAGCCATTCATTACCATAGAACCATAGAACCATAGAAAAGATACATCGTGTCTGCGCCGGCTCGAAGAACAACCAGATGCCCATTCTAATCCCACCTTCCAGCACCCGGTACGTAGCCCTGCAGCTTACAACACTTTAGGTGCAGGTCCAGGTACTTTTTAAAAGAGTTGAGGGTCCCTGCCTCTACCACCAATTCGGGCAGCGAATTCCATACACCCACCACCCTCTGGGTAAAAAAGTTTTTCCTCATGTCCCCTCTAATCCTTCCGCCAATTAGCTTAAATCTATGTCCTCTAGTTCTTGAACTCTCTGCTAGGGGAAACAGGTACTTCCTGTCTACTCTATCTGGGCCCCTCATAATTTTGTACACCTCAATCAAGTCACCCCTCAGCCTCCTCTGCTCCAAGGAAAACAACCCCAGCCTATCCAATCTCTCCTCGGAGCTGCAATTTTCAAGCCCTGGCAACATTCTTGTAAATCTTCTCTGCACTTTCTCCAGAACAATTACGTCCTTCCTGTAATGTGGTAACCAGAACTGCTCCAGCTGTGGCCTTACCAGCATTTTATACAGTTCCATCATTACATCCCTGCTTTTGTATTCTACACCTCGGCTAATAATGGAGAGCATTCCGTATGCCTTCTTCATAACCTTATCTACCTGTACTGCCACCTTCAGAGAACTGTGTGCATGCACTCCAAGGTCTCTCACTTCCTCTATCCCTCTCAATATATTCCCATTTACTGCGTATTCCCTTTTACTGTTTGCCCTCCCGAAGTGCATTACCTCACACTTCTCCGGGTTGAACTCCATTTGCCACTTTTCCGCCCACTCCACCAACCCATTGATATCTTCTTGGAGTCTACAGCTATCCTCTTCACTATCAACTACACGGCCAATTTTTGTGTCATCTGCAAATTTGCCAATCATGCCCCCTACATTCAAGTCCAAATCATTAATATATACCACAAACAGCAAAGGACCCAACACTGAGCCCTGTGACACACCAGTGGAAACGGATTTCCATTTGCAAAGACATCCATCGACTTATACCCTTTGTTTCCTGTTACTGAGCCAATTTTGGATCCAATTCGCCACATTTCCCTGTATTCCATGGGCTTTTACCTTTCTGACCAGTCTGCCATGTGGGACCTTGTCAAATGCCTTACTAAAATCCATGTAGACAACATCCACTGCACTACCCTCATCAATCCTCCTTGTCACTTCCTCAAAGAATTCAATCAGATTTGTAAGGCATGACCTTCCCTGAACAAATCCATGCTGACTATCCCTGATTAAACCATGTCTTTCCAAGTGACAGTTTATCCTATCTCTCAGTATTGATTCTAATAGTTTGCCCACCGCCGAGGTAAGACTGACCGGACTATAATTGTTCGGCCTTTCCCTCATACCCTTTTTAAACAATAGTACTACATTTGCAGTCTTCCAGTCCTCCGGTACCTCCCCTGTATCTAGTGAGGATTGGAAAATGACCCTCAGAGCATCCGCTATTTCCTCCCTGGCTTCCTTCAATAGCCTAGGAAACAATCCATCCGGCCCTGGTGACTTATCAACTTTCAAGGATTCCAGTCCCACTAGTACTTCCTCTCTCGTAATGTTTACCTTATCCAATATTTCACACCTCTCCTCTTTAACTACTACGTCGGATCATCCCTTTCCTTTGTGAATACGGAGACAAAATATTCATTTAAAACCCTACCCACATCCTCTGCTTCGACACACAAGTTACCCTTATCATCCCTGATAGGTCCCACCTTTTCCTTAGCTATCCTCTTGTTCTTAATGTACTGATAAAACATCTTTGGGTTTTCTTTAATCTTACCAGCTAATATTTTTTCATACTCTCTCTTTGCTTTCCTTATTTCCTTTTTTACGTCATCCCTGTGCTTTCTATACTCCTCTAGGCTTTCTGCAGTATTTAGTTTTCTGTGACAGTCATAAGCTTTCTTTTTCTGCTTTATCTTGCCCCGTATACTTCCAGACAACCAGGGGGCTCTAAATTTGGCAATGCCACCCTTTTTCTTTGCGGGGACATGTCTGCATTGTACCCGGAGAATTTCACTTTTTAGTCCCTCCCACTGGCTTGCCACTGATTTCTCTTCAAGTAGTTGTGTCCAGTCCACTTCTGCCAAATCACCTCTTAGTTCTGTAAAATTTGCCTTCCCCCAATTTAAAACGTTTACTCCTGATTTAACTCTGTCCTTTTCCATTATAATGCTAAAACTAACTGAATTGTGGTCACTATCCCCAATGTGGTCACCCACTGTCACTTCACCCACTTGCCCATCCTCATTTCCCAGGACTAAATCTAGAATTGCATCCCCTCTTGTTGGGCTTGTCACATACTGGCTAAAAAAGTTCTCCTGGACACCGATCAAGAATTTTGCGCCCTCTGTGCCCCTCACACTGTTTGAATCTCAGTTGATGTTAGGGTAGTTGAAGTCCCCTACTATTATAGCCCTCTTATTTTTGCACTCAGAAATTTGCCTACGTATTTGTTCTTCTATCTCCCTTTCGCTATTCGGGGGTCTATAGTACACTCCTAGTAGTGTGACTGCCCCTTTTTTATTTCTTAGCTCAACCCATATGGCCTCGATTGATGATCCATTTAGCATATCATCCCTTCTCACAACTGCAATTGATTCTTTAACCAATAATGCTACACCCCCTCCTTTTTTATCACCCACTCTATCCCTCCTGAAAACTCGATATCCAGGGATATTGAGCTGTCAATTAACCCACTCTTTAAGCTAGGTTTACGTTACAGCAATGATATCATGCTGCCATCTGTCTATCTGTGCCCTTAACTCATCTGCTTTATTTGTAACACTCCTTGCATTGAAGTATATACCTTTAACCCCGTCAAATTCCTTTGCCGAACACTATTTAACCTTTCTGAGTCGCTAACTATGTCACTAACTTCTTTTCTACTTCCCGTTTCCTGGTCTGACTTTGACCTATCTGTACCTGCCCTTTGGTTCCAATCCTCCTGCCTTACTAATTTAAACCCTCCCCAATAGAACATAGGAACAGGAGTAGGCCATTCAGCCCCTCATGCCTGCTCCGCCATTTGATAAGATCATGGCTGATCTGTGATCTAACTCCATATACCTGTCTTTGGCCCATATCCCTTAATACCTTTGGTTGCCAAAAAGCTATCTATCTCAGATTTAAATTTAGCAATTGAGCTAGTATCAATTGCCGTTTGCGAAAGAGAGGTCCAAACTTCTACCACCCTTTGTGTGTAGAAATGTTTTCTAATCTCGCTCCTGAAAGGTCTGGCTCTAATTTTTGGACTGTGCCCCCTACTCCTAGAATCCCCAACCAGCGGAAATAGTTTCTCTCTATCCACCCTATCTGTTCCCCTTAATATCTTATAAACTTCAATCAGATCGCCCCTTAACCTTCGAAACTCTAGAGAATACAACCCCAATTGTGTAATCTCTCCTCGTAACTTAACCCTTGAAGTCTGGTTATCATTCTAGTAAACCTACGCAGCACTCCCTCCAAAGCCAATATGTCCTTCCAAACGTGCAGTGCCCAGAACTGCTCACAGTACTCCAGGTGCGGTCTAACCAGGCTTTTGTACAGCTGCAGCATAACTTCTGCCCCCTTGTACTCCAGTCCTCTAGATATAAAGCCCAGCATTCCATTAGCCTTATTGATTATTTTCTGCACCTGTTCATGACACTTGAATGATCTATGTACCTGAACCCCTAGGTCCCTTTGGATATCCACTGTTTTTAACTTTTTACCATTTAGAAAGTACCCTGTTCTATCCTTTTTTGATCCAAAGTGGATGACCTCACATTTGTCTACATTGAATTCCATTTGCCACAGTTTTGCCCATTCACCTAATCTATCAATATCCCTTCGTAATTTTATGTTTTCATCTACACTGCTTACAATGCCACCAATCTTTGTGTCGTCGGCAAACTTAGATATGAGACTTTCTATGCCTTCATCTAAGTCAATAAATATTGTAAATAGTTGAGGCCCCAAGACAGATCCCTGCGGGACTCCACTAGTCACATCCTGCCAATGTGAGTACCCACCCATTATCCCTAATCTCTGTCGCCTTTCGCTCAGCCAACTTCCTAACCAAGTCCGTACTTTTCCCTCGATTCCATGGGCTTCTAACTTAGCTAACAGTCTCTTATATGGGACCTTATCAAATGCCTTCTGGAAGTCCATATAAATAACATCCATTGACATTCCCCTGTCCACTACTTTAGTCACCTCTTCAAAAAATTTAATCAGGTTTGTCAGGCACGACCTACCTTTCACAAATCCATGCTGGCTCTCTCTGATTGAAAATTCTCGAGGTGTTCAGTCATCCTACCCTTAATTATAGACTCCAGCATTTCCCCACAACAGATGTTAAGCTAACTGGTCTATAATTCCCTGGTCTCCCTCCCTCTCCTTTCTTAAAAAGCGGAGTGACGTGCAATTTTCCAATCTAGAGGGACAGTTCCTGAATCTAGAGAACTTTGAAAGATTATAGTTAGGGCATCTGCAATGTGCTCACCTACTTCCTTTAAAACCCTGGGATGGAAACTATCTGGTCCTGGGGATTTGTCACTCTTTAGTGCTATTATTTTCTTCATTGCTGTTGCTTTACTTATGTTAATTTTATCGAGTCCCTGTCCCTGATTCAATATTAGTTTTCTTGGGATTTCCGGCATGCTATCCTCTTTTTCTACTGTAAATACTGACGCAAAGTAATCGTTCAACATGTCCGCCATTTCCCCATTGTCAATGATAATATCCCCACTTTCAGCTTTTAAGGGGCCAACACTGCTCCTGACCACCCTCTTTTTCCTAATGTAACTATAAATGTTCTTCATATTGGTTTTGATATCCCTTGCAAGTTTCTTTTCATACTCTCTTTTTGTAGCCCTTACTATCTGTTTTGTGACCCATTGTTGATCTTTGTATCTTTCCCATTCGCCAGAATCTGTGCCATTTTTTGCCTTTTTGTATGCCCTTTCCTTTTGTCTTATACTGTCCCTTACCTCTTTAGTTGTCCATGGTTGTTTTTTTTTGGCAAGTAGAGTTCTTGCCCCTCAGAACTACCAAAGTCATAATAAGAATAAAACCAGACAGACAACCTGGCATCGGACCACAAGGCACCGGACATGACAAAGGCAAACCAAGCCCAGTCGACCCTGCAAAGACCTCCTCACTAACATCTGGGTACTTGTGCCAAAATTGGGAGAGCTGTCCCACAGACGAGTCAAGCAACAGCCTGACACAGCCATATTCACAGAATAATACCTTTCAGCCAACGTCCCAGACTCCTCCATCACCATCCCTGGGCATGTCCTGTCCCACCGGCAGGACAGACCCACCACAGGTGGCGGTACAGTGATATACAGTCAGGAGGAAGTGGCCCTGGGAGTCCTCAACATTGACTCCGGACCCCATGAAATCTCATGTCATCAGGTCAATCATGGGCAAGGAAACCTCCTGCTGATTACCACCTACCGTCCTCCCTCAGCTGATGAATCAGTCCTCCTCCATGTTGAGCACCACTTGGAGGAAGCACTGAGGGCAGCAAGGGCACAGAATGTACTCTGGGTGAGGGACTTCAATGTCCATCACCAAGAGTGGCTCGGTAGCACCATTACTGACCAAGCTGGCTGAGTCCTGAAGGACACAGCTGCCAGACTGGGCCTACGGCAGGTGGTGAGTGAACCAACACAAGGGAAAAACCTACTTGACCTCGTCCTCACCAATCTACCTGTCGCAAATGCATCTGTCCATGACAGTATTGGCAGGAGTGACCACCGCACAGTCATCGTGGAGACAAAGTCCCGTCTTCGCACTGAGGGCACCATCCAACATGTTGTGTGGCACTATCACCATGCTAAATGGGATAGATTCAGAACAGATGTAGCAGCTCAAAACTGGGCATCCATGAGGCGCTGTGGGCCATCAGCAGCAGCAGAATTGTATTCCAGCACAATCTGTAACCTCATGGCCAGGCATATTCTTCACTCTACCATTACCAACAAGCCAGGGGATCAACCCTGGTTCAATGAGTAGTGTAGAAGAGCATGCCAGGAGCAGCATCAGGCGTAACTAAAAATGAGGTGCCAACCTGGTGAAGCTACAACTCAGGACTACACGCACGCTAAACAGCGGAAGTAACATGATATAGACAGAGCCAAGCGATTCCACAACCAACGGATCAGATCAAAGCTCTGCAGTCCTGCCACATCCAGTCGTGAATGGTCGTGGACAATTAAACAACTAACGGGAGGAGGAGGCTCTGTAAACATCCCCATCCTCAATGATGGCGGAGTCCAGCACGTGAGTGCAAAAGACTAGGCTTCAACCGGAAGTGCCGAGTGGATGATCCATCTCGGCCTCCTCCCGATATCCCCACCATCACAGGAGCCAGTCTTCAGCCAATTCGATTCACTCCACATGATATCAAGAAATGGCTGAGTGCACTGGATACAGCTAAGGCTATGGGCCCCGACAACATCCCGGCTGTAGTGCTGAAGACTTGTGCTCCAGAACTAGCCGCGCCTCCAGCCAAACTGCTTGATCAATTACCTTCCCTCCATCATAAGGTCAGAAATGGGGATGTTCGCTGATGATTGCAGTGCTCAGTTCCATTCGCAACCCCTCAGATAATGAAGCAGTCCGTGCCCGCATGCAGTAAGACCTAGACAACATCCAGGCTTGGGCTCATAAGTAGCAAGTAACATTCACGCCAGACAAGTGCCAGGCAATGACCATCTCCAACAAGAGAGAGTCTAACCACATCCCCTTGACATTCAACGGCATTATCATCACCGAATCCCCCACCATCAACATCCTGGGGGCCACCATTGACCAGAAACTTAACTGGACTAGCCATATAAATACTGTGGCTACAAAAGCAGGTCAGAGGCTGGGTATTTTGCGGCGAGTGACTCACCTCCTGACTCCCCAAAGCCTTTCCACCATCTACAAGGCACAAGTCAGGAGTGTGATGGAATACTCTCCACTTGCTTGGATGAGTGCAGCTCCAACAACACTCAAGAAGCTCGACACCATCCAGGACAAAGCAGCCCGCTTGATTGGCACCCCATCCACCACCCTAAACATTCACTCCCTTCACAACCGGCGCACAGTGGCTGCAGTGTGTACCATCCACAGGATGTACTGTAGCAACTCGCCAAGGCTTCTTCGACAGCATCTCCCAAACTCGCGACCTCTACCACCTTGGAGGACAAGGGCAGCAGGCACATGGGAACAACACCACCTACACGTTCCCTCCAAGTCACACACCATCCCGACTTGGAAATATATCGTTGTTCTTTCATCGCCATTGGGTCAAAATCCTGGAACTCCCTACCTAACAGCACTGTGGGAGAACCTTCACCACACGGACTGCAGCGGTTCAAGAAGGCGGCTCACCACCACCTTCTCAAGGGCAATTAGGGGTGGGCAATAAATGCAGGCCTCGCCAGCGACGCCCACATCCCATGAACGAATTTTAAAAAATGCCCCCGCGAGGATATTGGTCCCAGTTCTGCTTGGGTGCAACCCATCCAGCTTATACAGGTCCCGCCTTTCCCAGAATCGGTCCCAATGCCTCAAGAATTTAAACCCCTCCCTCCTACACCATCTCTCAAGCCACGCATTCATCTGGTCTATTCTCCTATTTCTGCTCTCGCTAGCACGTGGCACTGGGAGCAATCCTGAGATTACTACCTTAAAAATCCTGCTTTTTAATTTATTTCCTAACTCCCTATATTCTGCTTGCAGGACTGCATCCCTTTTTTTCTGGCTGTTTACCCTCCCCCTTCAGAATGTCCTGCAGCCGCTCCATGACATGCTTGACCCTAGCACCAGGGGGGCAACATACCATCCTGGAGTCACGTCTGCGGCCGCAGAAACGCCGATCTGTTCCCCTTACGATGGAATCCCCTATCGCTATTGCTCTCCCATTCTTTTTGCTCCCCTCCTGTGCAGCTGAGTCATTCGTGGTGCCACGGTCTTGGCTCTTGCTGCATTCCCCTGAAAAGCCATCTCCCCCAACAATATCCAACGCGGAATATCTGTTTGAGAGGGAGATGGCCCCAAGGGACTCCAGCTCTACCTGCCTAGTCCTTTTACTCTGCCTGGCGGTCACCCATTTCCTTTCTGCCTGCGTAATCTTTACCTGCGGTGTGACTACCTCACTGAACGTGCTTTCCACGATAATCTCAGCATCACGGATGCTCTACAGTGAATCCACCCGCAGTTCCAGCTTCGAAATGTGGTTAGCCAATAGCTGCAGTTGGACACACTTCCTGCATACATGGTCACCAGGGACACGGGTAGTGTCCTTGACTTCCTACATACCGCAGGAGGAGCATATCACAGGTGCGAGCTCTGCTGCCATGACTTGCCTTAGATTAAGCTCGTTAGTTACTCCCTTTAATGAGTTTACTCCTTTAAACTACTCTTAATTTAGAGAATGTTAACTACACTAGGGACCTTTATTCACTAAAAAATGCTTCTTGCTATAAGACCTGCAGACCTTACCTTTCTTTTTACTTTAGTTACTGCACTGTAGAATAGCAGAAATACTCACCTGAATCTGCTTACCAATCAGCTGCCTCCCCTGCGCCACGTCACTTTCTCACTGGTGACGTCACCTCTGGAACCCCGCCGCTGGTCTCAGTGAGGGTCTTAGTGGAGGCCTCTCCGCTGCCTCGCCGCTTTTAAACTTGGCGCCATTCTGGTGCTCCTCCCAGGTCCACTCCCTGCCGGGTCTCCAGATCTGGCTGGACCACAGCAAGTACTATTGGCACTCGCCCTCCTCTGCCAAAGTTGCTCACTTTTCCAGAATTATCCTGAAATGCAAAGATAACCCTGGCTTCTTTTCTCCACGACCATCTCCTCAAACCCTTCTCACCTGCCCGTTCCACCCTCACCTGCAACGCCAAGTGTGAGGAGCTCATGAGCTTCTATGTCACTAAGATTGAATTAATCTGATCAGCTGCCTTTGCCACCTCCCTCCCTTCCCCTTCCCTACTAGGCCAAGGTTATCCCCTGCTCCAGTCCTGAATCCACATCTTTCTCTAGTTTTTCTCCTATCTCCCCTCATGCCCTTTCCGAGCTTATCTTGTCCATGAGACCCACCTCCTGCTCTCTCAACCCTATTCCCACTAAACTGCTGACAATCCAATTTTCCTTCATGGCCCCCATGCTAACTGATATTGTGAACAGTTCCTTCTCCTCAGGTACTGTCCCCCTCCCTGTCAAATCTGCCATCAACACCCCCTCCTCAAAATCCGACCTTTGACCCCTCTGTCCTTGCAAACTACCGCCCCATCTCCAACGACCCTATCCTTTCCAAAGTCCTTGAACATGTTGTCACCTCCCAAATCCGTGCCCATCTTTCCCGTAACTCCATACTGAACCTCTCCAATCAGGTTTCCACCCCTGCCACAACACTGAAACAGACGTAATCAATGTCACAAACAACATCGATGTGGAGATGCCGGTGATGGACTGGGGTGGACAAATGTAAGGAATCTTACAACACCAGGTTATAGTCCAACAAATTTATTTTAAAATCACAAGCTTTCGGAGATTATCTCCTTCGTCAGATGAATGAATGAAAAGGTTCTCAAATCGCATATCTTATACGATGTTGGGACAGCATCACACCAATCAAAAGGTGTCGTTGTTATTCAAACAGGCCAGTCACGGAGAACAGCACGTCCCAGTACACTCGATATACATTGTGTCTTTTACACAGGCAGGCAGAAAGAAACTCAAAATGGCAGAGAGAGAGAGAGAGAGAATTTTAAAAAACATATAAATTTTTTCCCCCTTTTTGCTGGTGGGGTTACGTGTAGCGTGACATGAACCCAAGATCCCGGTTGAGGCCGTCCTCATGGGTGCGGAACTTGGCTATCAACTTCTGCTCGACGATTTTGCGTTGTCGTGTGTCTCGAAGGCCGCCTTGGAGAACGCTTACCCGAAGATCGGTGGCTGAATGTCCTTGACTGCTAAAGTGTTCCCCGACTGGGAGGGAACCCTCCTGTTTGGCGATTGTTGCGCGGTGTCCGTTCATCCGTTGTCGCAGCGTCTGCATGGTCTCGCCAATGTACCATGCTCCGGGGCATCCTTTCCTGCAACGTATGAGGTAAACAACGTTGGCCGAGTCACAGGAGTATGAACCATGTACCTGGTGGGTGGTGTCCTCTCGTGTGATGGTGGTATCCGTGTCGATGATCTGGCAAGTCTTGCAGAGGTTGCCGTGGCAGGGTTGTGTGAAGGGGGAAAAAATTTATATGTTTTTTAAAATTCTCTCTCTCTCTCTCTGCCATTTTGAGTTTCTTTCTGCCTGCCTGTGTAAAAGACACAATGTATATCGAGTGTACTGGGACGTGCTGTTCTCCGTGACTGGCCTGTTTGAATAACAACGACACCTTTTGATTGGTGTGATGCTGTCCCAACATCGTATAAGATATGCGATTTGAGAACCTTTTCATTCATTCATCTGACGAAGGAGATAATCTCCGAAAGCTTGTGATTTTAAAATAAATTTGTTGGACTATAACCTGGTGTTGTAAGATTCCTTACAAACAACATCGTCTGTGACTGTGTCTATGGTGCACTATACCTCCTCATCCTTCTCGACCACTCTGCAGCCTTTGACATGGTCGACCACGCCATCCTCCTCCAACGACTCTCCTCCGTTGTCCAGCTCAGTGGGACTGCTTTCGCCTGGTTCCACTCTTACCTATCCAATCATAGCCAGAGAATCTGCAATAGCTTCTCTTCACACCACTGCACCATTACCTCTGTAGTCCCCAAGGATTTATCCTTGGCCCCTCCTATTTCTCATCTACATGCTGCTTCTCGGCGACATCATCCAAACACATGACATCAGGTTCCACATGTGCGTTGAAGACACCCAGCTCTACCTCTCTACCACCTCTCTCGACCCCTCCACTGCCTGTGCATTGTCAGTCTGCTTGTCCAATATCAAGTTCTGGATGAGCTGAAATTTCCTCCAATTAAACATTGGGAAGATTGAAGCCATTGTCTTCTGACCTCGCCACAAACTCCGTTCCCTCGCCATCAATTCTATCCCCCTCCCTGGCCACTGTCACAGGCTGAACCAGACTGTTCGTAACCTTGGCATCTAATTTGACCCTGAGCTGAGCTTCTGAATCCATATCCTCTCCATCACAAAGACTGCCTACTTCCATCTCCATAACATCGCTCATCTCCACTCCTGCCTCAGCCCATCTGATGCAGAAACTCTCATCCATGCTTTTATTACCTCCAGACTCGACTATTCCAATGCTCTCCTGGCTCATAAACTTCAGCTCACCCAAAATTCTGCTGCCCATATCCTAACCTGCACCAAGTCCCTGCTAAACCTCTACACCTCACCTTCCCTCTCTTCCTTAAGACCTAACTCTGTGACCAAACTTTTAGCCAGCCCTCCTTCGGCTCGGTTTAAATTTTTATCTGATTACGCTCCTGTGAAGCACCTATGTTAAATGCGCTATATATATGTAAATTGGTGTTGTTGTAGCTCTATCAACCTCTCCACTGCCTTTGTCCTGTCAGACTACTTGTCCAACATCCAATCTTGAATGAGTCTTAACTTTCTCCAGTTAAACATGGGAAAGACCAAAACCATCACCTTTGGGCCCCACCACAAATTCAGTTCCCTCTCTACCAACTGCATCTCCCTTCACAGCCACTATCTCTGGCTAAACTGGATTATTGGCATCCTATTCAACCCCCAGCTGAGCTTTCGACCCAATATCCTCTCCATCAGAAAGACGCCCTACTTCCATCTCTAACATCACCCGCTTCCACCCCATCTCAGTCCATCTGTCACTGATACCCTCACACGTGCCTTTGTCAGCTCCAGACTTGATTACTCTAATGCTTTCCGAGTCAGCCTCACATCCTCCATCTCATTCAAAACTCTGCAGCTCATATCCTATCCTCCACCAAGTCCTCCTAATCTCTCTTTCTTTGGCTCAGCATCCATTTTTCTTATGCCTCTGTGAAACATCTTGCCTTTTTTTACATTAAATATACCATACAAGTGGCTTGGCAGCTTTTATTTAATTAATAAATTTGCACAAGCAATTGGTATAAATATCCAATCCATTTACCATCAAATAGTCACTTCTTTTATTTAATTAATAATTTTTGAACCAACCCATTCCATTAAATGGCCACTGCTTCTATTTAATTTATAAATTTTACAGGAAGCCCACTCAGTAAATTGCTGCTACTGTTCTATTTAATCATTTTTGGGGTTATCACTCAGTTCCTATAATTTCCCAGGTAGTTCAAATTTATTTTTTTAGCATTTATAAAGGGTGCATGGAGCAAAAAATGTTGTTAGCAAAAACCAATGGCATGCAAATAAATGTGGAGGCGGGAAGCAAGGCTGTCGACAAGCAGTGCAGTCCCCAAACCCACTGTAGGATAGCTAGCAAAGTGCAGGTGCTGCTACAAGCGATGACTGTGAAAAGGGTTGCCCTGTTTAGCACACCAGGACAAAAGTGAGGAATGTCTGAAAGGAGATGGTAGTAAAAGATGCTTCCAGGTCAGGTAGGTGTCCAAGCATTAATGCTACATGTTGCCTGCTAACTTGTTGCACATTTACTGCTGGTCCACTAAACCGTCACACAAGTTTACAACTCTTTTGTTGATGACCACATATACTCCAGCTGGGCACATAATCTAGCCACAGTTTACCATTGAAAACCTTGGCAATTTAAACTTCAAAGGACTTCACATTTAAAATCATTGTAATACAACCTAGTTGCATGATACATGGTCACTTACTGACACACTTCAGATTGTGCATGGCTGTCACTGTGCAAGTGCTCTTTCAGCTAACAACATCTAATGACTTCTTTGCTTGTGTGACAAAATGGTGCAATTTAAAAGAGAAAAGATCCAAATTATAAGAAGGCTCAAAAGGCACAAACCTTGGAAGAAGCCACTATGGACATCCTTACATATAAGAGTATGAAAGTAGTATGGGAAAGGTGAATCTACAACCCTCCAGCAAGCTCAGGACTAGTATTATGCAGCTTATATATCTGATGCCCCTTCTCACTCACTCCCAAGCAGGCATATATACAACCACACGAACTTCAAACGCAGTTAGTAGCCTGTAATGAGAACTCTGTTTGAATCCGTGCCTTGGATCCAGCATTCTAACATTTGTCCCTTTCTGTCACTGTTGCCAAAAAAAAGCAGCCTGACAGCACTGCCGGTGGTCCAGAACAATTCCAGTGAGGATCAGGTGGGATTAAACCAGGTGTTTGGAAAAATTTTTGATTTGTCATTCTGGAGGCCTAAAATAATAATGCTGGAATGCAATTAAAAATTAAAAAGGGAAAATTATTCCAAATGTAAACTTTAAAAAGCAGTTATTACTGAGTATCAATTTTACCTTGGTTTCCAGTTTTAGATAACTTTGGTGTGCTTGTCATTAAGAAATGTACACCTATATCATCATCATCATGGCAGCCATTAGAATTCTGAAACAGTAAAATAAGATTAAATTATTGAAAAGATTAAAATGCAGGACCTCACAGGTGGTAATCTCAGGTTTACTACCCGAGTCACGTGCTAATTGGCATAGGGATAGGCAGATCAGAAAGGTGAATGTGTGGCTGAAAGGAGGGTTCTACTTCATGGGACACTGGCACCAGTACTGGGACAGGAAGGAGCTGTACCACTGGGACGGGCTCCACCTGAACAGGAATGGGACCAGAGTCCTAGCGGAAAGGATAAATAGGGCGGTGCATAAAGCTTTAAACTAGCAAGATCGGGGGAGGGATCTGGTAGCAATAACAAAAGCTTAAAGGTAAAAGAAACAGAAGACGAGTGTAAAGGATAGACCAGGGTAAGGAATATAGATAACAAAGACAGTAAAGGAACCAATACAGTTATAAAATAGAAGTATAAAAGAATTGTTAAAAATAAAGTAAAAGGAACATCTATTAAAGATGCAATAATCTGCCTGTACAGCAATGTACACAGTGTGCAAAATAAACGGAAGAACCGGAAGCAATAATCCATAGTGAGGAACCAGATGTAATAGGAATAACTGAAACATGGCTACATAAAGAACAGGACTGGCAACTATTGCAGGCTATAACATAATCAAAAAGGATAGGGAAGGAAGGAGGGGGGTGTGGAATAGCTGTACTAATTAGAGATAACATAATGGCAGTAGAAAAAAGGAACATAACTAACAGAAAGATAGAAACAGAATCCATATGGATTGAAATTTTTAAAAAAGTATCAATCAAGCTAATAGGGGTATACTACAGACTACATCTAATAGAGCAAAGGAGGTGGAGGAAGAAATATTTAAGCAAATATGTGAAATGAGCAAAGGTCATAGGATAATAATCATGGGAGATTTTAACTACCCACAAATAAACTAGCAAGAAGGGGTAGGTAATGGGGTACAGGGAATGGAGTTTTTATAATGTGTGCAGGATTCCTTTCTTACAAAGTATGTAAAAACCCCAACAAGAAAGGAAGCACTGCTGGATCTAGTAATGGAAAATGAATCAGAGCAGATAAGAGGAGTAAGCATAAGTGAACATCTAGGCAATAACGATCACAACATCATAAGGTTTAAGATAAAGATTGAGAAGGACATAAGTAAGACAAAGACCAAAGTAATAAATTGGAAAAAAGCTGATTTTCAGGGGATGAGAATGGAACTGGGGAAAATAAACTGGAAAAATTTACTGAAAAATAAAGAAATAGAACAGCAGTGGGAAACATTTAAAATGGTTATCAATAGAGTTCAGGAGAAATATATCCCACTAAAAAGCAACAACAAACTATTTCTAATGTAATAGAAAAACATCTAGAAAACGAAAATATAATAAAGAATAGTCAGCACGGTTTTCAAAAGGGAAGGTCATACTTGACCAAACTTATTGATACACCGTTGATGAACAAAGAAATAAGGGCAATGTTGAAACTAAAGAAAAAGGCATACACTAAGTACTTAAACAACAAAGGAGAGTTTGGCAAAAGGGAATACGAAAGAAGTTTTAAAAAAAGCAATTAGGAAGGCAAAGACAAACTATGAAATTAAATTATTAAGGAATATAAAAAGAAATAGTAAAGTATTCTACAGATACATAAATAACAAAAGAAAAATCAGGATAGGGATAGGGCCACTAAGGGATACACGTAATAAACTCACAGGTAATAACAGCGAAATGGCAGAATTATTAAATAATTACTTTGCCTCATTATTTACTGAGGGAGACTAACATGGTGGACATGACATAAGAAGAAGCGATCAAAAAAAGGTATAAAGACATTTAAGATAGAAAGGGGGGAGATAATTGATAAACTAATCAAACTTAGAGAGGATAAAACACCTGGTCCGGGTGGACTGCATTCACGCATCTCAAAAGAAGTTAGGGAAGAGATAGCAGAGGCACTATTACATATATATAAAAATTAATTAGAAAAGGGAATAGTGCCAGAGGACTGGCGGACAGCTAATGTAATTCCTACATTTAAAAAGGGAGACAGAACTAGTTCAGGGAACTATAGACCAATTAGCTTAATGCTGGTGGAGTAGGAAAGATAGTGGAATCCTTATTCAAAAATGTAATAGAAAAGCATCTAGAAAACAAAAATATAATAAAGAATAGTCAACACAGTTTTCAAAAGGGAAGGTCATACTTGACCAAACTTATTGAATTCTTTGAAAAAGTAACAAAAAGGGTAGACGAGGATACTGTAGTACATGTAATATATTTGGATTTTCAAAAGGCCTTCGATAAGGTACCGCATAATAGACTCATGACTAAAGTCAGAGCTGTGGAGTCAGGGGACAAGTAGCAGAATGGGTAGCAAGCTGGCTACAAAACAGAAAAGAGAGTAAGGGTTAAAGGTAGTTACTCAGACTGGCAAAAGGTGGGAAGTGATGTCCCACAAGGATCGGTGCAGTGGCCACTGTTGTTCACTATTTACATAAATGATTTGGACTCAGGAATCGGAAGTACAATTTCAAAGTTTGCGGACGACACCAAATTGGGGTGAATAGTTAATACCGAGGAGGACTGCGACAAAATACAGGAAGACATTAATAAACTTGCAGAGTGGGCGTGTCATTGGCAAATTAATTTCAATATAGTTAAGTGTTGGATATTACATTTTGGTAGGAAGAATAAGGGGGCCATATACTGCTTGGATTATGGGCTCGATATTGCCAGGGCTGCGGGTTTGCGGCAGGGGGGCTATTGCCGGCGAAATCAGTCTGCCCCGCGCGCGATCGCAGCCTAATTGGTTCCATTTAACTGGTCTTCCGGGTTCCCCACTGCTGAGCTGCGCGGCGGGCAGACTGCGCATGCGCAGTAAGGTCTGTCAGCTGGAGGAGCTCTATTTAAAGGGGCAGTCTTCCACTGACAGATGCTGCAACAAATAGGAAAAAATACAGCATGGAGCAGCCCAGGGGGAAGGCTGCTCCCAGTTTAATGATGCCTCACTCCAGGTATCATTAGATGGGGTGAGGAGGAGTGGGAGGACAGAGATCTTCCCCCCGGCGGGCGGGAGGAAGCGGCCTGCCTCTGCCACCAGGAAGGCCTGACTCGAGGTGGCAGAGGAGGTCACCTGCACCACCAACATATCGCCCACCTGCATACAATGCAGGAGGCGCTCCAATGACCTAAGTAGGTCAGCCAAAGTGAGTACACTTACTCATTCCCCTACACTCCATCTGCCACATCACCGCCCCCACCCCACATCTCCTTCTGCACTGCCAACACTACTCTATCACATCACCCCTCATACCCACTCAAAGCTCATCCTCATCTTACCTGCACTTACTCACCTCGACAGTACTCATCCCGCCACTACCACTCAACCCAATCCTCATACAATCACATGGCTCTATCTCATACGCACCCTCTCATGCATCTCTTTCACAGTCAGCCTCACTCAACCTGCCACTACCTGTGCTGCAGCCACAGGGCATGCATCACATATGTGCAGTAGGAAGCGTAAGGCAAACGTGTTGTGAGCATGAAGGGGATGCACAAGGGTGTTTGAGGGTTTGTCTTGGTTTTTACTTATATTGAATTGCTGACCAACTCACATCACATATTATATTGGCACCACTACTGCCACGTCTTTGCGAATCTTGCCTGGTTTGTGCAATAATGCCCTTTCCTGAGGATCACAATGAAGACCCACAACTGATGACACCCATTGTGTCACTGCAGAGTGGGTGTAGGTGTATTTGCAGGGCTCTTTTGTGCAGACGACTGAGAGACGTCGGCGATGTCCCCAGTGGCACCCTGGAAGGATGCGGAGGAGAAGTTGTTGAGGGCAGTAGTGACTTTGACAGCGACAGGTAAGAAGATGGTGCTCGGGCCAGCCGGGAGCAGCTCGGCATGAAGGAGGCTGCAGATGTCCACGACTACAAGTCGAGTGACTCTGAGCCTCCATGTGCACTGCTGCTCAGAGAGGTCCAGGAAGCTGAGCCTCGGTCTGTGGACGAGGGCAGTGCCCTCTGCGACGCATCTCTCTCTGCGGTTGCCCTCCCTCCTGCTGTGCAGGTGGATGTGTCACAGCACTGTGTTGTGGAGCTCCACGTGTCAGAGGTGGATGGCTTGGCCGGCGAGGCTGGTGATGCTGTTCGCCCTCCGAGGAGGTCATGACTGCAGCTACGGTGGCCCCCATCTGGAAGATGTACATCTGAGGGGGCCCGCAAGGTAGGTACATGTCTCTGGACCCTGGGGTATGTGTGCAAGTTGGTGAATTTTCTTGTCAGGAGGAGGGTGGTGGAGGCCAAACTTTGTCCCAAGTGACAGAGTGGCCTCCTGCAATGAGTGAGGGTCTCCCCCCCCCCCACCTGTCAAATGGACCTTTGCAGCTGCCACAGGCTGATAGCTGCAATACGTCCATTTCAACTGGTAGTGTTTCCCCCAGTATGGGAAACAGTCCCAGTTGTTTCTAAAATCCCACCCCTCCTGACATATTCCCTTAATCAGGTCTGTTAATGACCTGAAATAGCAAGGTAAATACTCTCAAGTGGCACCCCACTGGCTTTAATTGCCTGCGGGAGTCCCACATACGGGGGCTGCGCGCGCACGTTGGCGCGTCTGTGGGGAACCCGGAAGTGGGCGGGTTGGAGCCGGGCTCCCGACCCACTCCGGGATTCCCCGATTTTCGGAGCCCCCCTGCCACGAACGCACCTGATAGCGGGTGCTAAAATGGAGGCTATTAAGTCTAAATGAGGTAGAAGAGCAGAGGGATCTGGGGGCACAGATACACAAATCACTAAAAGTAGCGACACAGGTTAATGAGGACATAAAAAATGCAAACCATGCACTGGGTTCATTTCTAGAGAGATAGAATTGAGAAGCAGAGAAGTTATGTTAAACTTGTATAGAACCTTGGTTAGATCACACTTGGGAGTACTATGAACAGTTCTGGTCTCCATATTATAAAAAGAATATAGAGGCACTAGAGAAGGTGCAAAAAAGATTTACTAGGATGATACTAGAACTGAAAGGTTATGCTTATCAGGAAAGATTGAGCAAGCTGGGGCTCTTTTCTCTGGAAAAGAGAAGACTGATGGGTGACCTGATAGAGGTCTTAAAGATTATGAAAGGGTTTGATAGGGTAGATGTAGAGAAGATGTTTCCACAAGGGACCATAAATATAAGATAGTCACTAATAAATCCAATAGGGAATACAGGAGAATACAGGAGAAACTTCTTGGCCCAGACAGTGGTTAGAATGTGGAACTGGCTACCACAAGGAGTAGTTGAGACAAATAGCATGGATGCATTTAAGGGGAAGCTGGATAAACACACAAGAGAGAAAGGAATAGAAGGATATGCTGATAGAGTTAGATGAAGTAGGGAGGGGGGAGGCTCGTGTCGAGCATAAACACCAGCATGGACCTGTTGGGCCAAATGGCCTGTTTCTGTGCTGTACATTCAATGTATTTCTATGTACTCTAATATTGGACTAATTCTCAGGCCTACTCTAACCACATTCACATTTTCAGAATGGCAATATTTTCAACCATATTTGACATCCAAAGCAATACTCGCCATATTTTTGAATCTTGGAGTCAGGGGACCCAAGTAGCAGAATGGATAGCAAGCTAGCTACTAAACAGAAAACAGAGAGTAGTGGTTAAAAGTAGTTACTCAGACTGGCAAAGGGTGGGAAGTGATGTTCCACAAGGATCAGTGCTGGGGCCACTGTTGTTCGCCATTTAAATAAATGATTTGGACTCGGGAATAGGAAGTACAATTTCAAAATTTGCAGACGACACCAAATGGAGGGGTATAGTTAATACCAAGGAGGACTGCAACAAAATACAGGAAGACAATAATAAACTGCAGAATGGGCGTGTAATGCTGGCCATGTCCATATATGTCCACAAGAAGAAGGTAGCATGAACTCCATTCTAAAAATATAAGGGCCTTATTTTGCACTGCTTTGTACCCCAAGTACACCTACTTTTGGGGTGCAACACGGAAGAAAAATAGGCAGAAACCCATTACACTGGATCTCTACCCCAATTATGCTGCCCGTGCACTTTTGGTCGCAGGTCAGGCAGGGTGTGATGCATTGCATCTCAAAGAGGCGCTGTATTCAAAATTTAACGGTAATCAAATGATGTCAGATACCTTTGACCATCTTTCTTCCATCTCCACTGGTCAAGGACAGGTACAGGTTGTCCCCATTTAAATTGGGCACTGAGTGTAGGAATGCAGCATATTGAATACTGGATTCACTTAAAGTAAGTCTGAAACCTTGAAATTAAAATAAAACAGTTTTCAGGTGCTTATGTTTCTGATTTTAGTTAACTTTGCTGCTACAGTAGGGGTGGACTGGAAACCTAAAGAGGGGAACACAATTAAAATTAAAGAGGGAAAATTAATACATATGTAAATTTTAAAAATGCAGTCACCACTGTGTATCAATTTTACCTTGATTTCCAGATATAGATAACTTTGGCATGCCCATCATTAAAATGTATAAGCTTATATCATCCATAGCAGCCATTAGGATTCTGGACTGGGAGTGGTCAGAGCCCAAATTTGGAGGGGAACCTAGAAAGTGGTTGAAGTCCAAATTTGGATGGGATCTATGGAGTGGTTGAAGCCCACCATCATTTTCCACAAAATGGATGTCCCATCAGAGATACCCTTAGGTCTGATCTATTCAAACACAGGGGACAAACAGGAGGCACTTTTGAATGAGAGAGGTAAGACAGGGGAGAGCACCTATCTGCCATCCTCTTGGATGAAGTTATTGGTTCCATAGGACTTTTCTCAACCTAACAGAGGAGCTGTGTCTGTGCAGGCTTCACTTCATCAAGGAGGTGGCCCATGACCAATATGACATGTTGCAGGCGGATCTGCAGTCGGGGTAGACATGGCACAGCCAATTCAGTCAAGGTCACCACAACCTTGAACAATTTTATCTAAGGGTCTTCCGGAGGCCACTGGCAATTACACTAACATCAGTCAGTCACAAGTACATCATTGCATTCAACAAGTGATTGATGCCTTGTTTCAAACATCCAAAAATTATATCCAGTTCCCCATGGTGTCCAAGAAGCAACAGTCGCAAGACCCTTAGTTTCTTCAGAATGGCAGTATTCACTAAAGTCCATAGGTTCATAGATGACACCCAAGTAGCCCTTGAAACTGACAGGAATGCCACGAACATGGGTTGGAAAGGCTTCTACTCCATCAATGATCAGTTTGTATGATCATCTGCACTGCATTATGTAAGTCACTGCCAAATTCCAAGGCAGCACTCATCAGGCCTTCATTTTACATCCAATCTAGCATACCACCAGTCTTTGCAGATCTCCAATGAATGAAGGGGTGACTGTTACAAATTGGATAGCCAAGTGGTGAAGGATAGAATACCTGAACCAGATCTTCGGTTGCTTCCAAGCCTTTATTCACACACACCACACCCTAGATAAGCTCTCATATAAAAAGCATACAAGAGAGTCCCCAATATAGACTGGGACAGTAACAGTGTAAAGGGCAAACAGGGGGAGGAATTCCTGAAATGTGTGCAAGAGAACTGTCTCGAACAGTGTGTTTCCAGCGCAACCAGGAAGGAAACAGTACTGGATCTAGTTCTGGGGAATGAAGTGGGGCAGGTGGGGAACAGTGATCATAATATCATTAGGTTTAGAATAGTTATGGAAAAGGCCAAAGAACAATCAAATGTGAAAATGGAGGAGGGCAAATTTCAGTGAGTTAAAAAGGCATCTTGCCCAAGTGGATTGGAATCAAAAATTATTAGGCAAAACAGTAATTGAACAATGGAGGCCTTCAAGGAGGGGTTGGTTCAGGTACAGAGAATACACATTCCTATGAGCTACAGCTCTCTGGATGACTAAAGTTATAGAGATTAAAATGAAACAGTAAAAGGAGGCTAATGACAAATGTAAGGTTCATAATACAGTAGAGAACCAGGCTAAATACAGAAAATACAGAGCAGATCTAAAAAAGGGAATAAGAGAAGCAGAGAGTATTAGAATAGATTAGCAGCTAACATAAAAGGGAACCGAAAAGTTTTTTATAAACATATAAATAGTAAAATGGTAGTCAAAGGAAGCATGGGACCGATTGGGGCAAAAAAGGAGACCTTCCTGTGGAGGCAGAGGGCATGGCTGAGGCACTAAATGAATACTTTGCATCCGTCACTAGAGAAGATAATGCTGCCATTGTAGCAGTAAAGGAGGAGGTAGTAGTCATATTGGATAGGATAAAAATAGATAAAGAGGAGGTACGTAAAAGATTGGCAGTACTCAAAGTAGAAAAGTCACCCAGTCCAGATGGAATGTATCCTAGGTTACTGAGGGAAGAAAGGGTGGAAAGTGCAAAGGCTCTGGCCACAATCTTCCAATCCTCCTTAGATATGGGGATGGTGCCAGAGGACTGGGGAATTGCAAATATTACATCCCTGTTCAAAAAAGGGGAGAGAGATAAACACGGCAATTACAGGCCAGTCAACCTAACGTAAGTGGTGGGGGAACTTTTAGAGACAATAATCCAGGACAAAATAAATTGGTACTTGGAAAAGTATGGGCTAATAAATGAAAGTCAGCACGGATTTGTTAAAGGAAAATCGTGTTTGACTAACTTGATTGAGTTCTTTGATGAAGTAATGAAGTAATGGGTAGTGTGGTTGATGTTGTGTATAGTCTTTCAAAAGGCATTTGATAAAGTTCCACATAATAGACTTGGTAGCAAAATTAAAGCCCATGGGATTAAAGGGACAGTGGCAGCAAGGATACAAAATTGGCTAGGGGACAGTAGTGGTGAAGGGTTGTTTTTCCAGACTGGAGGGAAGTATACAGTGGTATTCCCCATGGGTCAATATTAGGACAACTGCTCTTTTTGTTATGTATTAATCACCTGGACTTGGGTATAGAGGGCATAATTTCAAAGTTTGCAGCTGACTCGAAACTTGGAAATGTAGTAAACAATGTGGAGGATAGTAACAGACTTCAGGAGGACATAGACTGGTGAAATGGACAGACACATGGCAGATAAAATTTAACGCAGAGAAATGTGAAGTGATACATTTTGGGGGGGAAGAACAAGGAGGGACAATATAAACTGAATGGTACAATTTTAAGGGGGTGCAGGAACAGAGAGACCTGAGGGTGCACGTACACAAATTTTTGAAGGTGGCAGGACAAGTTCAGAAGGCTGTTAAAAAAGCATATGCGATTCTGGGCTTTATTAATAGAGGCATACAGAACAAAAGCAAGGAAGTTATGCTAAACCTTTATAAAACACTAGTTAGGCCACAGCTGGAGTATTGTGTTCAATTCTGGGCACCACACTTTAGGAAGGATTTCAAGGCCTTAGAGAGGATGCAGAAGAGATTTACCAGAATGATACCAGGGATGAGGGAATTCAGTTATGCAGAGAGAATGGAGAAGCTGGGGATGTTCTCCTTAGAACAGGGAAGGTTAAGGGGAGATTTGAAAGAGGTGTTCAAAATCATGAACAGTTTGACAGAATAAATACAGAGAAACTGTTTCCAATGGCATAAGGGTCAGTAACTAGAGGACATAGATTTAAGATGATCGGCAAAAGAGTCAGAGGCGACATGAGGAAACTTTTTTTTAACGCAGTGAGTTGTAATTACCGGAATGCTCTGCCTGAAAGGTTAGTGGAAACAGATTCAATAGTAACTTTCAAAAGGGAATTGAATAAATACTTGAAGGGAAAAAAATTACAGGGCTATGGGGTAAGAGCAGGGGAATGGGACTAATTGGATAGCTCTTTCAAAGAGCCAGCACAAGCACGATGGGCTGAATGGCCTCCTCCTGTGCTGTACCTACTATGATAATGTAGGAAATATGGCAGCCAATTTGGACACATCAAGGTCCCACAACAGCAATGAGAAATATGACCAGATAGGTCTGTTTTATTGATGTTGGTTGAGGGATAAATATTGGCCAGGACACTGGGAAGAACTCCCCTGCTCTTCTTTGAATAATTTCACGGGATCTTTCATGTCCACCTGAGAAGGCAGACAGGGCCTCAGTTTAACGTCTCATCTGAAAGACAGCACCTCCAAAAGTGCAGCACTCTCTCAGTATTGCACTGGAGTGTCAACCTGAATTATGTGCTCAAGTGGGGCTTAAACCCACGATCGTCTGACTCTGAGGCGAAAGTGCTATCACTGAGGCATGACTGGCACCTAAATGACCAAATAATCTAGTTTTCTTTATGTTGGGTGAGGGGTAAATGCTGGCCAGAATACCAGAACTCTCTCGTTCTTTCTCAGATAGTGCATTGGGATCTTTTATGTCCATCTGAGAGGGCAGGCAGGATGTTGGTTTAACTTCTAATCCAAAAGCCAGCACTTCTGACAGTGCAGCACTTCCTCAGTACTGCAATGAAGTGTCAGCCTAGATTAGAGTTGTCCAATACATTAGCCACGAGCTACATGTGGCTAATTGGGAATCCAGATGTGGCCAATTGCATTTTTGATTAGTAAATTAAAAAATGAGTAATAGACACCATTCTCATATCTAGCATACCACCAGTCTTTGCAGATCCCCAGTGAAGGAAGGGTTGGCTCCTTGGTGATCAAAGATACCTCTATTGCTTTAGTTCACTTATATTTCTCTTACCTGCATGAAAAAGCTGTCATCTGCTACTTCTTGTGGTCTCACTGCAGAAATAGGACCATAGCTCACTCTCGGAGGAATAAACAATTTGAAAGGATTTTCTTTTGCACCATCCCCAATCACCTTAGCTTCCATTATATAGTACCTGTTGGACAAAACATTGCTCTTCAAAGTTTTGAAAATTGTAACATTGAAATTTGAAAATTGATTCTTACTGTGTACTTCTTGCCAACAAGAATCAACTATAGGGTCAATAGGTGTATTCTGTAACAATCGATCTGATACTTCTCCAAATATAATTTTATAGCATGTATAGCTTATACTTTCACTGCTGTATTTACACATCAAAGTACCCCTTTCTTTTTTTGATTCATCTTGATCGAGCACGTATATAGCATCATCGTGGGCCTTCTGATTCTGATTCTCACTCTATTGGACTCCGCATTACCTGTCAGGAACTAGGTTGGGAAATCCTCAAGTCATGTGAACTCTACTCCTCAGCAGCCCATACTAACCTTTCTTCCTTTTCCTCCTCTAGATGCACCCGAAGATAAAACAAGCCCACTACACTTGGCCTGACCAGCACTTCAGAGTACATGCCATCACTAACTATCTCCCTCACAAGTACCATCCCAAAGGCATCCACCCTGGCAGAATTAGATAGTGAGCCAGAGAGGAGTGTATTGGATGGTATTGGAGAGTCCACTATCAGTATGTGCAATATCATGCTGAATGCCTTTGAAAATCTGGAATCCTCCTTAGAGCATGTGACAGCTCCAGGGACATCTGCAATGGAGGTCTCCATGACTAAGGCCCAAATAGCAGTCTATGCTCCTTCGGTGGATATATAGACTGCTGCCATGGAGGCCTGGGGTACCAGATTAAAGAAAGCAGTCTCTTCTTGCATCAAGAGGCTTGGTATTCGGATAGAAAGAACCATGATGTAGGACTTCATTGATCTCAGTGGTACCAGTAGGTCTACCTTCATGCAAATCAGTGGCCATGAGGAGGCTGTGCCCACCATTTGTGGCGTGTCAGGCATGTACAATGGTTCTGTCTCTCAGGATGGCAGTATATCCCATCCTTCCTGCCAGCCCCCTCCAATGCTTACATATGTGGCTAAAAGGATGCAGGACCAGACTATCAATGCTGCAGAAGATCCATTTCATGCCTTAGCTGCTGTGATACAAGGACTATCTCAGGCCCAGGAGGCTCTAATAGCAATAGAGCAACCAACCACCAATGTGGTAACACCTATCAGAAGTACAGGGCTCAGGTTCCAAGCACATTCTTCACACATTGCCACAACCAATCTTCATAAACTCCAACTTGTCCAAAGTTGCATCACCCGTATCCGGTCCTGCACTCGCTTATCATCCCTGTCCTTACTGGCCCCTTGTCCTCCAAAGCACTGAATTTAAAATTCTCATCCTCTGCTACAAATCCCACCATGAGCTTGCCCAAACCTATCCTTGCACCCTTCTCCAGCCTCACATCACCTCCCATTCCATCCAGACCTTTGACATTCTACCGCCCTTTACTTCACTCCGCAGGCCTTCAGCTAGTCAACCCGACTCTTTGGAACTCCATCCCTAATCTGCTACGCCTCTGTACTCCTCTCTCCATCTTTTCCCCTTTCCTGCCCTCTTCTCCCCTCAGCCCTCATAATTTCCAACTTCTACCCTATCCCCATTCGCTCCCACCAATCTGATCCCAAAGCCAGTGTCCAAGGACAAAGCTAGGAAATTGGCATTTTCTTTAAAAATAGCTTATAGTGCCATAAATAGCAAAAATGGATGCTGACAGGGACACCAAGGCCCCGATATTAGCGGGGAGGCGGGATGGCAGCGGGGGGGGGCGCGATTGGGCACATGGGTAACCCGCCCAATAAAATTTGTGCATTCCCCATGCGATCGCGGGTCAATTGGAGCCACTTAACGTGGCTTCCAGGTTTGCCATCAGAAAGCTGTGCAGCAGGCGGACTGTGCAACAGCTTTCCAGGCTGTCAGCTAGAGCAACTCTATTTAAAGGGACAGTCCTCCAATGGCTGCTCCTGGAGCAAAAATCCAAACAGCACAATGGAGTAGCACAGGGGAAAGGCTGCTCCTAAATTGAGTGATACCTCACTCTAAGTGCTACTGGATGGGGTGAGGAGGAGAAGGGATGTCTTCGACCCAGCGGACGGGAGAAAGCAGCCCTGCCTCTGCCACCAAGAAGGCCTGGCTCGAGGTGGCAGAGGAGGTCACCAGCAGCAGCAACATCTCCCGCACCTGGGTCCAGTGCAGCAAGCGCTTCAATGACCTAACTAGGTCAGCCAAAGTGAGTACACTTACTCATTCTCCTACATTCCGTCTTCCACATCACCGCCCCCACCCCCCAACTCATTCTACAGTGCCAACACTACTCTATCACATCACTCCTCACACTCACTCAAAGCTCATCCTCAACTTACCTGCACTTCCTCGGCACTTCCTTACCTCCCCATTACTCACCCCATACACAAACCAATCCTCAAACAACGTCATGCCTCTGTCTCATACTCACTCTCTGATGTATTTCTTTCACGGTCAGCCGCACCCAAACCAATGCATTCATCGGTTGGCCACGTCACCATCACTCACTCATGCGTCTGTTCTTTCTCCCCTTATAGGAGAAGAGCCCAGAATGCACGGGAGAGGGCGAGGACCGGAGGGGGTCCACAACAGACACCCGACGAATGTCTGGTGACAGAACTTTAACATTCAGCACACACAATATGAACTGATGTTAACATGCCTTGCCATCTTCAGCACCTCAACATCTGTGATCATGCTTAATATTGCCTTCTGTTCTTTTACAGAGCCTTCAGCGACCACTATGACGGCCTACCGGCCTCTGAGGGTGCACCGTCACACCTGAGCGAGCCATCCACCAGCGCAGATACACACACCTCGGTGGGTCCCAGTCTGCAGTTAGTTGAGATCGCACATGGTGAGTTACCACATACATGTGAGCACAAGCAGACACTGGTGGCAGGGGCAGCTGTGGAGAGTCCGCATCGGTGGGAGCACTCCTCTCCAGGCCCTGCTCAGCTGGACACAGATGCGGAACCCTAGGGGCTATCCTTTAAAAGGAGAACGATCGAGGGGCAGCAGCACATTTGCGAGGTGCTGGAACAGGTGCCATGCGCACTCTTCACAATCACGCAGAGGATGGAGGAGTCCAACTCCTGCATGAGTGGAAAGGTGGTACAGGTATGGGAGGGAATCTCTGAGATACTGTCACAGGGACGTGAGGGCATCTCTGAGATAGTGTCGCGGGTAAGTGCGGGAATGTCTGCGATGGAGGGATGGCTAGCCTCCAAGGAGCTTCAAGCACGGCTCACAAATGAGTCCATTCAGGCCCTGACAACAGCCATTCGGACTCAGGGTGAACAATATTCTGCCGCCTTAAATAGTCAGGCAGATACACTAGCCTTACAAGGCTTCACACATGCCTTCCAAACTGTCGTTCAGCAGAGTGGAAGGAGTGGTGTGGGCCTGGCCCAGGGGAGGGATGATGGCGAAAGGGGATATGGAAGTGGGGTCGCCACTCAAAGTGCCCCCACGTATCACCCGTTGTCCCCCTCTCAACCAATACCCGCAATGCTGCCTCCTCTCCAAGTGGCTGAGTCTGCCGCTGCACAGTTGCAGGTGGATCAGTCTTTGGAGGGGTCCTCATGGGAACCAAAACCCAGAGGGCATAGGCCCAAAGCATCTAATCGGTCAGGGCATGAACAAGAGCAACCTGCCACTACCTCTGCTGTAGCCACAGGGGATGCACCACGTAGAAGTGGTCGGAAGCAAAAGGCGAAGGTTTTGTAAGCACAAAGGGAATGCACAAGGGTGTTTGACGGTTGGTCATGTTTTTTATTTAGATTTGCTTTTTGTTAAATGCACATTAAATATTATTATTGTCACCATCACTGCCACGTCTTGGCCATGCTTGACTGGCTTCTGTAAAAAGGCCCTTTCATGAGGTTCACCATGAACACCCACACTTGATGCCATCCATTGGGTCACTACAATATGTGTAGTTGCAAGACTGTTTTGTGCAGGGAGTCAGGGGCGGGGGGGGGGGGGGATGCTGGTGTGGCCGCTGCTCTATCCAGGTGGTGAGGACTGGACTGTTCACACTCTCTGATGTTAGGAGAACCGTTCACATATCAGTGACACCCTGGCCTCACAAGCAGCCAGGTGAGCCACTGTTCAGCCCATGGGTTGCTCCTCCTCCTCCTCCTCTTCCTCCTCCTCAATATGGGTGGCAGATGTGGATGGGGCCTCCTCAAGTAGCACCCCTCTCGGATGTGCCCTGTTGTGCAGGGCACAACACACAACTATAATGCGTCCCACTCTGTCTGGTGCGTATTGAAGTGCTCCCCCAGCACCATCAAGGCACCTGAAGGCATCTTGAGCAGCCCTATAGCATGCTCAATTGTCGACCTGGTAGAGATGTGGCTGTCATTATATTGACGCTGTTGCTTGGTGGTGGGGTTCTCAGTGCCACGTGTTCCCGAGGAGCCAGCCCTTAAGGGAGTTTGGTGAGTGGAAGAGGGGCGGGATGTTGGTCTCCCGGAGAATGAAGGAATCGTGGCAGCTGCTAGGGTATCTGGCACACACGTGAAGGAATCTCTTGCGGTGGTCACAAACAAGCTGAGTGTTGATGGAGTAATAGCCCTTCCTGTTGATGAACAGTCCTGGCTCGTGTGAAGGTGGTCGTATTGCTATATGGGTGCAATCGATTACACCCTGCACCCATGGGAAGCCAGCCACAGCGTGGAATCCCACTGCTCTCTCCATCTGGCTGCAGTCGTCCATGGGGAAGTTGACATAGTGCGAGGCCCTGTGATTCAAGCCGTCGGTGACCTGCCTTAAGCACTTGTGTGCAGATGACTGAGAGACCCCAGTGGCACCCTGGAATGATCCAGAGGCAAAGAAGTTGAGGGCAGAAGTGACTTTGACAGCGAAAGGCAAGGAGATGCTGCTCGGTCCAGCTGAGAGCAGCTCGGCATGAAGGAGGCCACAGATGTCTGCGACTACCTGGCGACTGACTCTGAGCCTCTGTATGCACTGCTCCTCAGAGAGAACCAGGAAGCTCAGCCACGGTCCGTAGACCCTGTTGCGAGGGTAGTGCCTCCTATGACGTCGCTCTCTCTGTTGTTGCCCTCCGTGCTCTTGTGCGGTTGCCTGTATCGTAGCACTGTGTTGTGGAGCTCCACGGAGGTGGACACCGTGCCTGGTGAGGCTGGTGATGTTGCTCGTCCTCGGATGAAGTGGTAAATGCAGCCATGACGCCTCCCCCATCCTGACGGAGTGAGTTTGAGGGGGTCTGCAAAGTAGGTACATATGTTTGCACAGCAGAGTTTTGGGTGGAAAGTAAGAATTTTGAGTGAAAACACAAAGAGGATGAGTTTGGGAGGCAAATGTGGATGCGTTGGGGATGGGGGGGGCTCCGAAAATCGCAGAAATCCTGTTAGGGTTCAGAAGCTGGCTCCAACCCACCGACTTCCGAGTTTCCCAGGGACCCACCTGTGTGTGTATGGGTGACCCAAAAACGGAAGTCCCGCCGGCATTTAAAGCCAGCGGAATGACAATTAAAGAGCCAAATGTACCTCATTGAGGTACTTAAGGCACTTTACCTGTGACAGATTAAATACTTAGAAAGATTTTTTAACTTATCTGGGTGGCTTGCCCACCACTTCTGATTCACGCCTGGTGAAACCAGACGTGAAGGGCCGGATCAGGCAAAACTAAACTAAATAAATTAAATAAAAAACCATGCAAGGAAGCAAAAACACTAAATGCACCTAGCTTTGAAATCTGCTCCGATGTCCGATGTCTCCCGCTCTAATGTCCCCGTCTTCACCCTCCCGATATCCCCCTCTTCACCCTACCAATGTCCCCCCGATCTTCCCCCTCTCCGCCCCCGATCTTCCCAATTTCCCTCAGGATCCTTTTATGTATCCTACCTGGTCCTGACATTTTGTCTTCCTTTAGCTTAACTAACTTCTATGATATTTTCCTTTTTTAATATTTTAAAAATCTCTCATCTTGCTTTAGAATTTAACTCCTCCCAATTATCCTCCCCTTTTGTAAATGCTGAAGTAATGTACTTATTAAGTATACCCATCAATTTCTGCTTATCCTCTACTAAATCAGTATCCTCGCCTCATGAGTCCCACCTCACATTTGACAATTCTCTTTATACTGACATATTGGTAGTATATGTTACTGTGCTCTTAAAATATTTTTTGACATTCTTTCCTTATACTCCCTCCTTACTTTCCTTGTGTCTTTCTTAACCTCTTTCCTTATTTTCTCACATTGTATCTTATTTATATAATGTTTATCAAATCTATAGCCTCCATATGCCCTCTTCAATTTCAGTTTGTTTTTAACCTCTTTATTCATTTGTGGCATTCTGAAACTTTGTAGTAGTAGAATAGAAGCAAGAGTAAATAAGTTACCTGACACAAAGGGTAGTCAGTGTTAAGAACGAGAAAGGAAGAATATATTTTGTTCGCACTTAATGGTGAATATTGTTTCAATTAAAGATAGCTTGATCACAGAGCTATCAGTTCATTTCTGTAGCTGTTTTCAACTTTTGGAAGTTTGATGATGGCAGAGGAAATTTGGGCTGCTTTGTTACGAAGTAGAAATCTTGGAAAGTGAGGGACTTTGTGAAGGGTGTGTGGGGGGAGAACAGGCAACTTCATTTGGAGAATCAACCTTATTTATTGCAAGTTCTGGGCTCTTATTTATGCTCTTTGACTCTGGCAGCTGGCTGCTGGCTCTCCTGTTCCACTTTCTCTCCATCTGTTACACTCTCTATCTCATGCTGTGGAGATGCCTAAGTAAAAACTTCTTGATCAGTAGAACCTGATGATGGTATCTTTTCCCTGTACAGAGACATTCGGTAGTGTCTGACTCTAAGAGCCTCAAACCTAACCTCTTCCATTTGTTCATGTTCCTCCTCTTCATAACATTAGAATAAAGGTATTCTTATTGTGAAATCCATGATTAGAATACAAAGCGATATTTTAAGCAGAGACGAGTAAAAGTAGCACCAAAAAGTCCTGACTCAACCACCAAAGTACTAAAAAGATCACTATGCAGGCAAAGGAACACAAACTTTCAGCAGCAGTAGATAAAATGGTATCCAATTCAAGAAAAGAACTTGCATTTATATAGCAACTTTCAGGACATCCCAAAGCCCTTCCCAGCCAATGAAATACTTTTGAAATATAGGGCTTCATTTTAGCACCCGCTATCGGGTGCGTTCCTTGCGGGGGGGGGGGCTCCGAAAATCGAGGAATCCCGGAGCGGGTCTGGAGCCCGGCTCCAACCCGCCCACTTCCGGGTTCCCCACAGACGCGCCGATGTGCGCACGCAGCCCCCGCATGTGGGACTCCCGCAGGCAATTAAAGCCAGCGGTGTGCCACTTAACAATATTTACTTAGCTATTTCAGGTCATTAACTGACCTGATTAAGGGAATATGTCAGGAGGGGTGGGATTTTATAGACAACTGGGACTGTTTCCCATACTGGGGGAAACACTCCCAGTTCAAATGGACGTGTTGCAGCTGTCAGCCTGTGGCAGCTGCAAAGGTCCATTTGACAGGTGGGGTGGGGGGGGGGGGGTGATCCTCACTCATTGCAGGAGGCTACTCTGTCACTTGGGACAAAGTTTGGCCTCCACCACCCTCCTCCTGACAATAAAATTCACCAACTTGCACACTTACCCCGGGGTCCAGAGACATGTACCTACCTTGCGGACCCCCTCAGATGTACATCTTCCGGATGGGGGCCGCCGTAGCTGCAGTCATGACCTCCTCGGAGGGCGAACAGCATCACCAGCCTCACCAGCCTCGCCGGCCACGCCGTCCACCTCTGACACGTGGAGCTCCACAACACAGTGCTGTGACACATCCACCTGCACAGCAGGAGGGAGGGCAACCGCAGAGAGAGATGCGTCGCAGAGGGCACTACCCTCACCACAGGGTCCACAGACCGAGGCTCAGCTTCCTAGACCTCTCTGAGCAGCAGTGCACACGGAGGCTCAGAGTCACTTGACATGTAGTCGTGGACATCTGCAGCCTCCTTCATGCCGAGCTGCTCCCGGTTGGCCCGAGCACCATCTTTTTACCTGTCGCTGTCAAAGTCACCAGTGCCCTCAACAACTTCTCCTCCGCATCCTTCCAGGGTGCCGCTGGGGACATCGCCGACGTCTCTCAGTCGTCTGCACAAAAGAGCCCTGCAAATACACCTACACCACTCTGCAGTGACACAATGGGTGGCATCAGTTGTGGGTCTTCATTGTGATCCTCAGGAAAGGGCATTATTGCACAAATCAGACAAGATTCGCAAAGACGTGGCAGTAGTGGTGCTAATATAATATGTGATGTGAGTTGGTCAGAAATTCAATATAAGCAAAAACCATGACAAACCCTCAAACACCCTTGTGCATCTCCTTCATGCTCACGACACGTTTGCCTTACGCTGCCTACTGCACATATGTGATGCATGCCCTGTGGCTGCAGCACAGGTAGTGGCAGGTTGAGTGAGGCTGACTGTGAAAGAGATGCATGAGAGGGTGAGTATGAGATAGAGCCATGAGATTGTATGAGGATTGGGTTGAGTGGTAGTGGCGGGATGAGTACTGTCGAGGTGAGTAAGTGCAGGTAAGATGAGGATGAGCTTTGAGTGGGT
The DNA here is from genome assembly GCF_035084215.1 of Heptranchias perlo. NCBI lineage: Eukaryota > Metazoa > Chordata > Chondrichthyes > Hexanchiformes > Hexanchidae > Heptranchias > Heptranchias perlo. Next base: position 6,022,654 of record NC_090351.1, read on the forward strand.
ATGAGGGGTGATGTGACAGAGTAGTGTTGGCAGTGCAGAAGGAGATGTGGGGTGGGGGCGGTGATGTGGCAGACGGAGTGTAGGGGAATGAGTAAGTATACTCACTTTGGCTGACCTACTTAGGTCATTGGAGTGCCTCCTGCACTGTATGCAGGTGGGCGATATGTTGGTGGTGCAGGTGACCTCCTCTGCCACCTCGAGTCAGGCCTTCCTGGCGTCAGAGGCAGGCCGCTTCCTCCCGCCCGCCGGGGGGAAGATCTCTGTCCTCCCCCTCTTCCTCACCCCATCTAATGATACCTGGAGTGAGGCATCATTAAACTGGGAGTAGCCTTCCCCTGGGCTGCTCCATGCTGTAATTTTTGCTATTTGTTGCAGCATCTGTCAGTGGAGGATTGCCCCTTTAAATAGAGCTCCTCCAGCTGACAGAGCTTACTGCGCATGCGCAATCCGCCCGACGTGCAGATCAGCAGTGGGGAACCTGGAAGAACAGGTAAGTGGATCCAATTAGGCTGCGATCGCGCGGGGGGCAGACTGATTTCGCCGGGCACGCCCCCCGCCACGAACCCGCAGCCCTGGTAACATCGAGCCCATAGTCACTGTTGTTCGGTGGAAAAACATGGTAGCCAAATTGCTCACAGTGTGGTCCAACAAACGGCAATGAGATAAGTGACCAGATAAACTACTTTGGTTGTGTTGGTTGAGGGATAAACATTGGCCAAGACAACAGAAGAACTCTTTTCTCTTCAAAAAAAAAAGTGCCATGGTATCAGAGGGCAGATTGCGTTTCATATCTGATCAGAAAGACAGAACCTCCAACAGTACTACAATACTACACTAAAGTATAAGCCTAAATTACACAGGGTAGTGTAGTGGTTATGTCACAGGACTAGTAATCTCAGTTAGAACTGTGAGGTTCAAATCCCACTATAGCTGTTTGAGAATTTGATAGTTTGTGAGAGAAAGAAAGTGAGAAAACAAGCACTGTACTGATTACACAACTGTTGTAGCTTTTGCTTTGCAGTCCGTAAACTTTAGAAACTGTATGAAGCTGAGAGAGTGTTACGCAGCCTAGTATTATCAGGGAGTTCCAATAAAGACCATTGCCAGCTAAACTGGAGCCTGAACAAGTTGTAGACCTGTCAAGGTTGTAGATTAGCGGACTGATTGTCTTACGAATAAGATTAACAAGCAAGGAAGTCTGTGTTGCAAACTGGGTTAATTATGTTTCATTCAATGTGCGGTAACGTTCTATGCTCAGCAGACTACCGATGAACAGCATGCAGCATTTGTTCCATCAGCACGGAAGACCTGATGGCATGTAGGCAGAGAGCACTGTCCAAAATGTGATAAAAACAGGTTTTGATGTCCTTTGTAACCTGACCTGGACAGCCATCCGGAAAGGATTCAGAGACTTTGCAGTAGTGCAACAGTCTCTCCACACAAGCATCAGTGGCTGCTGTCACCACTCAGCTTCCAGCAGTAGTGCGCTAATAGAAGCAAAGTAACAGCTGGGTGCCTCTCTAGTGGCCACCAGTCCTTTCCCAGTACCTGCTTCTGGATAAGTGACAGAAGATGCACCCTTTGCAGGCTCCCTGCCATAATAGAGAAGATTACACTTAGCATGAATCCAGAGCTATCAGGGTTTGCAACATGTTGCAACCAGCAAAATCACAAGCAGGTCCTTAAGTGGAAAGCATAGCAGCACATGATCTTAAACACATGATACACATTAATTATTAATAAAGAATTAACAATCATATCCTTAAACTTTGTAGTCATTATTTTGTTTCAAAATCGGTGTTTTATAGATACAGTAGTGACAAGAATGACTCATCAAAAGAATTACATCGTAATGAAAGTGTCAGGTTATCCAGTTTGGACCTAAGAAAGTTAGATCAGAGTATTTTCTAAATGTCAAGAAGCTAGGAACTGTGGATGAACAGAGAGATTTTGGGGTCCAAGCACAGAAATCACTAAAAGCTAGTGGTCAGGTACAAAAAATAATGTAAAAGGCTAATGGAATATTGGTCTTTATCTCAAGAGGGCTGGAATACAAAGGGGTGGAAGTTATGTTACAGCTGTACAGAACTCTGGTTAGACCTCCATCTGGAGTACTGCATTCAGTTCTGGACACTGAACCTCAGGAAGGATATATTGGTCTTGGAGGGGGTGCAGCACAGATTCACCAGAATGATACCAGGGCTAAAAGGGTTAAATTATGAGGACAGGCTGCCATAGATTAGGCTTGTATTCTCTTGAGTATAGAAGATTAAAGGAGTTAAAATCCTAAGCATTGTGAAATACTGTGTAAAATATGCAGAAACATTTGGACGAGTGCTAGGACAAACAACTACTATGAAATAAGTCAGACACCCCAAGATAGAACAATGCAGTTGAAAATCTGTTAAGGCAGTTGAAAGACTGTCGAAAAACAGGACATGTCTAGGCAAAACGAGAAAGACAGTTATGGGTCGCACCTGGTCTGACATGATCCCAAAAAAAAAGTTATCTGTTTTTAATACAACTGGACATTCTCTCTCTCTCTCTCTCTGCCTTTCGGGTCTCTTTCTCTGTCTGTGTAATTTGACCCATTGTGTATTCATTATACTGGGACCTACTGTTTTCCGTGGCTAACCTGTCTGAACACCAACGACACCTTTGATTGGTGTGATGGTGTCCTAGCCTAATATAAGATATGCGATTTGAGAACCTCTCATTCACTCACTCACCTGACGAAGGAGATAATCTCCGAAAGCTTGTGATTTTCAAATAAAACTGTTGGACTATAACCTGGTGTTGTAAGATTCCTTACATTTGTCCACCCCAGTCCATCACCGGCATCTCCACATCATGATCCCAGGAAATAGAGCAATGCATAAACAGTCAATCAAAAGAACTATTGAGGCCTAGTAACATTGGCCAAATGGGACTTCCCCTAACTTTTACTTATACCCCAACCGGCAAAAGCAGCATAAAAAGAAGACATCGCAGAAAGACAAACACTGCAGTCAACAAAGCCAGAAGATGCTCATCTAGTAGGAGGACGTCCGAGGAGAAGAACCTCAATTGCTGCGGAGACTGATCACTCCACTGCCTTGATGCTGAAGCCTTAGTTTAAGGTTGTATGTATTGCTTGCTGCTTGTGTGAACTACTGAATCATTAAAACCTGATTTTTGATTAAACTAAAGTACAGAATAGTGTGAGTTTCTTTGACTGTCTACCGTCCAGGTCCACGAATCACTGGAAAATCTGGTTTCCTTACAAGGTTAAGGGGTGATCTAATTGAGGTGTTTAAGATGATCAAAGGAGTTGATAGGGTAGATAGAAACTATTTCCTCTGGTAGGGGAGTCCAGAACAAGCAGGAATAACGGTAAAATTAGACCTAGAACATTCTGGGGAGATGTCAGAGAGCACTTCTTCACACAAACAACAACTTGCATTTATATAGTGCTTTTAACGTAGTAAAACATCCCAAGGTGCTTCAAGAGAGCGTAAGCAGACAAAATTTGACACCGAGCCACATAAGGAGATATTAGGACAGGTGACCAAAAGCTTGATCAAAGTGGTAGGTTTTAAGGAGCGTCTTAAAAGGAGGAGAGAGAAGCAGAGAGGTTTAGGGATGGAATTCCAGAGCTTAGGTCCTAGGCAGCTGATGGCACAGCAAAGGATAGTGGAAATCTGGAAATCTCTCCCCCAAAAAGCTGTTGAGGCTAGGGTCAATTGAAAATTTCAAAACTGAGATTGATAGATTTTTTTGTTAGGCAAGGCTATTAAGGGATATGGAATCAAGGCAGGTAGATGGAGTTAAGATACTGATCAGCCATGATCTAACTGAATGGCAGAACAGGCTCGAGGGGCTGAATGGCCTACTCCTGTTCATATGTTCCATAGAATTACACAGAAACAGGCTATTTGGCCCAACTGGTCCATGCCAGTGTTTATGTTCCACAAGAGCCTCCTCCCATACATCTTCATCTAACCCTATCAGCATAACCTTCTATTCCTTTCTCCCTCATGTGTTTATTTAACTTCCCCTTAAATGCATCTCTGCTATTTGCCTCAACTAATCCTTCTGGTAGCAAGTTCCACATTCTAGCCACTCTCTGGGTAAAGAAGTTTCTCCTGAATTCCCTATTGGATTTATTAGTGACTATCTTATATTTATGGCCCCTAGTTCTGGTCTCCCCCATAAGTGGAAACATCTTCTCTACATCTACCCTATCAAATTCGTTCATAACCTTAAAGACCTCTATCAGGTCACCTTTTAGTCTTCTCTTTGCCCTAGTTTGTTCAATCTTTCCTGATAGGTATAACCTCTCAGTTCCAGAATCATCCTTGTAAATCTTTTTTGCACCTTCTCCTGTGCCTCTATATCCTTTTTTATAGTATGGAGACCAGTACTCCAAGTGTGGTCTAACCAAGGTTCTAGAAATGGACCCCAGGGATTTGTTTGCTTTTTTTATGGCCTCATTAACCTGTGTCACTACTTTTAGTCATTTGTTTATCTGTGGCCCTAAATCTCCTTGCTCCTCTATCCCATTCAGACTCTTTTTTTCCAAGGAATTTGTGGCCTCCAAATTCTTCTTAACAAAATGCACCACCTCACACTTGTCTATATTGAAATTCATTGCCAATTACACGCCCAGTCTGCAAGCTTATTAATGTCGGCTTGTATTTTGTCGCAGTCTTCCTCAGTGTTAAGTAAACCCCTGCAATTTGGTGTCGTACGCAAATTTTGAAATTGCACTTCTGATTCCCGAGTCCAAATCGCTTATGTAAATGGTGAACAACAGTGGTCCCAGCACTGATCCTCATGGAACACTACTTCCCACCTTTTGCCAGTCTGAGTAACTACCCTTAACCCCTACTCTCTGTTTTCTGTTTTGAAAATAAAGTTTTCAAGAAGAGAAAATAGTTTGACTAAACGTAAAGGCAGCCTTTAAGGGGAGAACTCCCAACTCAGAGCATTGCAAACTCATACTGGTTTCTACAATGTGCTATTCTACTTTAGCTACTGCTGCTGCTGCTGCTGTAATTACTGCTGCTGCAACAACAACAACACATGGTAGGTTGCTTCTCTTTGTTAAAAAAAACAGGCGTATTCCTCTTTTCACAGCTTGGTTGTGTAACATGTAGCACACCACTATCATTCTGCCAACTCTCTGCAAATCATATCATAATGCACCCCTGGTGGAGTCCAAACATTCGAATCATTTTTTCAGCACACCAAATGCCTGCTTGATGAGGTTTGTGCCTCTTGCATTGCTTCATTATAAGTTCTTTACTGAGGGTAACTGGGTTACATAGTGGCGTCACGAGATATATTTCAAGAAGGTAGAGAATCATTCAACTGGTTGTCACCCTGGTCTGAGTGCAGAATCCATGATTCCGTTAAGACATGGGTGTATGAATATTCCCATGAAACTGCATATATGCACGCAGAATTATTTCCCAGTTCTAGCACGAGTTGGATCTTCATAGAGTGAGATCCTTTTCCGTTAATGAACACTGTGTTGTCGCACAAATGTATGAATAGCCATGTTGGTACAGTTCGTGCTGCCTTGGCACTGCACACAAAAGCTGAATTTAATGCGGTCATTAGCATGTCAAAACAGGGTATCTGTTAGCTTGGTTATGCAGCAGTGAATTGGAAAATGGCTGATCCTTGCCATTTATCCAGCATTGCTTAGGAGGATCCTATGTGAAATAAACCGAGTGTTACCATCATGTTTACCATTACTAGCAGCACTGTGCTGATGTTGATCACTGACTGTCGGTGTAGTTCCAAAAGATGGTACAATTTGCCTATGGCTTCCTTCTTCATGCAGTGCTTCTTGATGAAGTCAAGATACTTTTGTGCATTCAAAAAATGGCAGTAAATTGAGCAAATAAACCATAAATCAAGAGTGGAAGATCATCACACCAGTTCTCCACCCATTTAGCAGCCCATGCAAGTTTCTACCTACATTTTCTTCTAGCACCAGAAGTTTAATTTTGCACATGTAAATGAGATCTTAATGAAGTAATGAAATAAACTACTTGCATTTATATACCACTTTTCACATCCTCCAGGCATCCAAAGCAATTCACAGCCAATTAACTATTTTGACGTGTAGTTAATTTTGTTATGTAGGCAAACGAGACAACCAATTTGCATACAGCCAGATCCCACAAATGGTAATGAAATAAATGACCAGTTACTCTGTTTTGGTGCTGTTGGATGAGGGATAAATGTTGGACAGAACACCAATAGAACTCCCCTGCTCATCTTTGAATAGTGCCATTAGATCTTTATGCCCACCTGAATAGGGGCCTCAATTCAACCTTTCTTCTAAAAAGCAGCAACTCCAACAATGCAGCATTCTCTCAGTATTGCACTGGGCCTATATTATGTGCTGAAGTCCCAGAGTGTGCTATTCATGTCCTTTGCACAATTTCTCACCATTTCTGCCAGGATATCACTGTTTCATCAATCAAGGCCTGAGTAGTTAACAGCAGTGCTCTTAAAGAGCCATGTCTGAAGACTGCAAGAATTTACACCTCACATGTTAACTTTATTTCTGTGTTTTTTAAAAATGTATTCATAGGTGCTCAGATACCTTTGTGGCAACTACTGGACCAGTGCAATTTTTGTCCCAACCTTACTAATAGTACCAGAGTACTGCCAACAGAAACACCATGCAAGCTAATTTGAAAAGATTTGAAACTGGGGGCCCGATATTACCATGGCGGCAGGTTCACGGTGGGAGGTAGATTGGGCGCATGGGTAACGCGCCCGGTGAAATCAGTCTGCCCCGCACACAATCGCAGGCTGATTGGATCCACTTACCTGTTCTTCCGGGTTCCCCGCTGCTAAGCTGCGCGGCGGGCGGACTGCGCATGCGCAGCAAGGTCTGTCAGCTTGAGGAGCCTATTTAAAGGGGCAGTCCTCCACTGACTGATGCTGCAAGAAATAGCAAAAATTACAGCAAGGAGCAGCCCAGGGGGAATGCTGCTCCCAGGTTTAATGATGTCTCACTCCAGCTCTTATTGGATGGGGTGAGGAGGAGGGGGAGGACAGAGATCCTCCCCCCGGCGGGCGGGAGGAAGTGGCCTGCCTCTGCCACCAAGAAGGCCTGGCTCGAGGTGGCAGAGGAGGTCACCTGCACCACCAACATCTCGCCCACCTGCATAAAGTGCAGGAGGCGCTGCAATTACCTAAGTAGGTCAGCCAAAATGAGTACACTTACTCATTCCCCTACACTCCGTCTGCCACATCACCGCCCCCACCCCACATCTCCTTCTGCACTGCCAACACTACTCTGTCACATCACTCCTCACACCCAATCGAACCTCATCCTCATCTTACCTACACTTACTCACCTCGCCAGTACTCATCCCACCACTACCACTCAACCCAATCCTCATACAATCTCATGGCTCTATCTCATACTCACCCTCTCATGCATCTCTTTCACAGTCAGCCTCACTCAACCTGCCACTACCTGTGCTGCAGCCACAGGGCATGCATCACATACGTGCAGTAGAAAGCGTAAGGCAAACGTGTTGTGAGCATGAAGGGGATGCACAAGGGTGTTTGAGGGTTTGTCATGGTTTTTACTTATATTTAATTTCTGACCAACTCACATCACATATTATATTGGCACCACTACTGCCACATCTTTGCGAATCTTGTCTGATTTGTGCAATAATGCCCTTTCCTGAGGATCACAATGAAGACCCACAACTGATGACACCCATTGTGTCACTGCAGAGTGGGTGTAGGTGTATTTGCAGGGCTCTTTTGTGCAGACAACTGAGAGACGTCGGCGATGTCCCCGGTGGTACCCTGGAAGGATGCGGAGGAGAAGTTGTTGAGGGCACTGGTGACTTTGACAGATAAGAAGATGGTGCTCGGGCCAGCCGGGAGCAGCTCGGCATGAAGGAGGCTGCAGATGTCCACGACTACATGTCAAGTGACTCTGAGCCTCCGTGTGCACTGATGCTCAGAGAGGTCCAGGAAGCTGAGCCTCGGTCTGTGGACCCTGTGGCGGGGGTAGTGCCCTCTGCAACGCATCTCTCTCTGCGGTTGCCCTCCCTCCTGCTGTGCAGGTGGATGTGTCACAGCACTGTGTTGTGGAGCTCCACGTGTCAGAGGTGGACGGCGTGGCCGGCGAGGCTGGTGATGCTGTTCGCCCTCCGAGGAGGTCATGACTGCAGCTACGGTGGCCCCCATCTGGAAGATGTACATCTGAGGGAGTCCGCAAGGTAGGTAAATGTGTCTGGACACCGGGGTAAGTGTGCAAGTTGGTGAATTTTATTGTTAGGAGGAGGGTGGTGGAGGTCAAACTTTGTCCAAAGTGACAGAGTGGCCTCCTGCAATGAGTGAGGGTCTCCCCCCACCACCTGTCAAATGGACCTTTGCAGCTGCCACAGGCTGATGGCTGCAACACGTCCATTTGAACTGGGAGTGTTTCCCCCTAGTACGGGAAACAGTCTCAGTCAGTTGCAAAATCCCATCCCTGCTAAAATAACAGGTCAATCAGGTCTGTAAACAACCTGAAGTACCTGTTCAATTACATTAAGTGGCACCCTGCCGGCTTTAATTGCCGGTGGGAGTCCCACATGCGGGGGCTGCGCGCGCATGTGAGCGCGTCAGTGGGAAACCCGGAAGTGGGCGGGTTGGAGCCGGGCTCCCGACCCGCCCCGGGAATCCCCGATTTTCGCAGCCCCCCCGCCACCAACACACCCGATCGCGAGTGCGAAAATCGAGCCCTGGGAAGGAGATAGTCGGAGCATATGAGTTATGTTGGGGTGCTAAGCCAATTGTTAATATCTTTCTAAATGTGTTATCAGGCCACAACAGCACACAGCCATTGAGAGAAGAGCTGAACAGGCAGCAGCTCACACAATTTGAGCACTCATGAGAAAATTATTGAATGGCCTTGGGCCTAAGGCATGGGGGGGCTCTGCCACAGATCCGTGGCAATTGTATTATTTAGAAACCTTCAGGCAGGGTGCTACTCTACTGCTTCTGTTTTAAAAAGTTGTAAATGTTCTCTGCATTCTTTGTCTGCTATCTCCCTCATGGTGCAGGAAGTGAATATTTACCTTGGGTCCACATCTACTCATGAAGAGCAAGCAAAGGTACGTACATTTACCTTGATACTTCTATTGATGTCATTGAACTTCTTGTACACTTGCTTCCAGGTACAATGTATCTGGGAGACTGCATTTACTCATTCAGCCAGCCCCATTCATGCAACTTGCACCTGTGCTTTAACAGTACGTGGCCTGCGGCACGAAAGAGTACCATCTTCCTTTGCTGCACCTCCTGCAACAAGACCTCCAAGGAGCCATTACCGTTACTAAATGCCGGAGTCTAAGGCATAGCCATCATTGCACGCATTTTTCTAACTAGATTTTCACATATCCCTTCAATATTACATAGAAAAATAGTGATCGCCTCTTTAATTCTCACAAAATTAATGCTATCATATGAACATGCTAAGGTTCATCTGCCATCATCAACAGTACATTTTTAGGTTCAATAAAGTATAACAAGAAACAACCTGAAACAAGAGTCAAGAAATGATCGTAATATATAGAGCGTTTAATTTAAATACATGTAGTGTTACTCATGTTGGTAGGGCTAACACAAAATAAAAGTATCATTTGCAGGGAACAATACTGAAAGAGGTTGGGCGACAAAAAGATCTTGGTGTCATTGTGCACAGATCACTAAAGGTTCATGACCAATGTAGAGAAACCGTAGCTAAAGCTAACAAGGTATTGGGTGTTGCATTAATAGATCCATTTAGTATAAATCAACGGACACTATTTTGACACTTTATAGGTCGCTGGTCAGACCGCATCTAGAGTACTGTGCCCAGTTTTGGTCTCCCCACGTGGCGGGTGATATTGCAGCCTTGGGAAAGGTCTAGAGGAGCGCTACAAGAATGATTTCCAGCTTAAAGAACCTCAGCTACTCAGATACGCTCAAGGACCTTGGTCTATTTACTTTAGAGCAGCGTAGGCTTAGAGGTAACCTGATAGAGGTCTATAAAATAATTAAAGGGCTGGATAGCATCCCTATTGATAGGTTATTCCAGTTTAACAGGTTGGGGAGGACCAGGGGACATGAGTTTAAACTATGGAAGAGTAGGAATAGACAGGATGTTAGAAGGTTCTTCTTTTCCCAGAGAATTGTGAGCCTCTGGAATACATTGTCGGCTGGTGCGGTGGGTGCTGACTCTCTGCACGCCTTCATGAGGGAGCTGGACAAGTTCCAGACTGGGGCAGAGATCGCATCATATAGAAGGTAAGTGTCTTTATAGATAATATGTGGTCCATGTGATCTCCTGGAATGGTTTTGATCACCTGAGGGGGTCGGAGAAGAATTTTACAGAGTATTTTTTCCCTTAATGGCCTGGTTTTTTTCTGGTTTTTGCCTCTCCCAGGAGATTAAATGGCTGCGGGGTGTTAACTGTATGTTTTGTATCAATGAGTGTTAACTGTATTCAGTGGTGGGTATCAATCGGGGACTCTCCTGCATCCTTTTTATAGGAGAGCTTATCTAGGGAGTCGTGATGTGTGTGAGGGGAATCTCTATGCTTGGAAACTACTAAAGACCAAGCTCTAGTATTCTATCCATTTATAACATGGTGGCAAAAGATGGTTGCCTAAGGTGGAGGTTGGAAACTACAGGTTTTTTTTGGACATAAAGAAGAAAAATTTGAAAGCCTGGTGGCCCTTGTGTAAAAAGGAAGAAAGCAAGTTTAAATCATCGAGGTACAATGTCCCTCCGATGTTCTCGGAGTTCGAACTATATGACCAGTGTAAGAATGAGGTTGATATGTGGACACAGCTTACTACTCTGCCAAAGAGAAAACAAGGCATGGCCTTGGCTTTGTCGCTTCCCGAACGAAGTAAAATCAAAAGTAAGGTATTTTCTGAGATGGATGCAGATCTTTTGGATAATGATCAAGGTTTTACCTTTCTAACAGAATTTTTGGATCAAATTTACAAGAGAGATGACTAGAGATGCCTATGAGGCCTGGTCAGCATTTGATAGATTTCGGAAAACGGACAGTCATTCAATGGAAGAGTATATCATGGACTTTAACAAATTGTACAAAAGGTTGACAAAGTTCAAATTGGAAATCCCTGGATCAGAACTAGCATTTAAAGTGTCTCATATGAACAGGCAACTGGTCCTAACTGGCTTCCAGTTCTCAGAACAGGAGTCTCTGTTGGATCAAGCTGCCTTAAAAAAATTCCTGGGAAACAGTCATTCCCTTCAGCTTTCATGGAACAAATGAGGCCTTCCGCCTTTGTGTCACAAAGAATAGAAAATTCGATGGTTACCAGATACTAAACGCAGGCACCAGACCAGGTTTCAAAATTTCCAAAAGACTGGATGCAGGCGTCAATATGACGGAAGGATTAAAGACAGCCAGATTGGTGATGAAAGCAGCTACAGCAAATCCAGTTATATCAACAGAAGACAAAACTGGGACAGTAATAATGGTGAATGAATTCCAGGAATGCCCGAGGAAAAATCAGAAGATGCTTTAGATGTGACTCTAAGTATCATTATGAGGCAAATTGCCCAGAGCGAAGACGCAGGGTCCTTGAAATGACACATGAAGAAAGCAGTTCTGAGGAAGCGGATGAAGCTAATAATGAACATGAACAGATTATTCTAGTCACAAGGGGCTCGAATTTAGCAGGCCTGCGGGTTCCCAGCGGGTGGTCCTCCGGGAGCGTGGAAAACGCGGACGGGTAATTGTGTGCGTCCCCCACGCGATCGCGGGATAATTGGACCCATTAAGCCCTGCTTCCGGGTTCTGCGCTCCCCAGCTGCGTGCCGGCCGGCTGCGCATGCGCAGTACCGTCGACGCGATGTAGGAGCTCCAGTTAAAGGGGCAGTCTCCCAAAGCCCCTCCTGCTGCAAGCAAGAGGTCTGGGAGAATGGCTCAACAAAGGGGAAAGGCTGCGCCCCGTTTTTCAGATCTGGCACTGCAGCTGATGCTGGAGGGCGTGAGGAGGAGGAGGGAAACACTCTTCCCAGAAGATGGGCGCAAGTTCCCTGCCGCCGCAACCAGGAAGGCATGGGCAGAGGTGGCGGCGGAGGTGAGCAGCAGGGGCAACACCCCAAGGACTTGGGAGCAGTGCCGCAAGCGCTTCAATGACCTGACTAGGTCTGGCAAGGTGAGTACACCAACGCACCCTCCCACATCCCGTCCCCACCATCACGCCAAGCAGATCACAACCCCCTCCTGCACAGCCACCACTGCGCTCCATCAGCAATCCTCACAGCCACTCATTCACCATCCTCGCCGTGCACGCAAGTACCCACCGTCCCTGACCCCACCCGAACACTACCACACACCCCAATCCCCATGCAATGGGATGGCCATGTGGCCCACGCTTCCCCCCATCCGTTCCGCGCCACACTCAACTCAACCACACCGATGCTCGATGTGTCTCACGATGCAAGACGCACCCACTCACACATCTGTGTTTTGCCTTCACAGGAGAAGAGAAGCAAGAACAATCGCGAAAGGGCACGCACCGGAGGTGGGCCGCCGCAAGTGGTGGAGCTCACCGACGCAGAGGTGGAGGCGCTCGACCTCGCCCGCACGCGACATTGCCTGTCGGTGGCCGATGGCGAGTGTGTCGCTGCCGAAACGGCCGGTAAGGGAAAGCTGACACTCAACACCCATGATCGCGAGTTACCGTCTCATCACCTGCCATCAGGCGCACTGTCAAGTTGGTCCACATGCCTCAAAGTGCCCTCTGTTCTCTTGCAGGTCCGTCTTTGGGTCAAGCGAGCGTGGAGGGCGATTCCTCAGAGGACATGGCGGTCTCTGAGGGTGCATCGTCACATCAGAGCCAACCATCCACCAGCGCAGAGACACGCACCTCGGTGGGTCCCCCTCGCCAACTAGTTGGGGTAGCACTTGGTGAGTCACTGCGCACGAGTGAGCATGAGCAGACCCTGGTGGCAGGGGCAGCCGCGGAGGGTCCGCGACGGAGGGAGCACTCATCTCCAGGCTCTGCGCAGCCGGACCCAGATGCTGAACCCAGGGGGCCACCAGTGAAAAGGAGAGTCGTCGAGGGCCACCAGCTAATTGCTGAGGTACTGGCAGAGGTGCCGCGCGCATTGTCCACAATAGCGCAGGCGATGGAGGAGTCCACCTCCTGCATGTGGGCATTGGTGGCGCAGGCACAGGAGGGTACCGGCGACACAGTGTCGCGGGTAGGTGTGGGACTGTCTGCGGTGGAGGACAGGCTGGCCTCCCTCGAGCGTCACGCACAGCTCCACTTCGAGTCCTTGCAGGCCCTGACAACTTCTGTACGGATTCAGGGTGTGCAACATTCCGACGCCACCAACAGGCTGAGGGATACACTAGGGGTGGCCTTGCAAGGCCTCACACATGCCATCCAAACTGCCGTCCAGCAGGGTGGAAGGGGTGATGTGGGCCGAGGCCAAGAGAGGGATGATGGTGACCGGGGACATGGAAGCGGGGACGCCTCTCAAGGCGTCCCCACGTCCCACCCGTCGCCCACCTCTCAACCAGTACCCGCAATGGTGCCTCCTCTCCAGGTGGCCGAGTCTGCCCCTGCCCCGGTGCAGGAGGAGCAGTCTGTGGAGGTGCCCTCACGGGCACCGAAACCCAGGGGCCGTCCGCCAAAAGCATCTACCCGGTCAAGGCAAGAAGACGAGCAACCTGCCACTACCTCTGCTGGAGCCACAGGGGTAGCACCACGTAGGGGTTCCCGGAGAAGAATTGCAAAGGCCTTATAATCACAAAGGGAATACACCAGGGTGTTTATTATTTTGTACTTTGTTTCTTATATAATGTCACATTCCAGATATTAAATAGTCTATTCTCACCACTCCTGCCACCTCTCGTCCATTCTTCCGCGGCTTGTGCAATAGTTGCGTTCCGTGGAGGCCATCATGACGGCGAACACCTGCTGCCACCCATTGGGCACACTGCTGTGGGTGCAGGATTACTGGCAGCACTCTTCAGTGGAGGGGGCTGGTATGGCCGCTCGCACGTGCAGGTGAGGAGATGCGAGCGCCTCGCAGTGTCTGACTCTAGGAGAACCGTTGACGTATGAGTGCGTCCCTGGCCCGGCGACCATCCCGGTGAGTCGCGGCTCGGCGCATGGGTCGTCCAACACCCTCTTGCGCGTCCTCCCCCTCCGCCGCCTCCTCCTCCTCCTCCTCCTCCTCCTCGCCCTCGCCTTCCTCAATGTGGGAGGCGGGTGTGGATGGGGCCTCCTCCAGCGGCACCCCTCTCTGTTGGGCCATGTTGTGCAGGGCACAGCAGACAACTATGATTCGTCCCACTCTGAATGGTGTGTATTGGAGCGCTCCCCCAGAACGATCAAGGCACCTGAAGCGCATCTTGAGAAGCCCTATGGTCTGCTCAATTGTAGACCTGGTAGCAGTGTGGCTGTCATTGTACCGACGCTCCGGCTCGGTGATGGGGTTCCTCAGAGGTGTCATGAGCCACGTGTGGAGGGGATACCCCTTGTTGCCGAGGAGCCAGCCGTTGCCAGCGTTGGGTGCCTGCAGGATGGGCGGGACGGCGGACTCCCTGAGGACGAAGGCATCGTGGCAGCTGCCGGGGTATCTGGCGCACACGTGTAGGAATCTCTGGCGGTGGTCACAGATGAGCTGGGCGTTCATGGAGTGATACCCCTTCCTGTTGATGAACAGCCCTGGCTCATGCGGAGGTGCCCGTATTGCGATGTGGGTGCAGTCGATTACACCCTGCACCCGTGGGAAGCCGGCCATGGCATGGAATCCAACCGCCCTCTCCATCTGGCTGCGCTCGTCCATGGCGAAGTTGATGTAGTGGGAGGCCCTGCGGAACAACCCATCGGTGACCTGCCTTATGCACTTGTGTGCAGAGGACTGACAGACCCCGGTGATGTCCCCGGTGGCACCCTGGAAGGAACCGGATGCGAAGAAGTTGAGGACAGTGGTGACTTTGACGGCGACAGGTAAGAAGATGCTGCTTGGTCCATCAGGGAGCAGCTCGTCGTTAAGGAGGCTGCAGATGTCGGCGACTACCTGGCAATTGACTCTGAGCCTCCGTATGCACTGCTCCTCGGAGAGGTCCATGAAGCTGAGCCTCGCTCTGTACACCCTGTGCGGAGGGTAGTGCCTCCTGCGACGCATCTCTCTCTGCGGTTGCCCTCCCTCCTGCTGTGCAGGTGGGTGTGCCGCAGCACCGTGTTGGGGGGCCCCACCTCTCCGAGGCGGACGGCGTGGACTGCGAGGCTGCTGGGGCTGGTCATCCTGTTCGTCCTCCGACGATGTCAACGCACCACCCATCTGGCAGGTGCTGGTGTGAGGGGTTGTGCAGGGTAGGTGGGTGGGTCCTCGGACTGGGGCTGCGGTTTCGTGTCGGTCTGTCCTCTGGCTTGGCGGGGGTTGGTGGAGGGCAGGGGTTGCCCTATGTGACGCGGTGGCCTCCTGCGTGGGTGAGGGCTCTCCCCCGTGGAGCGCACCTTGGCACCTGCCACAGGCTGCTGGCTGCAACACGCCTGGTTTGAAGGGTACTGTTTCCCCCAGTGTGGGAAACTGACTGCGTTGAACCTAAAATCCCACACTTCCTCTTTTGACAGCTGCTTCAGCTCATTAACTGACCACAACGAGCAAGTTAAGTGCTCTCAAGTGGAACCCCGCTGGCTTTAATTGCCTGCGGGATTCCCACCAGCGGGGCTTTCGCGCGCAGCCCCGCACGTCAGCGCGGTACCCGGAAGTGGCCGGGATTTCGTCCGAATCCGGTCACGTGATCGGAGATCGGGATTTTCGGGGCCCCCCCGCTGGAAACCCGCAGGTAACCCGACCCTAAAATCGAGCCCAAGGAGTTTTAATCCTGTGATGAATGTATTAGTTGCAGATTCCTTTAATTATGTGGTGTTAGTGCATGTACTTCAACTGTATGCAGGTTAGATTGGTTAAAATATTATCTTGATTCACTAGGTAGTGAGGATCGAAGCAAGGTTAAGGAATATAAAAGTTCTACATGTTTTAGGTTTGGAGATGACAACACCTTGATGTTACTCAAGAGTGGTAATTCCATATAAGTTAGCTGAAGTAAGCCATTTTATAGGTACAGATGTAGTCTCTAGTGCGATACCTATGCTTTTGGGTAAAACTTCCATGAAAAAGGCAAAAATGAAACTTGACATGGAACATGATGAGGCAATCATTTTTGGGAAATCAGTTGATCTGCAGTTTACCCAGTCAGGGCATTATTGTATCCCCTTAATAAAACCTGATGTTTCTCATCAGAGTGTTAGGCAAGTATTAATGGCATCAGGCGATAAGGATAAGAGAGAAAAAAAATTGTCTTAAAGTTACATAGACAATTTGCCCACCCTACTTGTCACCGTTTAAAAATCCTGCTAAAAGATGCAGGTGTAGTTGATGAGGAGTATATGAGGCTAATGGATGAGATTCGTGAGAACTGTGAAATCTGTAAGAAGTATAGATGGACGCCCCCAAGTCCTATTGCAGGTATTCCATTAGCACAGGCTTTAACAAGATAGCTGCCATGGATCTAAAGGTATGGGACAAAGACAGAAATGTTTTCATCTTACATTTTATTGACCTGACTACGAGATTTAGTATTTCTACACTAATATATAGTAAGGAGAAGAAGGTTATTCTAGATAAAATTATAGAAAAATGGATAGGGACTGATCTTGGGACACCAGCAAAGTTTTTGACCAATAACGGTGATGAATTCGCTAACACAGAGTTAAGAGATATGTGTGAGAATATGAATATAATTGTCATGAATACAGCAGCTGAGAGCACTTTTAGCAATGGTCTTTGTGAAAGGAATCATGCTGTGATTGGTAGGATGGTGCATAAAATTTTGGCTGATCGAACAGGGTGTAAATTGTCAACTGCCCTAGCATGGGAAGTTCATGCAAAGCATTCTCTTCAGACAGTTGGAGGATATTGTCCTTACCAATTAGTCTATCGGCACAATCCCAAATTACCTTTTGCTCTTTGTAATAATCCTCCTGCTCCAGAAGGTTCAGCAATTAATGCCATTTCATCTGAGCATTCAAATGCTATGCATGCAGGGAGACAGGCTTTTATCAAGGCTGAAGTATCAGAGAAAATTTGTAGAGCACTAAGGCATCGCATTAGACCATCTGAGACAGAGTTCAATTCAGGAGATTTGGTATTTTTTTTATTCGTTCATGGGACGTGGGCGTCGCTGGCGAGGCCGGCATTTATTGCCCCATCCCTAATTGCCCTTGAGAAGGTGGTGGTGAGCCGCCTTCTTGAACCGCTGCAGTCTGTGTGGTGACGGTTCTCCCACAGTGCTGTTAGGAAGGGAGTTCCAGGATTTTGACCCAGCAACGATGAAGGAACGGCGATATATTTCCAAGTCGGGATGGTGTGTGACTTGGAGGGGAAAGAGAGGTAATAGGTCAACAATTGTCCAACATGTCAAACTGTTAAGGTTCATCCCTCACGATTAATTATAAAATCTCTGAGCAGTTGATAGAAGTAAACAAAGCACCTTGTGCTTCAGATGTTCATGATTTTTTGATAAGGTTCCTGAGGATCAGACTGAGTAGATCAAGGGCTGGACAGTGGTAATGTCAGTGATCAAGAAACACATGACAGAGCTATCACATCCACAGAACAATTACCCAAAGCAGGTACACGGGTGACATATGTTCCAGAAGGGACCAACGATTGGAGGGATGCAACAATTTTGGGACGTGCAGGCAAAGCTACTGGTAGGTTTAAATACTGGTTGAATGTTCAGGATGATGGCCAAGAAGCGAGGTCCATGAACTGGCAAAATGGGGTAAAAGAGTGGAGAGTACGAAAGCAGAGTACAAGTAGTGATAGGGAGTCCAGAAGTGAATCTCACGTCAGAAAACAATCACGAATTAGAGATGAAAGAGGGAGCTCGCACAGTAGTAGTCCCTATGGACAAAGAAGTGGAAGTAGAGGACGTAGCTTGGCTGGGTCAGACACTGAAACAAAGACCACAGAACGGTCACGTAACAGAACTAGAAGCAGAAGTCCTCATGATTGTGAAGTTTTGATGGTTGCCAATAAACTTGAGGATAAACGAGTAAGAGAGGCAAAACAAAGGGAGTTAGATAGTTGGAAAGAATTTGGAATTTATTCTGAGGTCATCACAGCAAGGTGATGTTATATCTAAAGAGACAGAGCAATTATGAAGCTTTGTTGGTCAGTTGAACTGGTTGCGCATGCAGACTAGACCAGATGCTAGTTTTGATGTGTTGGAGTTAAGTACTCCAATGAAACACCCCAAAGTAGAGAATTTTTTAAGGGCAAATAAAACATTACGAAAATTAATTATAGATAAATATGTACTTAAGTTCCCATCCTTAGGTGACCCAAAGAAAATGAAGCTAGTTATCTTTAGCGATGCTTGGGAAGCTAAGAAAATAAAAAGGGTTGTTAAAAGTACTCTGGCTGCTGAAACACTGGCTCTTGTCGACGCAGTGGATATGGGATTCTATTTGGCAAATATTTTGAGTGACATCCTGTACAATGGAAGTACTGAAGATAGTATACTCATTGAATGTTATGCAGACAATCATTCATAGTGGGATCATGTACACTCTACGAAAAATGTGAGCATGATTACAGATTGATCTTGATGGCTTAAAACAAATACTGGAGAGAAAGGAAATCTCTAAAATCAAATGAGTGGATTCAAGCCATCAACTGTCGGATTGTTTTACTAAAAGAGGTACGTGAACAAAGGAATTATTAGGGGTCCTGGAGAAGGGTCGCCACACAATGGGCTCGATAATAGGAGGGAGCCGAGTTGGCAGCGGGGGGTTGACTGGGTGCGTGGGTAACGCGCCCAGTGAATTCAGGGTGCTCCGCGCGCCATCGCAGCCTAATTGAAGCCACTTACCTTGGCTTCCGGGTTTCCCGTTCTAGACCTGCGCAGCAGGCGCACTGCGCACCCCGCACCACAGGCTGTCAGCAGGAGGAGCCCTATTTAAAGGGGCAGTCCTCCAAAGCTCCTCCTGCAGCAAACAACCAATTTAGGAGCATGGAACAGGCCAGAGGCAAGGCTGCTCCAAGGTTCTCTGACTCCTCAATCCAGGTGCTGCTCGATGGGGTGAGGAGTAGGAGGGAAATTTTTTTCCCATAGGATGGGAGGAAGTGTCCTTCCTCTACCACCATGAAGGCCTGGCTGGAGGTGGCCGAGGAGGTCACCAGCAGTGGCAATGTGTCCAGAAGCTGGGTGCAGTGCAGGAAGAGATTTAATAACCTAACCAGGTCAGCCAAAGTGAGTATACTTACGCATTCTCGCTCACTCCGTCTTCCACATCACCTCCACCACCACACAACTCCTTCTGCACTGCCACCACAACGCTCTCGCATCACTCCTCACATCCACTCAACTATCATCCTCACCTTGCCTGCACATACTCACCACCCCAGTTCCCATTCCAAGATAAATAAGAAGCAAAAAGTAATCCAAGTGGGACGTCACCAAGGAAGAGGTAAGTGATTGGCTGGTGAGTATTTTCCTGCTGAATTTGTCTAAGGTTAGAGTTTGTGGATTCTCTGGTCTCTGTTGTGTAGTGGGGGACTGCTGTTCAGCAAGGGCCCTTGAGTATACCTTTTTAATTGAAGTGAAATTGGTGGGATTCATTTAATTTGAATTAATTAGTTAAAGGGTAAGTCATGTCAGGACAGCCCAGCCCCGTGTTATGCTCTTTCTGCTCTATGTGGGAAATCAGGGACCCTTCCGGTGTCCCTGACGACCATGTGTGCGGGAAATGTATCCAGCTGCAGCTACTGACAAACCGCATTGCGGCACTGGAGCTGCGGATGGATTCATTAAGGAGCATTCGCGATGCTGAGAACGTCGTGGATAGCACGTTTAGTGAGATGGTCACACCGCAGGTAAAGGTTGTACAGGCAGGAAGTAATTGGGTGACCACCAGGCAGAGTAAGAAGAGCAGGCAGGCAGTGCAGGGGTCCCCTGTGGCCGTCCCCCTCTCAAACAAATATACCGCTTTGGATATTGTTGAGGGGGATGACTTATCAGGGGAAGGCAGCAGCAGCCAACTTCCTGGCACCAGGGGTAGCTCTGCTGCACAGGCTGGGAGGAAAAAGAGTGGAAGAGCTATAGTGGTAGGGGATTCTATCGTAAGGGGAACAGACAGGCGTTTCTGTGGCCGTAAACGTGACTCCAGGATGGTTTGTTGCCTCCCTGGTGCCAGGGTCATGGATGTCACTGAGCGGCTACAGGGCATTCTCAAGGGGGAGGGTGAGCAGGCAGAGGTCGTGGTCCACATTGGGACCAACGACATAGGTAGGAAGGGAGATGAGGTCCTGCATCAAGAATTTAGGGAGCTCGGTAGCAGATTAAAGAGCAGGACCTCAAAGGTTGTAATCTCTGGATTACTCCCAGTGCCACGGGCTAGTGAGTATAGAAATAGGAGGATAGAACAGATGAATGCGTGGCTTAAGAGTTGGTGCAGGAGGGAGGGTTTCAGTTTCCTGGATCACTGGGCCTGCTTCTGGGGAAGGTGGGACTTGTACAAGTCGGACGGGTTGCACCTGAACCAGAGCGGGACAAATATCCTTGCGGGGAGGTTTGCTAGCACTGTTGGGGGGGGTTTAAACTAACTTGGCAGGGGGATGGGATACAGAGTGGAGCTACAATAGGGGGTGATGTGCAGCCAAATATAGAGAAAAAAACAAGTCAGCTTGGAAGACAGGGCAAATATGTAAGGGCAAGGCTGGATGGCATCTATTTTAATGCAAGGAGTCTTGCGAATAAGGTGGATGAACTGAAGGTGTTGATAAACACATGGGAGTATGATATTGTTGCTGTCACAGAGACATGGTTGAGGGAGGGGCAAGACTGGCAGCTCAATATTCCGGGGTACAGAATCTTCAGGCGAGACAGAGGGGGAGGTATAAGAGGAGGGGGGGTCGCAATATTAATTAAAGAATCAATTACTGCCATAAGGAGGGATGATATATTAGCAGGTTCCTCTAATGAGGCCATATGGGTGGAGCTTAAAAACAAAAAGGGGGCAAGCACTTTGATGGGAGTGTACTATAGGCCCCCAAACAGTCAGGGGGAGATCGAGGAACAGATATGTAGGCAAATCTCAGAAAATTGTGCAAATAATAGGGTAATAATCGTGGGGGATTTCAACTTCCCCAATATTAACTGGGATACTCAGAGTGTAAAAGGCTTAGAGGGTACAAAATTCTTAACGTGCATCCAGGAGAGCTTTTTGAGCCAGCATGTAGAAAGTCCTACAAGAGAGGGGGCGGTACTGGACCTAATTCTAGGGAATGTGGCCGGCCAAGTGGAAGAAGTGCTAGTAGGTGAGCACTTTGGTGACAGTGACCATAATTCGGTGAGATTTAAGGTGGTCATGGAAAAGGACAGGGAGGGGCCGGAAATAAAGGTTCTAAATTGGGGGAAGGCCGATTTTAATAGGATAAGGCAGGATCTGGCCAAAATGAACTGGGATCAGCTGCTTGTAGGAAAATCCGCATCGGAGCAATGGGAGTCTTTCAGAAGGGAGATTGAGACCATACAATGGCAACATGTTCCCGTAAAGGTCAAGGGTGGTTCCAAGAACTCCAGGGAACCTTGGATGTCAGGGGATATACGAGAATGGATTAGGAAAAAAAGGAGGGCTTTTGGCAGATACAAAAGGCTAAAGACGGAGGAAGCCCTAGAGGAGTACAAAAAGTGCAGGGGGATACTTAAAAAAGAAATTAGGAGATCAAGGAGGGGCCATGAAATAAAACTGGCGAGCAAAATAAAGGAAAATCCTAAGATGTTTTATAAGTATATTAAGGGTAAGAGGATGACTAGGGAAAAAATAGGGCCCATTAGGGACAAAAATGGCAATCTGTGTGTGGAGGCGGCAGATGTAGGAGGGGTTCTAAATGAATTTTTTGCATCTGTTTTCACTATGGAGAAGGACAATGTAGACATAGAAATACGGCAGGGGGACTGTGATATACTCGAACATATTAACATCGAGCGGGAGGAGGTATTGGCGGTTTTAGCAGGCCTAAAAATGGATAAATCCCCAGGCCCGGACGAAATGTATCCCAGGCTACTGTGTGAGGCAAAGGAGGAGATTGCGGGGGCTCTGACACATATATTCAGAACCTCTCTGGTCACAGGGGATGTGCCAGAGGACTGGAGAACCGCTAATGTAGTACCATTATTCAAGAAGGGGAGTAGGGAAAAACCGGGGAACTACAGGCCATTGAGCCTAACATCAGTGGTAGAAAAATTATTGGAAAAAATTCTGAAGGACAAAATTAGTCTCCACTTGGAGAAGCAAGGATTAATCAGGGATAGTCAACATGGCTTTGTCAAGGGAAGATCATGTCTGACTAATTTGATTGAATTTTTTGAGGGGGTGACTAGGCGTGTGGATGAGGGTAACGCAGTGGATGTGGTATACATGGATTTCAGTAAGGCCTTCGATAAAGTCCCCCACAGGAGACTGGTCAAGAAGGTACGAGCCCATGGAATCCAGGGTGCCTTGGCACTTTGGATACAAAACTGGCTTCGTGGCAGAAGGCAGAGGGTGATGGTCGAAGGTTGTTTTTGTGACTGGAAGCCTGTGGCCAGTGGGGTACCACAGGGATCGGTGCTGGGTCCCTTGCTGTTTGTGGTCTACATTAATGACTTGGATATGAATGTAAAAGGTATGATCAGTAAGTTCGCTGATGATACAAAGATTGGTAGGGTGGTAAATAGCGAGGAGGATAGCCTCAGTCTGCAGGACGATATAGATGGGTTGGTCAGATGGGCGGAACAGTGGCAAATGGAATTTAACCCGGAAAAGTGCGAGGTGATGCACTTTGGAGGGACTAACAAGGCAAGGGAATACACAATGAATGGGAGGACCCTAGGCAAGACAGAGGGTCAGAGGGATCTTGGTGTGCAAGTTCACAGATCCCTGAAGGCGGCAGAACAGGTAGATAAGGTGGTAAAGAAGGCATATGGGATACTTGCCTTTATTAGCCGAGGCATAGAATATAAGAGCAAGGAGGTTATGATGGAGCTGTATAAAACACTGGTTAGGCCACAGCTGGAGTACTGTGTGCAGTTCTGGTCGCCACACTACAGGAAGGATGTGATCGCTTTGGAGAGGGTGCAGAGGAGATTCACCAGGATGTTACCAGGGCTGGAGCGCTTCAGCTATGAAGAGAGACTGGGAAGATTGGGTTTGTTTTCCTTGGAGCAGAGGAGGCTGAGGGGGGACATGATTGAGGTGTACAAAATTATGAGGGGCACAGATAGGATGGATACTAAGGAGCTTTTTCCCTTCGTTGAGGGTTCTATAACAAGGGGACATAGATTCAAGGTAAAAGGCGGGAGGTTTAGAGGGGATTTGAGAAAGAACTTTTTCACCCAGAGGGTGGTTGGAGTCTGGAACTCACTGCCTGAAAGGGTTGTGGAGGCAGGAACCCTCACAACATTCAAGAAGCATTTGGATGAGCACTTGAAATGCCATAGCATACAAGGCTACGGACCAAATGCTGGAATATGGGATTAGAGTAGACAGGGCTGATGGCCGGCGCGGACACGATGGGCCGAAGGGCCTCTATCCGTGCTCTATGACTCTAACACTACCACGCAACCCAATACTCATACAATCTCATGGCTATGTCTCATACGCACCCTCCCATGCATCTCCCTCACGCTCAACCCCACCCACACCATGCAGCAGGTCACCAGGCAACCATCACTCAATCACGCCTCTGTGTTTTGTCTTGATAGGAGAAGAGATGCCAGAATGCCCGGGAGAGGGCAAGGACCGGAGGGGGCCCGCCACACCAGGTGGCATTAACAGATGCGGAGCAGCTGGCACTCAAAATAAGCCAGACGCTGGAGTGCCTGTCCGTGATGGGCGCCGAGATTGGGAGTGCACAAGCAGCTGGTGACAGAAATCTAACACTCAGCACTCATGATAGCGAATGATCTTAGCATCACTTGGCATCTGCAGCACCTCAACATCTGTCCACACGCTTAATATTGCTTTCTGTTCTCTTGCAGGGCCATCTGCGGCCGCCATGACTGTGGAGGGCGATTCCTCAGAGGACTTGCCGGCCTCTGAGGGTCCATCGTCACATATGAGCCATCCATCCACCAGCGCAGAAACAGACACCTCAGTGGGTCCCCGTCCTCACTTAGTTGGGCTTGCACATGGTGAGTCACCACACACATGTGAGCAGGAGCAAACCCTGGTGGCAGGGGCAGCCGTGGAGAGTCCGCCTCGGTGGGAGCACTCTTCTCCAGGCTCCGCTCAGCTGGACCCAGATGCTGAACCCTGGGGGCCAGCCATGAAAAGGAGAGTCATCGAGGGGCAGCAGCACATTGCCGAGGTACTGGAACGGTTGCCACGCGCACTCTCCACAATCGCGCAGAGGATGGAGGAGTCCAACTCCTGTATGGGTGGAATGCTGTCACAGGGACGTGAAGGCATCGCTGAGATAGTGTCGCAGGTAGGTGCGGGAATATCTGCGATGGAGGCTAGCCTTTCCTCCATCGAGCGTCAAACACGGCTCAACAATGAGTCCATTCAGGCCCTGACAACGGCTATTCGGATTCAGCGTGAGCAACATTCTACCGCCTTAAACAGGCTGACAGATACCTTACAAGTGGCCTTCCAAGGCTTCACACATGTCCTTCAAACTGTCGTCCAGCAGGGTGGAAGGAGTGATGTGGGCCTGGGCCAGGAGAGGGATGATGGTGAAAGGGGACATGGAAGTGGGGACGCCACTCAAAGCGCTCCCACGTCTCACATCCGTTGCCCTCCTCTCAACCAGTACCCGCAGTGCTGCCCCCTCTCCAGGTGGCCAAGTCTGCCCCTGCACAGGTGCAGGTGGAGCAGTCTTTGGAGGGGCCCTCATGGGCACCGAAACCCAGAGGGCGTCCACGCAAAGCATCTCATCGGTCAGGGCATGGACAAGAGCAACCTGCCACTACCTCTGCTGAAGCCACAGGGATAGCACCACGTAAACGTAAGGCGAAGGATTTGTGAGCACAAAGTGGATGCAGAAGGGTGAAAGACGAAATATCATGTTTTTGATTTATTTTCCTTTGTTTTGCAAAAAATCATAAAAAATTGTTATCCCCACTACTGCCACGTCTTTGAAAATCTTGTCTGGTTTGCGCAATAATGCCCTTTCCTGAGGATCACAATGAAGACCTACACCTGATGCCACCCATTGTGTCACTGCAGAGTGGGTGTAGGTGTATTTGCAGGGCTCTTTTGTGCAGACGACTGAGAGACGTCGGCCATGTCCCCAGTGGCACACTGAAAGGATGTGGAGGTGAAGTTGTTGAGGGCAGTGGTGACTTTGACAGTGACAGGTAAGAAGATGGTGCTCGGGCCAGCCGGGAGCAGCTCGGCATCAAGGAGGCTGCAGATGTCTACGACTACATGTTGAGTGACTCTGAGTCTCCGTGTGCACTGCTGCTCAGAGAGGTCCAGGAAGCTGAACCTCGGTCTGTAGACCCTGTGGCGAGGGTAGTGCCTTCTGCGATGCATCTCTCTCTGCGGTTACCCTCCCTCCTGCTGTGCAGGTGGATGTGTCACAGCACTGTGTTGTGGAGCTCCACATGTCAGAGGTGGACGGCATGGCTCGTGATGCTGTTCGTCCTCAGAGGAGGTCATGACTGCAGCTACGGCGGCCCCCATCCGGAAGATGAACGTTTGATGGAGTTAGGAAGGTAGGTAAATGTATCTGCACGCCGGGGTTGAGGTGAATTTTATTGTTAGGAGGAGGATGGTGGAGGCCAAACTTTGTCCAAAGTGACAGAGTGGCCTCCTGCAATGAGTGAGGGTCTCCCCCAACCCCGCCACCTGTCAAATGGACCTTTGCAGCTGCCACAGGCTGGTGGCTGCAACACGTCCATTTCAACTAGGAGTGTTTCCCCTAGTATGGGAAACAGTCTCAGTTTAGTTGAAAATCCCACCCCTCCTAAAATATCCTGCAAATGACCTGAACTATCTAATTAATTGGTTTAAGTGGGATCCCGCCGGCTTTAATTGCCAGCGGGAGTCCCACATGCGGGGGTTGCGCGCGCACCTAAGCGCGTCACTGGGGAACCCGGAGGTGGGCGGGTTGGAGCCGGGCTCCGGACCCGCCCCGGGAATCCCCGATTTTGGGAGCCCCCCGCCACGAACCCGCCGGCTCGGACGTCCAATAATCAAGCCCAATGCAATGCTGTGAATTGCATAAGTTGTAAAGAGTATGGAAGTTTTTGATTTTTTGAATTTTTGTTTGTATTGTATATTTAAAGATAGAGAAGGGAATCTGTTAATTGTCTGATTTATATCAAAGAGTGTTAATTGTATTCAGGTGGTGGCTATCAATTGGGGACTCTCTTGTATCCTTTTTATCGATAAGCTTATCTCGGGTGTGGTGTGTGCATAAGGGGAATCTCTATGAATAAAGGCTTGGAAACAACTAAAGACCAGGGGCTCGATTTTACCAGGCCTGCGGGTTTCCGGCGGGTTGGGTTTCGGGAGCGTGGTCAACATGCTCGGTGAAATTAGTGGGTTGCCCGCGCGATCGTAGCAGGAAACACACTAATAGGAATCAATTACCTGCTCCTCCGGGGTCCACGCTGCTGGTCTGCGCGTCGGGCGGGCTGCGCATGCGCAGTACGATCTGTCAGCTGGAGGCTCTCTAGTTAAAGGGGCAGTCCTCCACTGACAGATGCTGCAACCAATGGAACAAATTGCAGCATGGAGCAGCCCAGGGGGAAGGCTGCTCCCAGTTTAATGATGCCTCACCCCAGGTATCATCAGATGGGGTGAGGAGGAGGGCGAAGACAGAGATCTTCCACCCGGCGGGCGGGAGGAAGCGGCCAGCCTCTGCCACCAAGAAGGCCTGGCTCAAGGTGGCAGAGGGGGTCACCTGCGCAACCAACATATCGCCCACCTGCATACAGTGCAGGAGGCGCTGCAATGACCTCAGTAGGTCAGCCACAGTGAGAACACAAAGTCTTTCCCCTACACTCCATCTGCCACAACACTGCCCCAACCCCACATCTCCTTCGGCACCACCAACACTACTCTGTCACATCACCCCTCATACCCACTCAAACCCCATCCTCATCTTACCTCCACCTACTCACCTCGCCAGTACTCATCCTGCCACTAACACGCGACCCAATCCTCATACAATCTCATGGCTCTATCCCATACTCACCCTCTCGTGCATCTCCCTCACGGCCAGCCTCACTCAACCTGCCACCACCTGTGCTGCAGCCACAGGGCATGCATCACATATGTGCAGTAGGCAGCGTAAGGCAAATGTTTCGTGAGCATGAAGGGGGTGCACAAGGGTGTCGGAGGGTTTGCCATGGGTGGTACCTATATTGAATTTCAGAGCAACAAACAGCACACATTATATTGGCACCACCACTGCCATGTCTCCGCGAATACTGTCTGTTGTGTCCAATAATGCCCGCTCCTGGGTATCACTATGAGGACCCACCACTGATGCCACCCATCGTGTTACTGCAGAGTAGGTGCAGGTGTATTTGCAGGGCTCTTCCGCGCAGACCAATGAGAGACATCGGCGGTGTAGCCGGCTGCACCCTGGAAGGATGCGGAGGAGAAGTTGTGGAGGGCAGTGGTGACTTTGACAGCGACAGGTAAGCAGTTGGTGCTGGGGCCAGGCAGGAGCAGCTCGGCATGAAAGAGCCTGCAGATCTCCACGACTACATGTCGAGCGAATCTGCGCCTCCGTGTGCACTGCTGCTCGGAGAGGTCCGGGGAGCTTCGCCTCGGTCTGTGGACCATGTGGCGAGGGTAGTGCCCTCTGCGATGCGTCTCTCTCTGCGGTAGCCCTCCCTCCTGCTGTGCAGGTGGGCGTGCAACAACCCCGTGTTGGGGGGCTCCACGTCTCTGCGGCGGACGGCGTGGACTGCGAGGCTGCTGGGGCTGGTCATGCTGTTCGTCCTCCGAGGGTGTCCACGCACCACCCATCTGGCCGTTGTTGGTCTGAGGGGTTGTGCAGGGTAGGTGGGTGGTTCCTCGGACTGGGGCTGCAGTTTCGTGTCGGTCTGTCCTCTGGCTTGGCGGGGGGTGGTGGGGGGCAGGGGTTGCCTATGTGACGCGGTGGCCTCCTGCGTGGGTGAGGGCTCTCCCCCGTGGGGTGCACCTTGGCACCTGCCACAGGCTGCTGGCTGCAACACGCCTGGTTGGAGAGAGACTGTTTCCCCCAGTGTGGGAAACACGCTGCGATGCAGGTGAAATCCCACACTTCCTCTTTTGACAGCTGATTCAGCTCATTAACTGACCTCAACAAGCAAGGTAAGTACTCTCAAGTGGAACCCCGCTGGCTTTAATTGCCTGCGGGATTCCCACCAGCGGGGCCACGCACGCAGCCCCGCACGTCATCGGGGAACCCGGAAGTGGTCGGGATCGCAGCGCGATCCGGTCACGTGACCTCATATCGGGATTTTCGGGGTCCCCCCCGCTGGAAACCCGCAGGAAACCCGACCCTAAAATCGAGCCCCAGGCTCTAGTATTCTATCCTTCACCACATGGTTATCCATTTATCACATGGGCGTGGGTGTGAGGATGGGAAGTCATGGGAGGGAAGAAATGTTTTGCCACGATGGTCTGGCCAGCATGGTGTGGGGCAGGCTTGATGGACCAGCTGGTCTTTTCCTGCCCATCAATTTCCTATGTTCGTAAAAGGACTGCTCCCAAATGCTGGACAATGCACCAAATATGCCCGCTCAGGCCCCAGTTAAAATGCAATTGGGATCCCATGGGCGTAATAGGACCCCAATTTGCACAAATTCATGAGGCCCCCAGGTGCTTTAGGTGCCCCAGAACCCTGCACGTTAAAATCCAAAACGGCACGAAAGGGTTGGATCTGAGCGGGTAAATAACCCACTCATTTTTAATCTGCCCGCCCACCTGGTTTCCGCCAGATGGGTAGGGTTAAAGTCAACTCCAGAGATACCAATGGCCCAAAAATTACTCACCTGTGAACCCATTTCCTTAATGGCGTCCTCTGCCTCTGATGGCAAATCGAAGGAGCAAGTTCATGCATTTGCACATGCGCACTAAAACCCGGAAATCGTGAACATGCTCCTATTGGTTCGCCGGCGATTTGACAGATTTGACAGAATTAAATGGAATCGCACACCATAATCGTAGAAATCAATGGAAAATCGTAAACTTGCCCATCTGCCCAACTGGAACGTAACTAATTACACTGCCAAAAGGTATGCTGAAAAATACCAGATCTACACTACTTTTTAAAAGCACAATGACTCTTAATGACTGCCAAACAACTAAAAAATAAATTTTAAAAATGTGGTGTCTCATATTACTCCTTATTGTAATTTTTTTTTAATGATCAAAAAATATTACAATAAGGAGTAATATGAGACACCACATTTTTAAAATGTGCAAATGCATGAACTTGCTCCTTCGATTTGCCATCAGAGGCAGAGGACGCCATTAAGGAAATGGGTTCACAGGTGAGTAATTTTTGGGCCATTGGTATCTCTGGAGTTGATTTTAACCCTACCCATCTGGCGGAAACCAGGTGGGTGGGCAGATTAAAAATGAGTGGGTTATTTACCCGCTCAGATCCAACCCTTTCGTGCCGTTTTGGATTTTAACGTGCAGGGTTCTGGGGGCACCTAAAGCAACTGGGGGCCTCATGAATTTGTGCAAATTGGGGTCCTATTACGCCCATGGGATCCCAATTGCATTTTAACTGGGGCCTGAGCGGGCATATTTGGTGCATTGTCCAGCATTTGGGAGCAGTCCTTTTACGAACATAGGAAATTGATGGGCAGGAAAAGACCGGCTGGTCCATCAAGCCTGCCCCACACCATGCTGGCCAGACCATCGTGGCAAAACATTTCCTCCCATGACTTCCCATCCTCGCACCCACGCCCATGTTAATTTTTTTTTTAAAGTTTAGATTTTTTTTACTTTTCACTTGTCTCTTTAATGTAACTAAATTAATTCTTTGGCTTTTTATTTTTTTTAAATTTACAATGACTTGCAGAATATTACTTTAAATTAATGAACTTTGCTTGCCTGCTTGCGGGCGAGACTTCTCTTCCTGACAGATTTTGTGGGCGTGTCATCCTTTCTCACAGACATTTCCCATGCAAATCAACACATGCTGTCCAGAGACTGGGTTGATGTCGCGCATTTTTTGAAAACTTACAAATCACACAAGTCTACGCCAAGGATTCTGTAGTGAGTAAATTCGTACATTTAATTCGCAGGAGCTGCTGCGAACATTGCCACGCCGCTGAGATCAAGTTCCGGCTCATTAGTATTTTTCACAGCACCCATATAGTCTGTTGCACTGGTATTTAATTATCATTGCACATTTTTTTAAATTGTACTCAATTGCCATGTTCTGATTTTCTTAATATCTTGGAAGACAATTTTGTCGCTGCTTTACCAAAACACATAATAAAATTAAGATATAACAAAGTGTATTCAGAATCTTTAATTTTGCACAAAGTCCCCAATTGCAGTCTATATCCATGCCACTCTAAAACCTACTTTCCAAGTACACAAAAATGGCACACGGTGATTTTATTTGTCCCTGAGGAAAAGCCCTTCACTCACATAGGACCTGTCATAGTTAAAAGTCACTTGTTGATAATTGCAGACACAGGCCAATGTTCTGTTATTCCATGGCTTTGGACCCAGCCTCTTGTCATGGTTCAATGATATATAGCTGTGGTAACTAATGTGGTGATCATGCTCATAAAAATATTGGCCCAGAATTTCCTGCAAAGTTTCGGCATAAGTGTAGCGTAAGAGTGGAGATGTGGCAGTTTTTTCCACAGAAATTCACGCGTAACTGATTTATGCCAAAATACTGCTACATACCAATTTCCTCGATCATTAGCGCCACTCCCTATTCAAAAGACCCGAAAATGCAAATTTCCTGCATCTATGCCAGTTCTGGATAGCTGGAAATTTATGTCCAAAATTTTAAGTACAGCAGGACCTAGTCACTATATCTGGTGTTTTATAACAATTTTCTTTAAATTTCTTCTTACTGAGACCTGCACTGTACTTTCTGTATCTTTGAATTTTTTATTGCATCAGCAACTGTTCCATTAAAGAGAAAAGCTTCCACTATTGCATTTTCTTAAACATGCTCTGCATAAATTATAGCTTCCAGCTTTAATTTTCATAACATCAATATGATAAAGAGGGACTTAAAGAAGGAAGATGGCATATACTCAGTGCTTTCCCAATAGTTTATGCTGATTTTCGTTTACTTTACGCGGTTTTTATGTACTGTCGTATGGTAATGCAATTCTCAGGAAATTTGGGTGTAAATTCCCAGGGCAATTTTTTGCACAAATGCCATCCAGTAAATTCCGGGATTAATATTTCCCGCATTAAAAGGGCATGTATGATCCAAATTACTTTCTAATTGAGATACCTGACTAGTTCAGGCGGACGTATACTCTGCCAAGTTAGCCAACGAATTAACATCCAACTTGCACTTCATTAGTCAGGAATGACAAGGTATGAGATGGACGAAACGCAATGAAAATGTTAATACAACTGACATTCCACCAGCTTCTTGTCATCAAATGTCTCCGAAGCCCAGACCATGAATCGTGGGCAGGGTTTAACACTTACTTCAGGTGTTGAAACGATGACAGAAGAAATGCCACCTAACTCCGATCTTAATGCTGCGGAGGTGGAAAATACTCGATGGAGGAGGCAGCAGCGGACAAGACAAACGTGAGCCTGGAGTCCGGGTCAATCGCGGCTGCGGACGCAGCTTCGCGCGCCAAAAAACTGTTTAACGGACAATCGAGGCAAAGCGGAGCGCGCGGGGCCAATTTAACGGCCGTTCTCGGCACGAGATGGAACAGCGCGTGCTTCGAACCTTGGACCCTGATGGCAGTGCGCATGCGAACCTTGCTTAGAAGGGATAAATGGCACATATTCCATCGAACTGGTGCTCTTTTACTTCGCATTTATCACCCGTTAAAAAATTGCAACCTCCCAAAAAAGTTGCAAACTATCAAGCCTGTATTCTGGTTAAGACTCTTTCCAAGAAGTTACCTTAGTTTCCTGCTTCAGACACTCCTCTGAATCTTGCCCACGTCAGTCAAGCCATCGTATTAATTTTACTCTTCAGTTGTATCTATGTTGTTGTAGAGATGTCCACACTTACCTGCAACAACTGTCCCAAATGCCATAGCATTTTCAGCTTTGGAAAGCACCTTTGGACTTTGTCGTCAGCTTCTCTGTGAAGTGACCAAGGAGACTGCCCAAATTATCAGAAAACAACTGCATTAACACCAAATAAAATAAGCGCAAGAAACCTGGCGATAAGTTGCTAGAATCGACCACAGTACTTTCCCATCACCTTAACACTGGGGTACTGAGCTCCCAAAAGATATCCTAATTCATCCCTGCAGTCATATCTTCCTTCTCCTTTAGCTATCCTTTGACAGGTGCAACAGCTGATTAACTTGTGCTGACTGTTCAATCGTACTTTGTAATATGATACACTTTCTCTATGATATATTAGAAAATGTCTGGACTCAAAGAGTATTAAATATTTGGAATAATTTGCCAGACAAGTTAAAAAAGATTACGCAGAAGTGTTTTAGGGAGGGGATGGTTGGAGTCCAAGAGAGTTGAGCTTTGATGAGCAATATGGACTTTTCCCAATCCTTTTTTTCCATTTTTATTCATTGGTCCAGATTTTGCTGTCAAAATAACGGTGAGGCTAGTGTTGCTTACTGTTATTTATGCGCAAATGGTACAGCAACTTCAGGTGAGGGAGATTGTTGTTGGAGATTTTAAAAATGTCATTTTTTAAAAAAATTACTTTTCCTTTCTGTCTTTTTTTCCCTCTTAATCCAATCTTTCATTCCCTCAATTTATTTCTCTTTCTATACCTGATTTGACATTGAATTCACCCACTCCAATTCCTTCTCAGTCCTTACACTGTTAATTTCACAGTCCTTCAAACTGATTGATGAAGGAGATGCACAGTTATTTGCCCTGTTCACTCAGGTCCGAGATGCCCTGTTTCCCTCGCTGCAATATTATCAGCTTGCAATTCCAGCAACTTGGCACCCAAAATTTTTTTAAATCTAAACGTGCAAGGGCAAGTCTAAATAACAGCAGACGCTGTTAGATGCCCTGCTACAGCAAATTATGGCCCATAATTTTTTTAAAAATCAACTCAGACAATACAGGAAAAATCCAATTGCACGATCTGGTTAACATATGTATCCAGTTCATATTCTATCAGTGCTATATCAATATCGCCTTAATGCATAGGGCTAGTGTTTGAGTCCTATCTTGCTTATCGATAAAGCAGCAGTCAAATTGTTGTACATAATTTCATGCATCTTATGTGCATTTATTTCTTGAAGTGGTGCAAGGTCAGCCTAAATCCTTAGAACAAGAGTTTTGTTATCAGCTCACACTTTCAACAACTACCCACGCAAAAAATTTAAAAATCTAAACTGGCAAGGGCAAGTCTAACTAACGGCAGACGCCGTTAGATGCGGTGACACAGCAAATTATGGCCCATCATTTCTCTGCTTTGCACACCATTTGCTTCCAGACCTCTATCAATGTTGCTCTTTAGTCAGCTACTACAAGTTATGTGAGAGTACCTTGGGTTGACTCTCTCACTCACTTAACTTTTTGTAGGGAAGCAATTCAACTTTAATTGGCACCTGTGTCATATATTATGGTTGAGAGTAGAAACTGGACAGTGTTTCACCCTACTACATAGCAAGGCCACACCAGTATGCTAATACATAGGCAGCATTCAATATTTAGTTTTATTTATTTTCTTTGGAAATATACAGACCAGTAATTGTTTCTGAACTTTTCAGCCATTCATTTTCAATAATTCAACAATCAAATATGCAGGTAAACCAGTGCTTTGTGCATGGAGTGATATATAATGCTAGCTTGTATCTGTGATTCCCCTTGTAGAGAGTTCCTATTATCAGTCATGTTATCAAACTTTAAGTTAGAATAGTCAGTGATATATCCTAATAATGTTCTTAGAACAGAGAAGGTTAAGGGAGATTTAATAGAGGTGTTCAAAATTATGAAGGGTTTTGATAAAGTAAATAAGGAGAAACTGTTTCCAATGGCAGGAGGGTCGGTAACCAAAGGACACAGATTTAAGGTAATTGGCAAAAGAACCAGAGGGTAGATGAGAAGAAATTTTTTTACGCAGCGAGTTGTTATGATCTGGAATGCAATGCTTGAATGGGTGATGGAAGCAGAATCAATAGTAACTTTCAGAAGGAAATTGAATATATACTTGAAAAGGAAAAAATTGCAGAGCTATGGGGAAAGAGCAGGGTAGTGGGACTAATTGGATAACTCTTTCAAAGAGCCGGACTGACCTCCTTCTGTGTTGTATGATTCCATGATTCTATAATGCACTTTTTGTTTTTGGCTGATTTTATTCAGTGAATACACACAAAAGCACCAAATATTGCTATTTCATTATGATGTGAGGGGCTGTTAAGCTGTCAAGTAATTACAGGCATGTGCATAGGATCATTGCCTATCAGGAACATGCCATTTATGTGAAATTTGCCAATTTTTACGTGTTGAGTTTTGCCATTACATATAGCATAGGCTACCTCTGAAGGTTATCACAATACAGCTCTTCAATACAGATTTGAAATTATCAGGAAGCATTAGAAACTAGTAACAGTAAAATTCCCCTTGTGGTGTCATGTCTAGCTATTCATTTAGTTTGTCTTACAGCATATAGTTATCATTTTAATACTTTCTTATTGATAAAAAAAATCATTTTAATTGAATCATAGAAGTTTACAACATGGAAACAGGCCCTTCGGCCCAACATGTCCATGTCGCCCAGTTTATACCACTAAGCTAGTCCCAATTGCCTGCACTTGGCCCATATCCCTCTATACCCATCTTACCCATGTAACTGCCCAAATGCTTTTTAAAAGACAAAATTGTACCCGCCTCTACTACTGCCTCTGGCAGCTCATTCCAGACACTCACCACCATTTGAGTGAAAAAATTGCCCCTCTGGACCCTTTTGTATCTCTCCCCTCTCACCTTAAATCTATGCCCCCTCGTTATAGACTCCCCTACCTTTAGGAAAAGATTTTGACTATCTACCTTATCTATGCCCCTCATTATTTTATAGACTTCTATAAGATCACCCCTAATCCTCCTACTCTCCAGGGAAAAAAGTCTCAGTCTATCCAACCTCTCCCTATAAGTCAAACCATCAAGTCCCAGTAGCATCCTAGTAAATCTTTTCTGCACTCTTTCTAGTTTAATAATATCCTTTCTATAATAGGGTGACCAGAACTGTACACAGTATTCCAAGTGTGGCCTTACTAATGTCTTGTACAACTTCAACAAGACATCCCAACTCCTGTATTCAATGTTCTGACCAATGAAACCAAGCATGCTGAATGCCTTCTTCACCACCCTATCCACCTGTGACTCCACTTTCAAGGAGCTATGAACCTGTACTCCTAGATCTCTTTGTTCTATAACTCTCCCCAATGCCCTACCATTAACGGAGTAGGTCCTGGCCCGATTCGATCTACCAAAATGCATCACCTCACATTTATCTAAATTAAACTCCATCTGCCATTCATCGGCCCACTGGCCCAATTTATCAAGATCCCGTTACAATCCTAGATAACCTTCTTCACTGACCACAATGCCACCAATCTTGGTGTCATCTGCAAACTTACTAACCATGCCTCCTAAATTCTTTAAAGTTACTTACTCCGGATGAAAGCCTCTAAAGATCCTCACTCATAATAAATTCTATTAATGCCCATTGTTTCAATTAAAATTCACAAGCAATGTATAACATAACAGTTTATTGAATATTCTTAAATTCTAGCATTTCAAGATATGTTGCATTCTCTTCTGTAAAACACTCACAAACAACAGATTTGTTAAAACAATTTGAAATGCATTTTTGTTGATTTTGTAATTTCATATTTTACCCCAGCATTTTGTAGTGTTTTATGTAAATTCATGTTAAAATTAAAAAAGATTATTTGAGAATTCAGGAACATTTGGGGAACGTAACTGTTCAAAAGGCTGCTTTTGCAGCTGGTGCTCAGGTTAAATTTTCCTAGCAAACTCCCTAGTCTTGCTGATTCAGAAAGGTGAATTACAAACTGTCTTAATTACTGGTGGGACAGTTTTGCACTGATTGAGAACAAATGCATTACAAAGTAAAAATATAATGGCCAAATAGTTGGTGACAAACCAAATAAGAGCTGTTGGTCAATATAATAAACAAAAGTTAGATATAAAAACAGAAACCTCAGTTACTATAATGACAATTGATTTGGCTACCACATATTCTGGCATAGCAGCCGCTGACTGATGGAAATTAAAGTGAGATCTTCCATCATTCATTTTCTGTGGTTTTGTACTACAAAAAAATAAACCTGGTTTTCAGCTGAACTGACCAGTCCAAAAAGTTCTGCTATAATCCTTCACTGTACATCCCAAATTTCACAGAGCAAGGGTGTGAGTTTCTGATCCTTCATCTTCCATGACATCAACACCTCTGAATGGTTGTGATTGAGGGTTCTAAGCTGAGTAAGTCGGCCCAACAGCCGAGCAAAGCGCTGTGGACTCTCTGGATAATGGATCTTGGAGTACTTGTATAAAATCTCCAAAAGAGGCTCCTGTAGCTTTTCTACATGTGTTTTATTCTTTACATAGGGTCGATCTGCAGGACAACACAAAGAGTCATAAGTTGTGAACAGCCAAACGTGGCGTAATTTTACTACAAATGTAAAAGCACATGGGGTTGATTTTCGTCTTTCCACCCTGGACATTAAGCATCCCATGGGTACAGCATAGAGAGGAAAATCTGGCAGGGAGGTTTGCGTGCCCCTAACAGTACCCGATGGATTTTCCTTCCATTGAAATTAAAGGGAGGAAATTCCAGCTCGTTCTGTTAGGATTATGTGAACCTCCATTCTGCACTCTGCCTAAGCGATGCTTAACAACCAGCCAATAAAGACAAAAATCTACCCCCATGTTGCTGTTAGTATCCTAATGAAATTGATCAAATGAGTGAAGCAAAGGGTTCAGTGTTAAACTAACATATTAATTATGGTTGCAAATAGGAACCTTAAGAATGGCTAATTTGGTTCCCAGTTGTAACATGAATGTTGAGAATTCCAAAAAGCAGATATAAGAAAATCTACTTTTTTTAGTGGGTTTCCAAAAGTCAGAGTTACCAGATGCAACTTGTGCCTTGACTTTCCCATCAGCAATAAAAGCAAAGTCATTCAAAGATTGCAGTCAACCCGACTGCCCAAGCCTTCTTGCTTCTTCCTATGCCATAACTGAAGCAGTTTTTCAAACACTTACCAGTGTCACAGCTCCTCTCGCTTACTGCTTAAAAACCAGGTAATATGTGAATGCAACTGGCTGGCCATGATTTTTAACTGTTACATTCTCTCTCCTATTGGTGAAACCATATAGCACCATAAAGTCTACTTCTAATAATTTGAACTATTAAATAATGTGATTTTTTTAGGAATAAAAAATCCTCCTGTGCTGTGTTATTTCAATTGCTTAATTTAAATTACTGGATAATTCAAACTTGTAGCGTAAATATGACTTTGAATTGTCAGTGGATTGTAAATAGGGTGATTTTTCCAGCAGGGAGGCAAAACCACAAACATAAAGAGACAACAGTAAAAGGTAGCTACAGTAATAAGTTCTGATATTTTCTCTTATCAAGATAATGGTGAAGTATCTTGACTGAAGTGCAATGCAGGGCAAAGGCGTGTTTCTGAGAAAGGATAATAGGCTAAAGACTCAGTACAGTGTCTTAACACATCTGAATTTTGTGTGAGAGAAACAAATTGGCAAATCATCTGTGCGTGAATTTTTTGTGTATGCGGTTGAAGGAAGCTGGAATGGAACTTTTCTCCACCCTGTGTCCGCAATTAAGCTTTCTCAAGTTGGTTGCGATGCAAAGTAAAGCTCTTTCTATACTGCCACAACAATGTATCTTAGCCAAGCTTCATAATGTGCACTCTACCTTACCACTGCAACATTTTAATTTCCAAAATGTAGCCATTCT
Organism: Heptranchias perlo; assembly: GCF_035084215.1. Taxonomy (NCBI): domain Eukaryota; kingdom Metazoa; phylum Chordata; class Chondrichthyes; order Hexanchiformes; family Hexanchidae; genus Heptranchias; species Heptranchias perlo. The sequence goes on from NC_090351.1 coordinate 6,060,829, forward strand.
TGAGTGCATTTGCCAATTATTACCAAGTTATGAGTAGTTTAATGCTGCGGGACCACACCCACTAGAAACAGCAACGAGACTGACACAAACTCATCTACCTCTCACAGGGAGTAGACAAAAGACATCATCTAAATATTGTGGGTCTGATTCAAACCAGGCCACAGAGATGAAAGGAACTAATGCTAATCCACTGTGTCAATGAATGGAACTTTTGTTTTGAACAGAACAGGTTCATAAGAATAAAAGTGGTTAAAATGAAGACCAATTTTGGATCAATTCAGACCATTTTGGCCCTGATATTTACGGAGAGGCGGGGAGGGTGCGGATAAGGCTGAAAACGACTGAAGAACCCAGCAAGGCAGGCTTCATTAGCATTTGTAACTCTGTCTCCCGCCTGGCAGCTGACCAAATGGACAGCCTGGCTGGCGGGGCAGGAGGGATCACCAGTGGCAAGAGGCCGCAGTCGGGGACCTTTGGGGACGGTCCCCGCAATCGGGAGGGGGGGAAGGTCGCCAATCAGAGCTGGAGGGGAAAAGTTCGGCAATTGGCTGGGGAGACCTGCGATTGTGGCTGGGGGCGTATGTCGGCAATCAGGCGGAGGGTAAGATCGGCAATCGGGAGGGCTGGGGGAGGCTGGAGATTAGCGCTGTGGGGGAAAGGCTGGCGATCATGGCTGGGGGAGGCCGAAGGCTTCCTTGAGAAGCCTGGGGGGAGCACTCCTGCTCCCCATGGCCCACAAGGAGTACTGAAACATACATACATGAGTACATACCTTGGGGAGCTGGCAGCTCCCGCCTCTGTTTCACCGCCGAGTTTTCGGACCCCTTAGAAATGCATGCATTTGGGTTGTGAATATGGTTGTGAATCTTTGGAATTCTCTACCCCAGAGGGCTGTGGATGCTGAGTCATTGAATATATTCAAGGCTGAGATGGATAGATTTTTGGACTCTAGGGGAGTCAAGGGATATGGGGATCGGGCGGGAAAGTGGAGTTGAGGTCGAAGATTAGCCATGATCTGATTGAATGGCGGAGCTGGCTCGAGGGGCCTACTCCTGTTTCTCATGTTATTATGTGCAGCCGCAGTAAATTTCAAATCGGGTTCGCAATTGCACTGTAGGAGTCCGATTTATTTATGTTAATTAAGCATCCCGCTTTGCCATGGCGGGACACTCGGATGTCCCAATACGGCAGCGGGTTGGGATCACGTACCACGCATTTCCCTTTTCAACCCCCTCCACCCGACCATCTCCTATCCGTCGTGGAGAGTTATTACCGAGGCCTTTGAATCTAATTAATACTGGCCCAGTACCAGTATGAATATTGCTCATACCAGTACTGGACCTCATTGGGTCACAGAAAGAGGAACTATAGGACTGGATTAGCTAAGAGAATCTAAAACCCAGAGGCTTCATGTTAGAGTTTCTTGTTATTTCATATACTTTTGTTTTCCACATTCTGCACTGTCATTAAATACTTTTGCATATTCTGGATCATCACTACTGTAATTTCATGTAATGAGTCGTAGTTATTGTAGCAAATTCAACTTTAACAAAAATGCAAGTAATGCAAGTCACAAATAGCCAGTCAACTTTGAAAATGGGTTCCATATTGGCCATTCACTCTTTCTGTCTACAACACTGTGCCAGCAACTTATCTGTAAAGCTACAAACCTCTAAACTCTGCACTAAATGAAATTAAAAGTACAACTTTTCTGTTAAAACTCCAATAGCATAAGTATATATTGGCAGACTAGTAGATACAGATTCTGCCATCATACATACAGACCCATAAACAAAAGATCAGTTACCAGCTAAGAGGCTTTAACTTCCACATCGTGCAGCATAGGTTTACTAGAATGATACCTGGACTTCAAGGGTTAAGTTATGAAGAGAGATTACACAAATTGGGGTTGTATTCTCTACAGTTTAGAAGGTTAAGGGGTGATCTGATCGAAGTTTATAAGATATTAAGGGGAACAGATAGGGTGGATAGAGAGAAACTATTTCTGCTGGTTGGTGATTCTAGGACTAGGGGACACAGTCTAAAAATTAAAGCCAGACCTTTCAGGAGTGAGATTTGAAAAGACTTCTACACACAAAGGGTGGTAGAAGTTTGGAACTCTCTTCTGCAAACAGCAATTGATGCTAGCTTAATTGCTAATTTTAAATCTGAGATAGATAGCTTTTTGCCAACCAAAGGTATTAAGGGATATGGGCCAAAGACAGGTATATGGAGTTAGATCACAGATCAGCCATGATCTTATCAAATGGCGGAGCGGGCTCGAGGGGCTGAATGGCCTACTCCTGTTCCTATGTTCACACCACTTCAGTTTTACTTCACTGGAACCAGTCCTGAATAAAATCTGTGTTTGGTTGAATCAGATTGGCAAGTTATAGCACTGGTCTAACCTAATTGTAAACAATTTTACAACACCAAGTTATAGTCCAGCAATTTTATTTTAAATTCACAAGCTTTCGGAGATTTTCTCCTTCCTCAGGCAAATGTTTCCACTAAATGTTTCCAGAGGTGCCAATTAATCACTAAAGAGACTACACGATAACATCAACAAGTTCCATCCCACCATCAAGCTCACCATGGACTACTCCTCAGAATCAGTTTCTTTCTTGGACACACGAATCTCCATCAAAGACGGGCACCTCAGCACCTCACTCTACCGCAAGCCTGAGGAAGGAGAAAATCTCCGAAAGCTTGTGAATTTAAAATAAAATTGCTGGACTATAACTTGGTGTTGTAAAATTGTTTACAATTGTCAACCCCAGTCCATCACCGGCATCTCCACATCATGACTAACCTAATTGGTGAATGTTGTTACCTGAGAAAAGAATTGTGGTTGCAGAAAGTAAGGCATATTCAGTGTCTGTCACATTCAGTTCCCCCATGCTTCTGTAGAAATCGAACATTGGTGTAATAAATTCTTCAGCTATACCTGGTTACACAGAGAAGCAACATTAAACTTTCCAAATTCACTTTTCAACAAAAACATGCACATGATGTGTGATATCTGAAATGTGATGGATGCGTGCAAAAGTTTTAGAGACAGACAAAAATAAATTAAACGAGCACTGAATTATAGTGACACTGGGCCTTGTTTAAGAGTTCATCTACGTGCATAAATTGAAATGCTCATTCCCTTCTCATCAAATAGCGGCCTAGTGATGGAAAAATAATGAAGTAGATAGTCTCATCTGAAATATGCAGCATTTCAAAACTGGAAATATGCTTTTAACATACCTGCATCTGAGGGTGAATTGTATCACTGGGTTAGCTGTAGAAAGCAATGTAGTTGAAATGGCATCCAACTTTAGAGGTAAAGGAAATCACAATAGTTTTATTTGGATAATCAATCGGAATCAATTAAATTATTTTCATAGGTTAAGCCACTAATTTAGTTATAGCCAAGGTTGAAGCAAAAAATATTTATTTTTCCTTTGTTTGACTATGATCTATTGATCTGAGAAATTACACACTTGTAACATCATCGTGATTGTAGCATTTCATTGTTTTGTTTGTACTGACGCATGAACTGATAAACAAGGATACTGTGGAAATAAGTACTAATGGATTTTCCTTCTTCTTCTCCAATCCATGCTGCCTGAGAACCTGTTATGGTGGAGGGGGTGGCTGGGAGATCTTGAGGAGAGGATAGAGACAGACCCTGTTGGGGGGTGGGGGCGGAACGTATTGATTTTATTTTCCTCTTAGCCTCTATGTCTGCCAGTCAGTGAGAGGAGAATGGGAGCATGGTGCACATGTAGATAGAGGGTCAGGTGTGTGAATATCAGGGCTCCATTATTGCGAATGCACAAAATTATTGTCCTTAATACATACTTATGTGCTAACTCTACTGCATAAAGAAAATTAAACTTATTTGTGTTTATCACTCCCCAAATAATATACAGATCCCTGCCCTACACAGTTTCCCCCTGCATTCAATAATAAAATGAAATCAAGTGTGTAGTAATCTTCTTTATCTCAATTATTACAACGCAGTAATGGTATAGGAACAGGTGGTACCTAATGTATGATTTGGAACTATAATCGAGATTTCATCCAAATGGGATTGCTCCATCGGAACAGCTGGAGGATGTTCTTCAAAACATTGGTTATGACAGCACCCAGAAAATGTGGAATAGTGATCAGCGTCTGTAAAACAAGGAAAAGAATCATTTGGAAGGGGGGGTTCCAATCAGGTGTCCAATGTCATATGCCAACTGTCTAGAATCCATGATATAACGCAAGTATTCAGCAGCACTATCTGATTTACTGTTTGTACTTCAGTCAATATTTAAGCCTCAGTGCAATTCAGGAGAAGGGAAAGTGACATGTTCATTATAAAATTTTAATTTTAAGTATTGAACAAGATAAGAGAAAATAATAGGTAGGTTACTAGTTAATGTTATTATATATTAAAAATCATCCCTACAATTTTGGATAGCAATCACCAGTTTAGAAAATGAGTAGTATAGTCAGGTAGCTTGGACTAAAAGGTAAGCAACAGACGATGAGGCATGAGCCACTATTGAAGAGGACACAAAATGGGATGGGGTACAAGTCAGTGGTCAGTAGGGCAATAAAAGTGTATAGAGGAAAGTATTATATTCTAGTTTTTAATAGGGTCGACTTTTTTTATGCAGTATTTGTAAAATGTAGTCTAGTGAACATTAGATCACTGTACATATTACTATTCACCTGGTAATCTGGTGATAGTTATGTAGCCATGTTCTCAGATGGTAAACTGGTAAATATGCATGTGGTATTTGACAATCTGCATCACCTCCCAGATCAGACACTTATGTCGCGATAATAACACCGAGGCGGGTTCTGAGCAGGGGGATGGGGGCGATAGAGGGAGTGAAACCCAGAAGAAGTTTTGGCACGTCGAAATGTCCCATTTCAACATGGCTGCCTAATTATAATTTTACATCTGGGTTTCACTTTTCCATTGCGCAACAGCGGGCATGATCTCAACTTGACTATTTAAAGGGCCAATTCAAAGATGGAATTTGGAGGGGTTAGGAGTCTATGCAAAGATACGGCGAAGTTTAAACATGGATTCTGGACGATCAAAGTTGCGCCCCGATTTAACCATGTGTCACTTGATGTACTGCTGGGTGCAGTGAGGAAAATGGAAGGAGATAATCTTCTCCAGCAATGGGAGGAAGGAACCTGCTGCTGTCATGAAGAAGGCGTGGTTGGAGGTGGCTGAGGAGGTGAGCAGCAGGAGCATTGTGGCCCATTCCTGGATCCAGTGCAGGAAGCGCTTTAATCAGGTCAGGAAAGGTGAATAATTGCAGATTGTACTACCTCCTGTAGTGTACAACACTCCCCCCTCACTCTGTCTTGTCAAGCCTACTCCATCACATCACTCCTCACACCCAATTAAATTTCAAGAGTACCCATCGTTCACTTTCTATGAACTTCCTCACCTCACCATTTATCCATCCACTGCTGCCACTCACTCCAATCCTCATGCAATGTGATGCCTCTGCCTGATAGTCACCCTCACCGAATGCATTGCATCCATCGAGTGAACACATGCCTTACAGTCACTCTTAGGTCTGTTCTTTCCCTCGTTGCAGGAGAAGAGAGCACAAAACACAAGGGAGAGGGAGAAGAATAGAGGTGGCCCGCCACAGATTGTGCAGCTGACAGATGCAGAGGAAGAGGCAATGGAGATCAGTGGCATCTCTGTGTCCCTGACCATCGGCGATGGGGAGACTGGGACGTCGTAGCTACCTGGGAACAGAATTAAAAATATCTCTGACCCACATCTCATACAAGACTAAGTCATGTTGACTTGATTTCAGCAATGAGTGAAATATGATAAGAGTAATTATGTTAAGTGGCAACATTGCTACATTGCCAGTACTAATTCATATCCATTTCTTCTCTCCTCCAGGGCCTTCACGTGTAGGCCAGTTGTCACAGCAGTCAGTCGAATTTCCTGAGGATGATTCCTCAGAGGACCTGATTACTTCTGAGGGTGCACCATCAGAGGACATACTACCGGCACCAGTGCAAATACTCATACTTTGGTGGGTCCAGATAGACAGCTAGTTAGGTTTTCACCTGGTGATTCACAGTTCACAAGCAAGCATGAGCAGAGACTGGTGGCAGGGACAACTATGGAGAGTCTCCTTTGGGGGGGGCGGGGTGGGCGCACACCTCTCCAAGTTCTGCTCAGCCAGACACAGATGCTGAACCCTGGGGGCCGTCGATGAAAAGGAGAATTATAGAGGGACGGCAGAAAATTTGCGAGGTACTGGCAGACGTGCCACGCACACTCTCCACCATAGCAGAGAGGATGGAGGAGTCCATTTCGAACATTTGTGGATTGATGTCCCAGGTAATTGGGAGAATGTCTGCCATGGAGAGAGTGGCCACCTCCATGGAACTTCAAGCATGGCTCTCAAACCAGTCCATGCGGGCCATGACCACGGCCGTGCAAACTTTGGATGCCAGCATGTCTGCCGCCTTAAAGAGGATGACAAATGCATTATTGGTGGCTTTCAAGGCCTCTCTGATCTGCACCAAACTGCCCCCTGGCAGAGTGGTAGGAGTGATGTGCTGCTGGCCCAGGAGAGGGATGATGGTGAAAGGGGACATGGAAGTGGGAACTCCACTCAAAGTGCTTCAATGTCTCACCTGTTGCTCCCCCCCTCAGCCAGTACCGACATGCTGCCTCATCTCCCGATGGCCGAGTCTGCCCCTGCACAGGTGCAGATGGAGCAGTGTTTAGTGGAGCCCTCATGGGCTCCAACACCCAGAGGTCATAGGCCAAGAGCATCTCAGCAGTCAGCGCAGGGATCTGAGCAGGCTGCTTCTACCTCTGCTGAAGCCACAGGGATTGCACTATGCAGGAGTGGTAGGCAAACTAAGAAAAATATACTTTAATTCACCAAGGGTATGCACATGGGTGTTTGTGAAAATGATGGGCTAGAAATTCAGCTGTGTAGCGCCCGTTGTTTTGGCGCTATGGGCCTCCTGAAGTTCCAAAATGGCATCTGGGATGCATGCGCATGTGCGCCAGACGCCATCTTGGTAAAGGGGTTTGCTCAGGCACAGATAACGAACGCCGGCAGCATGCAAAGTACGGAGAATATGCGTTAGCTCAGTGTGTGAATGGGTGGGTGGGGGTTTGGGGAATGTGATAGTTACTTTGGTCCAGTGTGAGTGAATAACTGAACCTTCGAACTATTAGGGCATCCTTGGAATCCCGAGGAGCAATGTGAGCAGCTGGTCTGGCATTGGGTGCCCCATCTTCTTCTTCCTCCTCCTCCACCTCGCCCTCCTCCTTCTCCTCCTGCTCCTCTTCTTCATTGGAATCATCATCAGATGATGATTGATTAGCGCCTTCCTCGACCTCTAATCCTTGCCGCTGTCCATGTAGTACAGAACGCAGCACACCACGAACATTCTGGAGACCCTTCCTGGCGAGTACTGAAGGGTGCCTCCGGACCTATCGAGTCACCTGAAGCGCATCTTCAGCATGTTGATGGTTTGCTCGATGACACATCTGGTGGTGATATGGTTCTCGTTGTACCGTTTTTGGGCTTCATTGGTGGGGTTCCTCACAGGTGTCATCAGCCAAGTTTGAAGTGGGCAGCCTTTGTTTCCGAACAGCCACCCCTTGAGTCTGCTTCCAGGTACGAAGAGGTTGGGGAAGTTGGACTGCCGCAGGATGAAAGTATCATGGCAGCTCCCAGGGAATTTGCTGCATACCTGCATGAACCTTTTCTTATGGTTGAACACCAACTGCACATTGATGGAATGAAATCCCTGATGAATACTCCTGGTTAATCTGGTGATCCTTGGATTGCCAAGTGTGTACAATCGATGGCACCCATGGCTGTAGGAAGCTAGCCAGAGATGCAAATCAGAGTGCCCGCTCATTCTGGCTATTGTCATCGCAGGGGAAGTTTATATACCTCCCAGCCCTGGTAAACAATCCACCTGTCACCTGTCTTATGCATTTATGTGCAGCCGACTGGGAGACCCTTGCTATGTCTCCGGTGGCACCATGGAAGGAACCAGAGGCAAAGAAATTAAGGGCGGGGGTCATTTTCACAGCGACTGGCAATGCGTGGCCACTAGGTCCAGCAGGGAGCAGCTCTTCTTGTAGGAGGCTGCAGCTTAATTTATGACGTGTCAATCTGAGCCTCTGAAAGCACTGTTCTTCAGAGAGGTCAAGGAAGCTGAGCCTCTGTCTGTACGCCCTGTTAGGTAGGTAGTGTCTCCTGCAAACTCGGCCGCTCTGTTGTTCTCCTCTCTGTTGGTTCTCTTTCTGTTGCTCTCCTCTCTGTTGTCCACCTCTCCATTGTCCACCTGCAGCTCCCACCACTGCACACCTTGCTGCCGTGAATGGTGATCGTCTTCCTCGTCCAAATTCCAGTCTAAAGCAGCCGTGCGCCACCCTTTCTCTGTTTGAAAACCTCTAAAGTTCACCAATATGTCTGTCACCTCAAGAACTCTCAGGAAATCGTTTACCAGAGGATTCTGAGAAGCAGTTGTGAGCACTGAGCCTTTAATTATATCGGGACACCTGATTTTTAACCATCCCCATGAAGTGCCACTCAATCTCACCTTCGTTTTATTGCTGAGTTTCCCGAGTCCCAGGAAACCCATGCTGCAGGCGTTGATTTTAAATTGCTGCCAAAATCTCATGGAAGTACCCTCATTAACATATTATAATGAGGGGCCCTCCCTTTGAGATCAGGTTACTCGGCCGCACTCAAAACTGCCTCCGTTAAAACCGGAAGCAGGTTGGAGTTGGGTTTCCCATTTTTAAAATTTTAACCCTCCCTGCCTCCCACCCCAACCCCCGCCCATCCTGGGGGGTTACTATTACCCCCTTACTTCCAAAACTGTTTTTGTTAAAAATAATGGGCACTTAAATTTGAAGTATGAAGTTATAGAGACAAATTTACGTTTTCATAAATTAACCTGAAGTCACGCAAGCTAGGTCAATTATGGTTCAAAATTTGATTTGGTTTTTAATCTTTTACCATTTGTGCACCACTGGGTAATGTAGCCACAATTGATTTGGTACAAATATGCTTATCTCTCCATGATAGATTTAATAAATCTTGTAAAATGTACAGTACATAAAATCACAAAATAAGTACAGCCCATCTTAGCACATTCACAATAAAAACTAGACTCTCCATCATTGCATTCAACTCACTTTTAATAGTTCCCAAATTTTTCAGTCCATTAATCTTTCTCTTTCTGTGAAGAACTTCCTGACCAAAATCCTAAATTTACTTTTCATCAATTTGTGTCTATGACTCCTTGTCCTACTTTCATGGCTTATCTTTAAATAGTACTCCACATTTACAATTCTTATATTATTAAATATCTTATAAACCATTATAATCTCCCCTCTGTCATCTCCTTTCAAGGTTGAATAGTCCAAGTTTCTCCTGTCTTTCTTCAAAACTCAATTCTCTGATACCAGGGGCCCGATTTTAGCACCCGCTATCGGGTGCGTTCTCAGCGGGGGGACCTTGAAAATTGCGAAATCCAGGATCCCGACCGGATCCCGCCTCGATCCCGCCCACTTCCGGGTTCCCCGCTGACGCGCCGGCGTGCGCGCACAGCCCCCGCTGGTGGGAATCCCGCAGGCAATTAAAGCCAGCGGGATGGCACTTGAGAGTATTTACTTAGCTATTTCAGGTCATTGACTGACCTGATTAAGGGACTGTGTGTGATTTTGGATCAACATTGGATTGTTTCCCACACTGGGGGAAACACTCCCAGATCGAATGGACGTGTTGCAGCTGTCAGCCTGTGGCAGCTGCAAAGGTCCATTTGACAGGGTGGGGGGGGAGACCCTCGCCCATTGCAGGAGGCCACTCTGTCACTTGGGACAAAGTTTGCCCTCCACCACCCTCCTCCTGACGGTCAAAGTCACCCACCTGCACACTTACCCCGGGGTCCGGAGACATGTACCTACCTTGCGGACCCCCTCAGATGTACATCTTGCGGATGGGGGCCGCTGTAGCTACAGTCATGACCTCCTCGGAGGGCGAACAGCATCACCAGCCTCACCAGTCTCGCCATCCACGCCGTCCACCTCTGACACGTGGAGCTCCACAACAGAGTGCTGTGACACATCCACCTGTACAGCAGGAGGGAGGGCAACCGCAGAGAGAGATGCGTCGCAGAAGGCACTACCCTCGCCACAGGGTCCACAGACCGAGGCTCAGCCTCCTGGACCTCTCTGAGCAGCAGTGCACACGGAGGCTCAGAGTCACTCAACATGTAGCCGTGGACATCTGCAGCCTCTTTCATGCCGAACTGCTCCTGGCTGGCCCGTGCACCATCTTCCTACCTGTCGCTGTCAAAGTCACCACTGCCCTCCCGAACTTCTCCTCCACAGCCTTCCAGGGTGCAACCGGAGACATCATCGATGTCTCTCAGTCGTCTGCGCAGAAGAGCCCTGCAAATACACCTACACCCACTCTGCAGTGACACAATGGGTGGCATCAGTGGTGGGTCCTCATAGTGATACCCAGGAGCGGGCATTATTGCACAAACCGGACAGGATTGGCGAAGACATGGCAGTAGTGGTGCCAATATAATGTGTGATGTGAGTTGTTCTGAAATTCAATATAAGTAACAACCATGACAAACCCTCAAACACACTTGTGCATCCCCTTCATGCTCACGACACGTTTGCCTTACGCTGCCTACTGCACATATGTGATGCATGCCCTGTGGCTGCAGCACAGGTAGTGGCAGGTTGAGTGAGGCTGGCCGTGAGAGAGATGCACGAGAGGGTGAGTATGGGATAGAGCCATGAGATTGTATGAGGATTGGGTTGCGTGGTAGTGGCGGGATGAGTACTGGCAAGGTGAGTAGGTGCAGGTAAGATGAGGATGGGGTTTGAGTGGTTATGAGGGGTGATGTGACAGAGTAGTGTTGGCAGTGCAGAAGGAGATGTGGGGTGGGGGCAGTGATGTGGCAGACGGAGTGTAGGGGAAAGACTACGTGTACTCACTTTGGCTGACCTACTGAGGTCATTGGACCGCCTCCTGCACTGTGTGCAGGTGGGCGATATGTTGGTGGCGCAGGTGACCCCCTCTGCCACCTCGAGCCAGGCCTTCCTGGTGGCGGAGGCGGGCCGCTTCCTCCCGCCCGCCGGGGGGAAGATCTCTGTCCTCCCCCTCCTCCTCACCCCATGTATTGATACCTGGGGTGAGGCATCATTAAACTGGGAGCAGCCTTCCCCCTGGGCTGCTCCATGCAGTCATCTTTGCTATTGGTTGCAGCATCTGTCAGTGGAGGACTGCCGCTTTAAATAGAGCGCCTCCAGCTGACAGATCTTACTGCGCATGCGCAGCCCGCCCGACGCGCAGATCAGCAGCGGGGAACCCGGAGGAGCAGGTTAGTGAATCCAATTAGTGCGTTGCCTGCTGCGATCGTGCGGGAAACCCACTAATTTCACCGGGCGCGTTTCGAACGCGCCCGCTTGCCCATCCGCCGGGAACCCGCACCCCTGGTAAAATCGGGCCCCAGGGATCATCTTGTGGCTATTCTCTACGCCGCCTCAGGGCTTGAATATTTCTCTTGTGTCTCAGCGACCAAAATTGGACACAGAATCAAGGCGCAGTTCGATTAAATACTCGGTTTCAGTATGACAATCTCTGACTTATACTGCACTGTCCTTGTAATAATTAGTTCAGCATTCTATTTGCTTTGTTGATTCCTGCTGCATGATAACTAAACATGTTAAATGCCAAGTCTTATAACATCCCTAGATTTTTGTTTCTTTATTTTGCCCTTCAATACTTCAACACCGGTCATACAGCAGAGTCAGATTGTTCAGTCTTACCTCTGAGTCATGAAAGTTGTGTGTTCAAGTCCCATTTCAGCTACTCAAGCACAAAATCTAGGCTGATGTTTCAGTACAATACTGAGGGAGTGCTATATTATCAGAAGAGCTGTCTTTCAAATGAGATGTTAAACTGAGGTCCCATCTCCCTGTTCAAGTGGATATAAAAGATCCCAGCACTATTTAAAGAAGAGCAGGGGAGTTCTCCTGGTGCCCTACCTAATATTTTTCCCTCAACCAACACCGCCAAAAATAGCTTGATTGATTATTTATCTCATTGATGTTTGTGGGTCCTAGCTGTATGCAGATTTCTGTGAAGCACTTTGGGACATAATAATGATGTGACAGACATGATATAAATGCAAATATTATGCCACCCATTACTTATTCCAAGGCTCAGTACCTTACACTGAATTTTATTTGCCACTGTTCTGCGCAACTACAGATTTTGCAGTCCTTCGCTGCCTTGTGAGATTTATCTGAGAGATAGAGAGAAGGAACTTGCATTTGTATAGCGAGTTTCATGACCTCAGGACATCCCAAAGTGCTTTCCAGCCAATGAAGTACCTTTGAAGTGCAGTCACTGTTGTAATATAGGAAACACGGCAGCCAATTTGTGCACAGCAAGGTCCCACAAACAGAGATAATGACTAGTTAATCATGATATTGGTTGAGGGATAAATATTGGCCAGGACACTGCTCCCCTAGTTTACATTGTCCAAAAATTTGACAATTTACATTCAGTTTCTGATTCCATCATTGGTGTAAATTAGAAACAGTAGAGCGTTCAGCACTAATGCCTAGCACACTCCACTCAGTTTTCCCTCTACCCTATTATTATTCCTTTACGAAAGTTCCTTTCCTTCAATCAATTTCTTATCCATTTCCAGATTTTACCTTCCATTCTTACTGAGTTTATGTAGCAGCCTTTTGTGTGGAACTTTGTCAAAGCCTTCCTGAGAGTCAATGTGCATCAAGGAATTATGTAATAAAGCTTTTGATAGTCCTTTGGGGATGAAACCTCCTAAAAAAGTGATATAGGTTGGTTAGACAAGCCCTTCCCCATCTGAAACTGTTTTAGCTGATATGTGCTAGATTATTAACATACAGTGGTAGCACTCTTGCCTCTGAATCAGAAGGTTGTGGGTTCAAGCCCTACTCCAGAGACTTGAGCACAAAATCTATGCTGGAACTCCAGTGCAGTATTGAGGGAGTGCTGCACTGTCTGAGGTGCTGTCTTTCAGATGAGATAATAAATCAAGGCCCCGGCTGCCCTCTCTCGTGGCTGTAAAAGATCCCATGGCACTAATCGAAGAAGAGCAGAGGAGATCTCCCGATATCCTGGCCAATATTTATTCCTCAACAAACATCACTAAAACAGATGATCGAGTCACTATCACACTCCTGCTGCAGCATTTCCTACATTATAACAGTGACTACACTTCAAATGCACTTCATTAGCTATAAAGCACTTTGTGACATCTTGAGGTTGTGAAAGGTTCTATATAAATGCAAGTCTTTCTTTTTTTACAAGTGGTCATCAAGTTTCTTGCTAATTCCATTATTTTACCAGTTATTGACATCTGACTAATTAGTCTGTTTTGTCAGGTTTTTTTCTGTATATTCATCAATCTTCTATGGAATTGCACACAGGCGGCTCGATTTTACAATGGTGGCGGGTTGGCAGTGGTGGGGGTGGGGAGGGGTGATTGGGCGCATGGCAAACCCGCATGAACAAAACTTACCGTTTCCGACACGATCGCACGTTGATTGATGGTTAACGTCCTTTCCGGGTTTTGCGCCCAGCAGTGAGCCTGATTGACAGGCTGGCTGCCTTCAGGAGCTGCAACGCGAGGGTGGGGGGGGGCGAGAAAGAGAGAGTGCCAGATGTCATCCGGCGCTGGAACGGAAGACCATGGAGGGGGAGGAGAATGGAAGATCCGTCACTGTACTGGAAGACCAGGTGGGGGTGGAGAATGGAAGATCCGTCACTGTACTGGAAGATCAAGGGGGTGGAGAATGGAAGATCCGTCACTGTACTGGAAGATCAAGGGGGTGGGGAATGGAAGATCCGTCACTGTACTGGAAGATCAAGGGGGTGGGGAATGGAAGATCCGTCACTGTACTGGAAGATCAAGGGGGTGGGGAATGGAAGATCCGTCACTGTACTGGAAGATCAAGGGGGTGGGGAATGGAAGATCCGTCACTGTACTGGAAGATCAAGGGGGTGGGGAATGGTAGATCCGTCACTGTACTGGAAGATCAAGGGGGTGGGGAATGGAAGATCCGTCACTGTACTGGAAGATCAAGGGGGTGGGGAATGGAAGATCCGTCACTGTACTGGAAGATCAAGGGGGTGGGGAATGGTAGATCCGTCACTGTACTGGAAGACCATGGAGGGGGTGGAGAATGGAAGATCCGTCACTGTACTGGAAGACCGGGGGGGGGGGGGGGAGAGGAGAATGGAAGATCCGTCGCTGTACTGGAAGACCGGGGGGGTGGGGGGGGAGAGGGGGAGATCGGGGGGGTGAAGAGAGGGACATCAGAGCGGGAGACATTGGACATCGGAGCAGGTTTGAAAGGTAGGTTTATTTAGTGCTTTCACTTCTTTCCATGGTTTTTTATTTAATTTATTTAGTTTAGTTTTGCCTGATCCGGCCCTTCACGTCTGGTTTCACCAGGCGTAAATCAGAAGTGGTGGGCAAACCACCCAGATAAGTTAAAAATCTTTCTAAGTATTTAATCTGTCACAGGTAAAGTGCCTTAAGTACCTCAATGAGGTACATTTGGCTCTTTAACTGTCAATTAAAGCCGGCGGGACTTCAGTTTTTGGGTTGCCCGCGCGCACACAGGTGGGTCCCTGGGAAACTCGGAAGTCAGCAGGTTGGAGCCGGCTTCCGAACCCGAACAGGAATTCCGTGATTTTCGGAGCCCCCCCGCCCCGAACGCACCCATAATTGCCTCCTAAAATCACCTCCAGGGAGTGAAGACGTGCACAGTGCTGAAAAAATTATCTTGATATTTGCAAAGAATGTGATGATAGTACACCCTAACATATTGGTCGGCAGAAACTGCTCTTACAATAACACAGATATTAAAAATAACACAGTAAGCCAGATAAATTAGAACAATATGTGTTTTTTTGACACTATACAATTGCAACAGAAAAACAAAACCCACAGAAACGAACACAGACTACCTGATCTTGACCTCACTAACAACAAGGAAAGATTGTGATGAACATTGCAGCACAGCTAAATAGGCACCAAGTGAATTAACAAATCAATGGAGCAGGGGGAACCACACTGAATCAATAAACTCAAAAAGCATTAGGCACCAGCAAATTAATAAATTATGACAGCAGTGGGTGCAACAGTGAATTACACAAAATAATGGAGCAGCAGGAAACTGAATTAATAAATTAATACAGCAGCAGGGATCAACAAATTAAATGGAGGTGGGCACTAATCAAAGTCACAAATGGTATCATCTATGACTGTGGTGCATTTTCCCTCCTCTACCTCTCTGCAGCCTTTGACATGGTGGACCACACCATCCTCCTCCAATGCCTCTCCTCTGTGGGACCGACCATAGCAATGGCTTCTCGACCCGCCCCCACACTGTTACCTCTGGAGTTCCCGAGGATCTATCCTTGGCCCCCTACTCTTCATCATCTACTATCCTTGGCCCCCTCGTCTTCCTCATCTACATACTACCCCTGGGCAACATCATCCAAGGGCATGGGGTTGGCTACGCTGACGACATCCAGTTCTACCTCTCCACCACCTCTCTTGTCCCCTCCACTGCCTCTGTGCTGTCAGACTGCTTGTGCAACATCCAGCCTTGGATGAGTCGCAGTTTCTTCCAATAAACATTGGGAAGACCAAATACATCATCATCGGCCCCCACCACAAACTCCATACCATTGCCAATAATTCTATTCCCCTCCCCAGTCACTATCTCAGATTGAACCAGACTGATCGCAACTTTGGCTCTGAGCTGAGCTTCCGACCCTATATCCTCTCCACCTCAAAGACCTCCTACTTCCACCTCGGTAACATTGCCCACCTTCGCCCCGCCTCAGTCGATTTGCTGCCGAAACCCTCATCCATGCATTTGTCACCTCCAGACTCAACTATTCCAATGCTCTCCTGGCCAGCCTCCCATACTCCAAGCTCTCCTTCTCCTCATCCAAAACTCTGCTTCCTGTAACCTATACCTTATCAAGTCCCGCTCACCCATCAATCCTGTACTTGCTACCAACATTGGCTGCCAATCCTCCCAACACCTCCAATTTAAAATTCTCATCCTTGCGTTTAAATTGCTTCATGGCCTCACCCCTCCTTATCTCCCTATTTCCTCTAGCCCTACAACCGCTCCCCCCAGAACTCTCTGTTGCTTCAACTTTGGCCTCTTGTGCATCCCTCCCTGCATTTGCTCTACCCTTGCCTTCTACCGCCAAGGCCCTATACTCTGGAATTATCTTCCATAAACCCTCTGCATCTCCACCTCCCTCTTCTTCTTTAAGGTCCTCCTTAAAACCCATCTCTTTGACCCAGCTTTTGGTCACCCTTCCTAATATGTCCTCCTTTGGCTCAGCATCCATTTTGACTGATTACACCTTTGTGAAGCGCCTTGGGACATTTTTCAACTGAATCAGTTTTCAACATTAAAGGTGCTATACAAGTTGCTGCTTTTAATTTAATAAATTCAGAGAGCATCAGGCACACCAACAGGTCAATAAATTAATAGAGCAACAGGCATATCAACAAATGAATATATTAATGGAGCAGTAGACATCAGTGATTAATAAATTCATAAAGCAGCGATAACATCAACTAATCAATAAATTGAAGGCATAGCAGGCATATCAACAAATCAATCAATTAATAGAACAGTGGATTCTAGTGAACTCATGGTGCCTTCCTAACTTTGCCACTGCTGTTTTCTGCAGTAACTAACTTTTGCTGATTTCCTTGACAGTTTACATATCAAAGCATTATTTTGTAATGATTGTAATGTATGTACGAGTTGTAAAGATAAGTTAAGAAAATTAAAAGCTTCCTTGAACTAAAAAGGCTTTTAGTTTGCTGAGGCACTTAAACAGTTAATACTATACACTTGAATGGTAAAATCAGTTTAAATGCTTGCAAGCATTCTACTGCTTTAAAAATTCAATGTGTTGCTTTGCCACCACAAAGAAAGGTGGTTGGGAGGAAAGCTCAGACAGACAGCAGGATGCAGGTTGGCAGAGGGTGCGAAGTCGGGAGTCATGATGGCATCAAGGACCAGAGATCACTCAGAGTTTGGGTTATTTGGGATCAGGAGTAATGATGGGGTAGGGGGTCGTAAGGTCACTGGTCACAATGTGGGAGTGTGAGGCCCGGGGAGTCACAGTAGCATTGCCAACCCTCCAGGATTGTCCTTGAGTCGCCAGGAATTAAAGATTAATCTCCTGACACTGCTGCGAACAATGCAGGAGAAAAATCATAGAGGCACTGAAAAAAAAGTGTGCTTTTTAAATTTTCTTTGAACACTATGGGGAAAGAACAGGGGAATAGAATTGGATAGCTCTTTCAAAGAATCAGCACAGGCACAATGGGCCAAATGGCCTCCTCCTGAGCTCTACCTACTATGATATTATGATACTTTCATTTATTAGTTATGAAAATATCAGAGATGGGAAAAAAGGCTGTTTGACTGGGCGAGGTAGTTGGAGACGGGAGCTCATGTGATGAAACCTCCAGGAATATGTCCAATCAGAGTCGGTAACCCTAGGTCACAGTCATGGGTTGCAATGTGGGGAGGTGCAAGGCCCAAGGTGATAGACTTGAGGCTAGCCACTATACCATGAAGGAAAGCAAATTGGCTGTTCCTGAAATTGGGCAGCCAACCTCTTTCACCACCAGAAAAATCAAATAGGTTGGGTGGGATTACCCCAGGTGCGAAATCTGGTGGATCAGATAGCTGCAAATGGGCAAGAGCTCGGTTTACTGGATAGGAAATACCAAAATTGGATTTTAAACATGTGATAACAGGGCAAAAGGTCTAAAATCACAAAAACAAAATGGTGGCAGACAAAAAGACACATGGCTCTGCCACAGAGGTGTGGTGAGAGGCTGTAACTACATTGTGACAGGCAACTACATACAGAATTGCAAATTCAATTGTAAATGTTGACATAAAGATATTACCAAAATTGTCACAATGAAAGTAAGGTTTGTGGACAGGAATGTGCGGCATGTGCAAGATTTTTAATAATTTATATAGATGGGTACTATGTTAATTTATTTCCAATCCACCAGAACTATTGATTGCCTCCCTTATGATGAGTATCAGCACTTTACAAATGATGTTCCATATCTCGCTTCAGACCCTAGGGTAAATACTATCCAATCCTTGGGGTTTGTTGGTTTTGAGTCTTTGGAATCTGCTAGCAACTCCATCTCATTGATGGCAAAGCTGTTAGGCCTACTTGAATTATCTCTGATTATGAAAGCCATGTCATTTGTGTCTTCTCTAGTGAGCACTTCAAGGAAACAATTGCTGAGTATATTAACTATTATTGTTTCAGCCCTGTTAGAATCCTTTAAAGTTCTCATCTCTTCTATGGGAGCCCTCTTATTGTTATAGTATTGGAGCAATTTCTTGCTGTTGTGTTCAACATCGGCAGCCGTGCTTGTTTCCAGACTCCCTTTGTTCCTCCAATCCATCTTTTAACATGTTTCTAAAGGTTCCAGTACACGCTGGATAAGAGCTGACAATTCACTCACATCTAGTACTGTACACTTGATGTGCATCTCAGAAGTACCTCTGAGCCACGTGTATTAAAAGATGGGTAAAATATATACCCACCAAGCCAAGGAACTGAGAGTTGAGAGCAGCACAAGCTGTGTTAGTGATGGAGCAGACACTCTTAATTTGAATTTCCCATTACTCACCCTGGATAAATTGGTGGGTACTCTGTGTGAAGCGTTGGTTGTACAGCTGTGCAGACCGGAGGAACATCACTTCCACAGTGGAACCTTTTAGCAACGCAATCTGGTCTTCGTGGTCTAATGTCTGGAATCCTTAAACAATACACACACTACTGAATATCTAGAGTGTAACATTCAACCTCTTATTTGCCCCATTCAAAATACGTAAAAAACAAATCAACAGCAACAATGTCACACAAAAACTGTTTTGAAAATGATTTATATTATCTAATGTTTGATATTTTTTCAAATACTATTTACTTCATCAGTTGGAATCATTTCTATATTTAAAACTGAACGATAAATTTTCTTTTTTCCACATGCATTTGTTCATCAAGGTAAAATTTAAAAGGACAGAAGAAGGAATATTGGGGCAGATTTCCTTCTCCTATGCACCTGGGGAACATTCAGTTCTCAGGGGGAAAGGAGAGGAAAAAAGGGCAGTGAACTGTGACACGAAAGTCCCGACCCCTTTATGTTGCCAAAGAATTTCCTGGGGAGCTCTCTGGAGACACAATCAAGGGGCATATATGTAAATGAAGCAGGAGGCTTCAATGGGCCTTCCACCTCATTTTTCTCTACTTTCACCGGGCAGGTGACAAAATGCAGGGGCACTCAGAGAAGTAAGTGATAGCCCTTGACTTGGCCCTTCTCAGCTCAGAGGATCTGAGAGGGACAGGTAGCAAGAGCAGGGAGGCCTAAAAAGACAATAGACACCTTTTTTTCCACTGTGAAAAATAAATGCATTTCCTATACACAATGATTGCTTTGCATTTGAAATGTTCAAATTAGCCATTGTCTCTCTCCTTATCTGTTTGTGTCTCTCTCAGCTAGGGTCTCTCGGAAGTAAAAATTAAACACACAATAATTTAAATGTGATTTTTATTCTAAATAAAATTAATCTACTTTTTAAAATCACCTAGAAAAACAAAGGAACTAGTAATTCTATTGCAGCAGTTGCATTGAGAGAAGTATAATAGACAGGAAGTGTGATAAGAAAGGTAGGTACATATCAGCTTGGTTCAGATGGTTGTACTCTACCTCTTAGTCAGAAGTTTGCAAGTTGCTGCAGATAGATATTAAAGTGATTTGTTGTTGGCTCTGATCGCTGTGTTGCAACAAAAATGGGGCATTTCTGGATTTAGTGCTGTTGCATGGTGGACTGTTGAAACTTCATTTGCAGGCCCTGTTCCTATAGGTTACTCAGTGTAACACTACAAATTTGAACCCTTCTCACCTGGCAATCTTTTGGTAAATTCCACTAATACTTCAACGTGCAGTGTGGCATTCTCTGAGAGCCGGAGAAAATCCTCCACAGGGTTTGCAAGTTCCAACAGCTGAATCATAAAGAATAGTGATATCGGAAGCTGCACACTAAGGTTTCTTTTTAAAAAATGGTTAATCATCATAATCCCATAGAGAATATAATGTGTGTTGAATATTTTTTCCCATAAGTTTTACAATAACCAGTGTGAACGATCTTGACTCCTGTTCACCCTGCACTACAGAGGAAATCTGAACTCTACTGAATTCCATGCTTTTGCAGTGGAAAACAACACTTTTTATTTAGTGATCTTCCACCCGCAGCATTAGGCATCTTTAAGGATATATGCCAATACATAGACCATGCAGAAGCACACTATTTGATATTATCATCAGTGAAAGATAGCCTGTTGGGCACAGATCAAAAGATAAAAGCTCAAAAATCAATTCATTTCTTTGTAATGATAGAGTGAAAAAGCTTGTTATGGACCCTTATGATAGGGATAAGTGTCTACTATAACTTAATTTGTTTTGTGATGAAATCAGCACAAATTGGATGGATGGCATCTTCTCTCCTTTAACGATACTATTTCAGTCTTACTCTGGACCCAGGGCCAAATCATCAACTTCTACAGTTCAACAGCTACTAATTCAGAAGCATCTGAAAGCCATACTTCTGGTCTTCCTGCTCCAGCTATTTCTACTTCTGCTTTATCAACTAATGAGACTTTGTGGACTTATTTGTATTAGATCAACTGGGCTTGACACCACATCAACAGAGCTGGTCCGTCACTGACAGCTAAAATGATTGTCATCTTTTTTCACTCCTAACTTCTCATGTTCTTGGTCCTTTGCTTTAAATACAAATCAGGGAGTCCAGTGAAAAGATTATGCCTCAGATCAGATAAACACAAAATAAACTTGATTACAACACACCACTATATATATCACTTTGGATAAAAAGATGATCCAATTGTCAAAATTTAATTGCACATGGTCTTTACACAGCCAAAAGCATAGAACATGGTACTCTTACTGGACTGAGAGTAAAATCACAGGGAAATCTAGACCAAATTACTTCTGGTTCTTTTGAGATATATTATGTAGCTATAGTATACAAGTGCGAGAAAGAGTTGCTTTAATAGCGTTTTCATACATACAAATTTTCTTGCTGTTTCTTGGGGTATTCGGTACTTGTGATGAGCTTCCACAATGTAATCAAGGAGTTGTTGTTGCTCAGCTGTAAACTCTACTCTCTCCTGGATCTGCATAAAAAATAGAAAATTACTCAAACTACTCCAATTGATACAGTTTCATCAGTCCTCATCTAAGCTAGATGCACTGTGGAGAGGTACACATGTTGATGCGGTTTGCCAGCGTACTGCATGCCATTATGCTCTGTAGCACTGATTTACTTATTCTGTGGGTTAGAATTCCATGTAGACGCAGGGAATAAACACAAATCACATGGTGCTGCACAAATACTAAGATTCCCTGCACTGAAAAGCCAAAGGAAGCATTAAAAAACACAGACACCTCACCTGCCTTTTTTTGACATCATCATTAATTTATAAGTCTCATGAGCACACAATGTATTTATTTAATTTTCTAAAAAAAATCTACCTTTTTAACATATACCAACAGACTTTCCCCATAGTGTCAATTATGGTGAGACAGTGGTTACCTAAAAATGCTTTTATACTGCCCTGTTTCTTGCATGACTGACGCAAGCCATTTGGGGCTGCAGGCTTCCACGGAGAGAAATGCTCCTTTTACATGAATCAAAATGGATAATATTCCATTAATGTCCCAGCTTGCGTACGATCATCAGCACAAAATTGTGCAAGTGAATGCATCTTGCACAATGCCTTCAACCACACAAAATCCAGGATCCCATCCTTATTTGAGGAAAGGCAAGGATCAAAGGGCTGGTTGCTAGAAGACCTTAGCCAACCACTGTCACCATGGTTAATGGCACCCCTGCGAGTGCCATCAAATGATGTGGAGCGGAGATATAATGAAGCTCGTACTTCCACTAGAGTGACCATTGGGAGCACCATTGACATTCTGAAACAGAAGATCCTATGCCTGGAGCATTTCAGGGGTGTCCAACAACATAATCCAGGGAAGGTATCCAGGATCAAATGGCCTGCTATATGCTCCATAACCAAGCCATTGACATGGGCAAGTACCTGGTGGAGCATGAAGTGGAGTGGGCAGAGGAGGAGCCAGGTGGATACAACAGATGAGGAAGACAAGGCTTCAGACAGACCACAGGGCAGTCAGGCCGTTACTAGTCGAAGCAGCTGGAGAAATCTCATCCTAGAAACAACAACAGCAACACCAGCAGCAGCAACAACAACATGCATTTATATAGCGCCTTTAAAGTAGAAAAATGTCCTTAATGCTTCACAGAGATGTAACAAAACAACAACAACAACTTGCATTTATATAGCGCCTTTAACATAGTAAAACGTCCCAAGGTGCTTCACAGGAGCATTAACAAATAATATTTGACACCGAGCCACATAAGGAGATAATCGCCGAATCCCCCACCATCATCATTCTGGGGGTCAAGATTGACCAGAAACTTAACTGGACCAGCCACATAAATATTGTGGCTACAAGGGCAGGTCAGAGGCTGGGTATTCTGCGGCGAGTGACTCACCTCTTGACTCCCCAAAGCCTTTCCACCATCTACAAGGCACAAGTCAGGAGTGTGATGGAATACTCTCCACTTCCCTGGGTGAGTGCAGCTCCAACAACACTCAAGAAGCTCGACACCATCCAGGACAAAGCAGCCCACTTGATTGACACCCCATCCTCCATCCTAAACATTCACTCCCTTCACCACCGGCGCACTGTGGCTGCAGTGTGTACCATCCACAGGATGCACTGCAGCAACTCGCCAAGGCTTCTTCGACAGCACCTCCCAAACCCGCGACCTCTACCACCTAGAAGGACAAGGGCAGCAGGCACATGGGAACAACACCATCTGCACATTCCCCTCCAAGTCACACACCATCCCGACTTGGAAATATATCGCCGTTCCTTCATCGTCACTGGGTCAAAATCCTGGACCTCCCTACCTAACAGCACTGTAGGAGAACCTTCACCACACGGACTGCAGCAGTTCAAGAAGGCGGCTCACCACCACCTTCTCAAGGGCAATTAGGGATGGGCAATAAATGCTGGCCTTGCCAGTGACGCCCACATCCCGTGAACGAATAAAAAAAAATTGGACAAGTGACCAAAAGCTTGGTCAAAGAGGTAGGTTTTAAGGAGCATCTTGAAGAAGGAGAAAGAGGTAGGGAGGTGGAGAGGTTTCAGGGGGAATTCCAGAGCTTAGAGCCTAGGCAGCTGAAAGCATGGTCACCAATGGTGGAGCAATGAAAATCGGGGATGCGCAAGAGGCCAGAATTGGAGGAGTGCAGAGGATTATAGGGCTGGAGGAAGTTCTTGAACCGCTGCAGTCCGTGTGGTGAAGGTTCTCCCACAGTGCTGTTAGGAAGGGAGTTCCAGGATTTTGACCCAGCGACGATGAAGGAACGGCGATATATTTCCAAGTCGGGATGGTGTGTGCCTTGGAGGGGAACGTGCAGGTGGTGTTGTTCCCATGTGCCTGCTGCCCTTCTAGGTGGTAGAGGTCGCGGGTTTGGGAGGTGCTGTCAAAGAAGCCTTGGCAAGTTGCTGCAGTGCATCCTGTAGATGGTACACACTGCAGCCACGGTGTGCCAGTGAATGTTTAGGGTGCCAATCAAGCAGGCTGCTTTGTCCTGGATGGTGTCGAGGGGGGCGAAACCATGTAGGAATTTGAAAACAAGGTGGATTGTGTACTATACACAGATATAAAAGCACCAATAATCTCTGCTTTCCTACATCACCCACCCCCCTCTCTACATACACACACTCTCCCCACACTGGGAATGATGAGGTTGGGGGGGGGGGAATTAAAGAAGCATCAGTTCCATAAAAAAAACATTTTCTCCCTTTTCACATTAGGAACACAACAAAGTTGTATCAAATCTCATCACGTATGTGTGATGCGTAGTGTGGAAAAAAAGATGCACAACTTTTCTGGATCCTCCCCACAAAAAAAAAAGTATGATAAATACTTTATCATGCAGTCATTGCCCTTTTAAAATAAGGAGTTTCATTAGAAACAAGATGCATTCAGTGAGATCCTTGTCATTCTAAGCCCGAATAGTCTTACCTTCCCAGCCTTGGTTGTAGATGAGACCTGTTTGCTGTCAACCCCATCTTCCTCCATCTTTATGCTGCAGAAAAGGTCCATGACTTGTTTGGTATTTTTCCGCAGACGTTTAGATTTACACTGAATTTCTGTCAGCAAACCTGGAAGAGTTTAATAGATACTAGTAAATACCCTTCAATGTTGCTCCTGGATAAAAAGGGGTTAGTAATCAAGACTAAAGCACTTTCTCTCTAGTTTCCCTTATGAACAGCCACCCTGCACCCCGCCCAAGTCATCACAGTACCTGTACCACTCTGGTGAGCTCTGGCATATCTTTCACTTGTTTGCCATTGGTAGGAACAGGGTAGTTCTGACCCTTGTTGCTTCGGGACATCTATATTGCTCTAACAAAAAGCACTAGGCCCCATCTTCCAGCACTGGCAGTGAGTAAGCTCTCAGCACCCTGGAACCTGGCGTCCTCTCTGCCTTATTCACCAGTACACATCTAGGCTGCTGTAGGGATGAAGACACCATGGTCACCCTGCGGGCCACTGCACAGATGACAGCACAGAATGTCTCACATAGAAATTGTATTTGCATAGCCACTTGTTGGCACTCACTCACGTCCTCTCCAGCAAGCATCACAGGACCTTCACCATACCTTTTTTTTAAAAATTGCCTTTGTTTTCCTTCCAGAAGATAATACCCCTCTTACTCCTTCTTTTTCCTCCCAGTTCAACTCCTTCTACCTTATTTCATTCTTTCCTCACCTTTTCCTTCCTCCTCTCCAAATGCTCTTCTTTTCTATTGTATCTTTACCTTCTCTCCTGCTTCACTTTCTTTTTGCTTCCTGCACCCCTTCTGTTTTTCTCTTCCTTTCTTTTCCCCCTTACCTGCAATCGTACTTCCCCTCTCCCTCCCCAGTCTTGGTTCACCTGTCTTACTTTCCTTGGCATCTTTCCACTTCCCCCATACCCTAGTCTTTTTTCAAATATTAAGATTAAAATAAATAGAATTTGCCCAGGCGTACAATGTTGCAGAGGTGGAAATAAGCAATCTTTCTGTTGGAAGCTCAGCTCAGGGTCAAATAGGATGCTGAGATTGGGAACCGTCTGAGTCAGCCTGAGACAGTGGTCGGGGAGGGGGATGGAGTCAGCAGAGTTTGTGGTGGGACCAAAGATAAAGGCTTTGGCCATGCCATTGTTTAGCTGGAGGAAATTGTAGCTCATCCAAGACTAGATATCAGACAAACAGTGTGACAACACAGAGCCAGTAGAGAGGTCAACAGAGAGGTGGTGGAGAGGTAGATTGGGGCATTATCAGCACATATCTTTGGATGATGTAGCCAAGGGAGAGCATATAGATGAGGAACAGGAGAGGGCCAAGGATGGATCCTTGGGGGACTCTTGAAGTGACGGTGCAGAGGATGGGAAGAGAAGCCATTGGTAGAGATGCTCAGAAAGGTAAGAGTGGAATTAAACAAGGGCCGTCCATCGAGCTGGACAACAGAGAAGAGACGTTGGAGGAGGATGATGTAGACGACCATGTCGATGAAGCAGGGAGGTCGAGGAAAACAAGGTGGAATAATGGCACCATGGTCAAATTCACATAGAATGTCATTTGTAACCTTGGTTAGAGCTGTTTCGGTTTTGTGAGAAGGACAAAAATCTGATTGGAGAGATTCAAACATGGTGTTGTGGGAGCGATGGGCATGGGAGGCAACAATATGTTCAGGGCTTTGGAGAGAACAGGGACAGTAGTTTTCAAGGACACAGGGGTTAAGGATGAGTTTTTTAAGGGGTGTGATGATGGCCGTTCTGAAAGGAAGGGGACAGTGGCTGAGGAGAAGGAATCATATACAACATCAGCTAGCATGTGGGCTCAAATGGGAAGCTGGGTAGTTATTGGTTTAATGAGAATGGGGTCAAGAATGGGGTCAAGGGAGCATAAGGTGGGTCTCATTGAACAGATAACAGCATGGGGGGTTTAGGAGAGAAATGAGAGAGATGGGGATACCAGGGCTAGGGTAGGGTATGCCCTGAGGAAGACGAAAGGAGGGAAACAGCAGAGGCAGCTGAACAGATGGTCTCTCTTTTGATGACAAAGAAGTTTCTTTGTCACCAAAAGAGTTTCTTGCACTGATTGTTAGAGGGGGCAGGGGAGAAGGGTTTAAAGAAATGGATGGTAGTGGAGAAAAGAACCCCCAGGTTATCTTAGCTCTCCAGGATGATTTTAGAAAGGTGGATGATTTTGGCAGAGAACAGTGAGTCCTGGTAGGACATGATCTGGTTCAGCCAGGTCTTGTGATGAATGGCTTACTACTACTACTACTACTACTACTACTACTACGACAACAACAACTTGAATTTTTTTTTTTCCAATATATATAGTGCCTTTAATGTAGCAAAACATCCCAAGACGTTTAGCCAGATGTTCACCAGATATAATCAAGTCTGAGCCCCTTGGGCTTGAGGGAGCAAAGATGGAGCTGTACCAGACTGTGATAGGAGATAGTAAAGGATTTGCTGTAGACAAGGGTATCAAAGGTGGAAGTGAGGGAGTGGTTGAGCAAATCAGCAGCTGCAGAGAATGGCGGGCCAAAGACTAGGCAGTTAGAAGTGCTGATCGCCAAATCCAGACATACTGCTGCAGACCCTTTAGGTGCCTCATTTTCCTGCCTCTTCCACCTGTACTAAGCCTTGACAGGGGGAGAACCTATGCTGGGGCTATCCCCAGGCCAGGTAAATGGCCAACGACAGGCGATCCTAGTGATCATAGGCTGGACAAGTGCAATGCATTTTGGCTGGTGCTGCTCCTGTCTACCACCGGGTGGTGGGGGGTGGGGGTTGGGGGGGTGGGAGGAAAATCTGCCATAATAGGTTTGTGATGATTATCTACCTTTTTTTTGGTGTCTATTAATTACTTACATTCTGCCAGCATTCCCACCGCCTTGCATTTCTTCAGCCGGCATTCCTGACATTTCCTCCGCATGTACATATCCATTTCACAATTCCCACCAGTCTTACATTTATACACAGCATTCTTTGTGATACTCCGGCGGAAAAATCCTGGTCGGAAAATGGAACAGTCTCACGTAAATGGTTAATTACTCATTTAAATAGACAAATCTTTTTATTTAACTTCTTTTTACTGATTTATGGCATTAGTTGTTCACTCCTGCTTTTGCATCTCACATATCTTCAGGAAAATCAGAAAACAAAGTTGAAAGTTCCTGCAAGGCCACCCTTAAAGACAGGGGAGGTGAATTTCATCTCTGTTATGAACTGTAAACTGGCACAGTGGAAAATTTGGCCACAATCTGTAATGCCAGATCAAACAGGAAGCATTAATATAATATTAAAAATAGGTGGGCGGTGTAATTGTACTTTGCACGCTATTTTTCAATGCTCATGCATGCAAGATTCCAAGTGCAATTTACACCCATATATAATGGTCGCCAGTGGTTGTTAGGAGATCAGCAGTATACAAAAGTTTGTTTAAAGAGCTTAGGAAGAAGATTCAGTAAAACTTTAAAGCCATTTCAGCACCTTTTTTTTTGATTCTCTTTGTTATTTTTTCTGCTGCTACTTAGGTTTTCATTAGTCTTTGTGACAAGTGTTCTGCTTTTTTTCTCCTATTACCACCAACTATTGCCACCAATGGTTTCCCAAT
The DNA here is from genome assembly GCF_035084215.1 of Heptranchias perlo. Classification (NCBI taxonomy): domain Eukaryota; kingdom Metazoa; phylum Chordata; class Chondrichthyes; order Hexanchiformes; family Hexanchidae; genus Heptranchias; species Heptranchias perlo. The sequence goes on from NC_090351.1 coordinate 6,088,790, forward strand.
GGGAATCGTCCTATATCTGAAACGTATAAGATTCTGAGAGGGCTTGACAGGGTAGATGCCGAGAGGTTGTTTCCCCTGGCTGGAGAGTTTAGAACTAGAGGGCATAGTCGCAGGATAAGGGGTCGGCCATTTAAGACTGAGATGAGGAGGAATTTCTTCACTCAGTGGGTTGTGCATCTTTGGAATTCTCTACCCCAGAGGGCTGTGGATGCTGAGTCGTTGAGTATATTCAAGGCTGAGATAGATAGATTTTTGGACACTAGGGGAATCAAGGGATATGGGGGTCTGGCAGGAAAGTGGAGTTGAGGTCGAAGATCAGCCATAATCTGATTGAATGGAGGAGCAGGCTCGAGGGGCCATATGGCCTACTCCTGCTCCTATTTCTTATGTTGTTATGTTCTTATCTGAGCTTTATGGAGATAGAAGAGGAAGGCCAGTGGAAGGATGCCAGGTAGGTCAGGCTACACCATCAATGTTCTGTGTCCAACTATGGTAACCTCACACCGACATCTACAACAGAGGTACACATACCTCGCTTTATCAGAGGATTAGTACCTGTGGAGGTTTCAATTCCCAAGGGAGTCTGTGATGGAAATCCCAATAGCATGAGTATAATTTCTGACACCCTAACTAACTGTAAAGCTAGATGGTTCTTCAGAAGCACCTCATCAAAGAATATCATGCTTTAATTGGTACTCCATTAGAGAAGGCATTACAGGGTAATAAACAGTCAGCATAGCCTAATTGGCCAAAATGCCACCAAACATATCTGCAGGTACATCTACCCGACAATGGCCATAGGGAACTGGCTTCCCAGGCTCTGGGATAGCAGAGAGGCAGATACACTGCTGTGCCATCTGTTGCAAGAACACTTGGAGCTAACATGCACCTTAGGGCTGGTAGAGTGACAGTACTTGTCATCTACAACCTCAAACCTATCTCCACCCCTTTCCGGGCATGCTGCACTTATGGGCATGGTGGCCTGGAGTGGAAAATGGGTTCCTCCTCGCAAATATCTCATTCAGCTCTTCCTGCACTGCAAACAGGGTTGGATGCTGGGCTGCTCCAACACTTGCATGCAGACTTGTGCCTGCATGTTATGTTTCTTTTCACTTCATTTTTGCCTGTCATTTTCTCCCCTTCAAATTTGCCAAAGGCTCCCATCAGTTTGAAATACTTCTGAACCTTTATAAAAGGCAAAAAGAATTTTTGCCCCCCTGTGCAGCATCACCCTGTAAGTGTTCATATCCTTTTAAAGTGTATTCACACTGCAATTTTCTAACCTCCCTTAATTCTACCTCCCTGAATAAGGATGCAACTGAGCTGACCAAGGAAAACTGTGTGCGATTAGCACATTATACATCTGGCTAGCTTGGCACCAGTTCTTAACCATTCAGAATTATGCTAGTTCACAAGAATCAGCTCAAGGAGTTTCACCATTGCAATATTTGAAAACTTTCTGATGAAGACATTGAGTGGTAATTTCCGTGTGCACAGATGGTTACAGTGGGCTACTACCAGTTTCCTCCAAAGCTTGAAGCATCACTTTGCATGCGCAGGTACATGCATAGAACATCACTGGTAAAAATTCAGCACTAAATTCATGCAAATTCAGCATACCTGCACTACCTCCAACAAGACCACCTGAATATGTGGTGTGTTACTGGAGAAGTTCTGTACTGGCTCCAGTATAACAGTTGGGACAAGTGCTGTATGCCAGAAACTGACATGTGTTGTAACATCAGCATCAACTTATCAATGGAAGTGCGAAATCTCCCTCCAACCCCCAGTACCACCAGACTCAGGCCAGCAAATAGATGTGAGTGTGTGCAGCAATGTGAGAGGTGGAGTGGCACAGATACAAGGCAATCCAGTTTCCCACAGAACTCAGAGTACGATTCCGTATGCATAGGACCATACTAATAATATCATCTCCTCCACAACTCGAGTTGCACAGTGCCACTCTGAGTTCTGGAGCAGTGCCACTGAAGTCAGGTGTAACATTGTTGGCTCAAATGAGTTGGCATTGTTTAATGTGCCTTACTCTCACCGGCCTCCTGAGGCACCCCTTCAGTAAAGAATTAATTCAGCTCCCACATAGTGGGCCCGATGTTAGCTGAGCTGCGGGTTCTCGGCGGGGGGGGCTATCGGGCGCATGGGTAACGCGCCCGGTGAAATGAGTCAGCCACCCGTGCAATCGTAGCATAATTAGATCCACTTACCTTCTCTTCCGGGTTCCCCACTGCTGATCTGCGCGTCGGGCGGGCTGCGCATGCGCAGTAAGATCTGTCAGCTGGAGGAGCTCTATTTAAAGGGGCAGTCCTCCACTGACAGATGCTGCAACAAATAGAAAAAATCACAGCATGGAGCAGCCCAGGGGGAAGGCTGCTCCCAGTTTAATGATGCCTCACTCCAGGTGTCAATACATGGGGTGAGGAGGAGGGGGAGGACAGAGATCTTCCCCCCGGCGGGCGGGAGGAAGCGGCCTGCCTCTGCCACCAGGAAGGCCTGGCTCGAGGTGGCAGAGGAGGTCACCTGCACCACCAACATATCGCCCACCTGCATACAGTGCAGGAGGCGCTGCAATGACCTCAGTAGGTCAGCCAAAGTGAGTACACTTACTCATTCCTCTACACTCCGTCTGCCACATCACCGCCCCCACCCCACATCTCCTTCAGCACTGCCAACACTACTCTGTCACATCACCCCTCATACCCAATCAAACCTCATCCTCATCTTACCTGCACCTACTCACCTCGCCAGTACTCATCCCGCCACTACCACTCAACACAATCCTCATACAATCTCATGGCTCTATCTCATACTCACCCTCTCATGCATCTCTTTCACGGCCAGCCTCACTCAACCTGCCACTACCTGTGCTGCAGCCACAGGGCATGCATCACATATGTGCAGTAGGAAGCGTAAGGCAAACGTGTCGTGAGCATGAAGGGGATGCACAAGGGTGTTTGAGGGTTTGTCATGGTTTTTACTTATATTGAATTTCTGACCAACTCACATTACATATTATATTGGCACCACTACTGCCATGTCTTTGCGAATCATGTCTGGTTTGTGCAATAATGCCCTTTCCTGAGAATCACTATGAAGACCCACAACTGATGCCACCCATTGTGTCACTGCAGAGTGGGTGTAGGTGTATTTGCAGGGCTCTTTTGCGCAGACGACTGAGAGACGTCGGCGATGTCCCCGGTGGCACCCTGGAAGGATGCGGCGAAGAAGTTGTTGAGGGCAGTGGTGACTTTGACAGCGACAGGTAAGAAGCTGGTGCTCGGGCCAGCCAGGAGCAGCTCGGCATGAAGGAGGCTGCAGATGTCCACGACTACATGTCGAGTGACTCTGAGCCTCCGTGTGCACTGCTGCTCAGAGAGGTCCAGGAAGCTGAGCCTCGGTCTGTGGACCCTGTGGCGAGGGTAGTGCCCTCTGCAATGCATCTCTCTCTGCGGTTGCCCTCCCTCCTGCTGTGCAGGTGGATGTGTCATAGCACTCTGTTGTGGAGCTCCACGTGTCAGAGGTGGACGGCTTGGCCGGCGAGGTTGGTGATGCTGTTCGCCCTCCGAGGAGGTCATGACTGCAGCTACAGCGGCCCCCATCCGGAAGATGGACATCTGAGGGGGTCCGCAAGGTAGGTACATGTGTCTGGACACCTAGGTAAGTGTGCAAGTTGGTGACTTTGATTGTCTGGAGGAGGGTGGTGGAGGCCAAACTTTGTCCCAAGTGACAGAGTGGCCTCCTGCAATGGGTGAGGGTCTCTCCCCCCCACCTGTCAAATGGACCTTTGCAGCTGCCACAGGCTGACCGCTGCAACAGGTCCATTTGAACTGGGAGCGTTTCCCCCAGTGTGGGAAACAGTCCCAGTTTGCTCTAAAATCCCACCCCTCCTCACATAATCCCTTAATCAGGTCAGTTCATGACCTGAACAAGCAAAATAAATAGCGTCAAGTGGAACCCCGCTGGCTTTAATTGCCTGCGGGATTCCCACCAGCGGGGGCTGCGTGCGCTCGCCGGCGCGTCAACGGGAACCCGGTCCCGCTCCGGGATTTCCCGATTTTCGGGGCCCCCCCGCCAGGAACGCACCCGCTGGCGGGTGCTAAAATGCTGCCCAATGTCTGGCTCAGTGGCCCCTTCAAGCCAATAGTTACAGTGATGTCATCAGTACACAATGTTTAAACAAAAATATTTTTAAAATTAACCAAAATGAATGGACAAAAAAAGAATAAGTATTAAACATAATTTTCCTTGTGCATTTAATTTTTAAAATGAGTCTTGATGATCAGACTCTCTGTTTAAAGGAACAGTTGGTTAGGTAGGCTGAAAGCAGCTGAAACAAGAACTTTCCTATGTTGGCCTGTGGGACACAACCTTCTAAGACTTATTTTTATTTGACTGATTTATTCATTTTGCATGTAATATTTTAAATTTATTCAGTGTATGTAATTGTTGATTCAATTATGTTGTGTCATGTTGACACATTTCGTGTGCTTGCTAACAAACTAACATGTACCTATACATAAAGACATACATACATACACACAAGTATAGACACATACACATCAACAGAAATATATACCGATACACTGAGAAATGAAGATACATGCATGCATCCATTCATATTGTTTGCACACATATACAGACACCGATGTACATATACACAGATGTCTACAGGCATATATGCATGACATATTCTGAGGCAAACAATGCTCATGCACATGTACACAGGTGTGCACACACATCTTACAGTGATAACTTTTGCCACCACGGTTGAAATTACAAAGAGATTGGCCAGAACCATCCAAGATATATGTTTGATGATGTATAAATGGTGAGAATAGGTGTATGTCAAGAGGTAAAGTACTTATACAATGACCAGTTCGAATGTGGAACAAGGGATTGGTATCAGGGTGGACAAACATTGATTTTATGTTGTAAATATTGTTGGCTTTTGAATTACACTCAGGATGCCAAAGGACTGATGGTCCCTTGGTGATGTGTTTTTATGATTATAGTTGTATTGCGTTAATAAGTATTTGAAATAGTGTAATTAAATTGTAAAACATAGCTTTTATTGTGTATGACTTTGTATATTTTTACATCTGAAAATCTTCAAATTCTATCCCTATCAGTGAGATATCAGAGGTCTTATCAGTCTCGGTTGTACACACAATTGGACACACTTACACAGGTGAAAGATCCAGTGCAGCAATTAGTACAAACTAACACCTCATTAATAATGAGTGAAGAATATTCCCACGGCACCGACCCATGCGAGTGCAGGAGATGCAACACCTGCCCTTTCACCTCCTCCCTTCCCACCGTCCAGGGCCGCAAACACTCCTTCCAGGTGAAACAGCGATTTACTTGTACTTCCTTCAATTTGGTACACTGTATTCACTGCTCACGATGCAGTCTCCTCCGATGCGCCTCCTCTTGGGGAGACCAAATGCAGATTGGGTGATCGCTTTGCTGAACAGCTCCATTCAGCCTGCAAGCGTGACCCTGAGCTTCCGGTCGCTTGCCATTTTAATTCTCCGTCCCACTCCCACTCCGACCTTTCTGTCCTCGGCCTCCTACACTGTTACAATGAAGCTCAATGGAAGACGAAGGAAGTGCACCTCATCTATCGATTAGGCACTTCATAACCTTCCAGACTTAACATTGATTTCAATAACTTCTGATCATAACCACTGCTCCCATTTTTTCGGACAGTAAGTGCTGGTAATGGTTCTGCTGTTGCCATTTACAGTTCCTCTAGACCCATCTTTTGTTTCTTTACTTGTCCCATTACCAACCCCTTTGCCTTGCACCATCATCCCTTTTGTCATTTAATCGCTCTGCGCTCCGCTCTATCACAGACATTCCCTTTTTTTCTTTCCTCCCCTCCCCTCCACCCCCCTCCCCTGCCATATCCCTGTAGCCAAGCAAATTTTTTTCCTTTCAAGCATTTATCCAGTTCCCTTTTGAAGGCCATGATTGAATCTGCCTTCACCGCCCCTTCGGGCAGTGCATTCCAGATCCTAGTCACTCGCGGTGTAAAAACGTTTTTCCTCATGTCACCTTTGGTTCTTTTACCAATCACCTTAAATCTATGCCCTCTGGTTATTGACCCTTCCGCCAATGGGAACAGTTTCTCTCTATCTATTCTGTCTAGACCCTTCATGATTTTGAATACCTCTATCAAATCTCCTCGTAACTGTCTCTGTTCCGAGGAAAACAACACCAGCTTCTCCAGTCTATTCACGTAACTAAAGTCCCTCATCCCTGGAATCATTCCAGTAAATCTTTTCTGCACCCTCTCTAAGGCCTTCACATCTTTCTTAAAGTGCGGTGCCCAGAACTGGACACAGTGCTCCAGTTGTGGCTGAACCAGTGTTTTATAAAGGTTCATCATGACTTCCTTACTTTTGTACTCTATGCCTCTATTTATAAAGCCTAGGATCCTGTATGCTTTTTTAACCACTTTCTCAACCTGCCCTGCCACCTTCAACGATTTGTGCACATATACCCCCAAATCTCTCTGTTCTTGTACCCCTTTTAGAATTGTGCCCTCTAGTTTATATTGTCTCGCCTCATTCTTCCTACCGAAATGTATCACTTCGAATTTTTCTGCGTTAAATTTCATCTGCCATGTGACCACCCATGCCACAAGCCTGTCGAAATACTCTTGAAGTCTATCATTATCCTCCTCATTATTCACTGCCCTTCCAAGTTTTGTGCCATCTGCAAATTTTGAAATTGTGCCCTATACACCCATGTCCAAGTCATTAATATATATCAAGAAAAGCAATGGTCCCAGCACCGACCCCGGGGAACACCACTGTACACTTCCCTCCAGTCTGAAAAACAACCGTTCACCACTACTCTCTGTTTCCTGTCACTTAGCCAATTTCGTATCCATGCTGCTATTGCCCCCTTTATTCCGTGGGCCGCAATCTTGATGATAAGCCTACCGTGCGGCACTTTATCAAACGCCTTTTGAAAGTCCATATACACCACATCATCTGCATTGCCCTCATCGACCCTCTCTGTTATCTCATCAAGAAACTCTATCAGGTTAGTTAAACACAATTTGCCTTTAACAAATCTGTGCTGGCTTTCCCTAATCAATCCACACTCATCCAAGTGACTGTCAATTCTGTTTACTTTTAGAGACATCGGTCGGCAGGCTGCCTTTCTAATAGTGCATGTCTAGTGCTATTTCTGTACTATAATGTGCTGGTGCAGAAAGACTGTTTTTATTTCAGATTTCCAGCATCTGCAGTATTTTGCTTTTGATGAAGATAAAGCATTGTGATATAAAGAGGTTGTTATGTATTCTTACCTTTGCATCCTTCGCAGGTTAGTGCATTATAGTGATACCCTGAAGCTTTGTCCCCACACACCACACATAGCTCCTCCTCACCCTTCATTCGCAAAGATGAATGGTTGAGTCTAGGTCTTTTCATCACAGGTATTCCTCCATCAGCATCACTGGGGATCAGGTACTGTGGTTTGCTCAGCTCATACGAGCTAGGTGAATAATGTCCTTCCGGTGAATACTGTGGGTAGTAATTGTGGGCAGAATAGTGTGTTTGCGGCTGGGGTGTTGCCATCGGAGAGAATTGCATGCTGGGATACTGGCTGTATGGAGTCATCTGTAGATCTGGGTCTTGAAGCGGATAGTTGATCTGTTCTGTCAGAACCTCTGGATTTAAAACAAACTAGAAATTACTCTTTAGCAGTAAATCTATGAACATTTCTAATGTACAGCTGCTTTGTGAATTTATTCAACTATCCTTAAGTTGAAGGAATTAATCCTCAATTCAGTTGAAATATAGCTGCAGTAATGTAAAATGTTTCTATTGTTTACTTTTAGAGACGTTGGTTGGCCTTGTGAATACTAAAACAGCAGGCTGCCTTTATAATGGTGCATGTCTGGTGCTAGTTCTGTATTATAATGTGCTGGTGCAGAAAGAGCATCCCTTACAGTACCACTATGGTATTTCCATTCCCACAGCAGCAATCGTATGATGTCTGAGTGAGATTTCTCAATTGGTGCTAACTTCTTTTTTTTCATAAAAAGTATGATAGGCCTGCTTTTTTGCCAGTCATGAACTGTTAATGAAAAAGTTAAAATATACAGAATTGAAACTCGCAATTGCTACAAGACAGAACAAATATTCATTGTAACAGATGTCAGCCAATCATGACACACCTGTGGTAATGATCCAACACTTCTCAAGCTGCTATGAAGTTATTTAGCTGGTATAAATTATGTAAAGTTTGTTAATCCAGCTATGGAATGCACAGCTATGTTAGATAACAGCTTAAAAGCAAGTAAGTTCATGGGGCCAATTTTCCTGGCTCTCACACTCCAGGAAGGCCCATTTCAGGGGTGCAATACCCACTCCACTTGCAATGCCTTTGGTTTTCCTGTCAGGGTTTGAGAGGAGGTGTTCAAATTTAAATCAGATACAAAACAAGACCGGGTGACATCTCCTGACCTGTGCCCTTATTTCCTGCATTCCCATTGGTCACAGGTTAGATGCTACCTGCCCCCATTTACATTGGATGCCATTGTTGTGAGTTAAATTTGTTGAGAGTTTTGATGTTGTAAGCAATACTTGCAATTTTTCTGACAGATTGCCCTGAGTTTGTGGAAGTCTGCACCTTGAACAGCATTATTGGAATTTGCTTTGGAATTCCCTATCCGTGTTTCTTGGAGGAAGGGGAGGAGGACAGGGAGGACCCCATTTTGGATGACAGAGAAGTCAGACATCAGCAGAGGTGGAGGGCACCTGTACCCCATGGGAAGAATCTTTTTATCTCCAGAGGACCTTTTTACATCCATCTACACCATTCGGAGGAGCAGTGCCTTCGCTGCCTTCGGTTCAGAAGAGAGGTTGTCTGGGAGATTGAGGACGACCTTCAGCCACATTGCAGGGCTGGCACAGCTCTACTCATCGCTGTCAAGGTTACCATGGCCTTGAGCTTCTATACCTCACGTAGCTTTCAGGGGCCACTGGCGAAAATGCCAGTATATGTCATTTTGTGGTGAATCACTGCATCAAGAAAGTGATTGATGCACTGTTCTCCAAGGTGACTAACTTCTCCAGGGAGCCACAGGAGCAACAGGCAAGAGCATTGGGCTTTTTCCAGATGGCAGGGTTTCCCACAATACAGGGGGCAAATGATGGAACTCATGGTGCACTTTGTGCTCCATCTGACAAGGGTACCACTTACATGAACAGAGCAGACTTCTAATCTATTAATGCTCAATTCATGTGTAAACCATCGATACAAGATTGTGCATGTATGGCATCTCACACACCTTTATTTTGAGGTAGTCCACTGTACTATCATTCTTCCAGGACAACATGGAAGGGATGGCTGGTCAGAGACTGCAGCATTTGAAAGCCTACTATACTTTGTTACCTCTATACTTTTTAGGTCAGCCTTGATAGTTAAATTTACAATGGTGAAAATCATGGATATTATCAACCTACCTGTCTATCACCCTCCTGTGACAGTTCTGTCCTCCTCCTTATTGGTTTTAACTGCTTCTACCTTAATTTCTATCTCACACTGCAGGATCGAGAACTCCCAAAAACTATGTGAAAACTCACTTTGGCTATTGATACATTTCCTCCGCCACATCCTGTCCATTAGGAAACATATGCAGACTAATCATGTATTGTCTGCACGTATTGAAAATACGAGCCAGAGAAATGATGGTAAGGCTAAAAATTCACAAAAATAACTTTAACAAAATTATTGCTGTAATGCCACATTGCTTTGATGCACCAATGTGGTGTTCTATTGAATAGTATTTTGCAGTTTGGTGAGTTCTCATTCTTGTCTGGACACTGAGGGAGGTGCAAGGCAATGCAGCTTGCCCATTTGGAGGGAAGAAAAGTTATTTTGGCTGTTGTCCTGCACCTTCTGGTTGTAACAATTGCCTCCTTTAGTCACAACAGATCTACACTGCAACTTTTTTACTGCACTATTGCATACATGCCAACCATCAACTTTTTAAAATGGCAACATTTTAACCCATGTGTCAGCTTATTTTACAAGAAAATTCAGCTATTTTCACTGGGATTGCAGATTGTCAGTACGAAATAATTGGGATTTTTGGATGGTGGGACTGAAATCTGTTAGAAGCAATCAATCAGATGTTACTTTCTCTTACTTTTACTTTTGAATAAACTTGATTCAGAAATGTTTTCAGATGAAATGATGGTATCTGAAAGTTACAATTACAAGTGTGTTTATTTAGTTTTTGCCCCTGAAGAAGTTATTTATAACAAGTAAGCTGCCAATATGCAGCTGTTAAAAAACATTTTAAATTTTCCTCAAAGAAACTTTCTGGGGCATGTCTAGCAGCTGTTTTATGTGAAGATTTTATTTTCTTCAAGACTCGTTGCGGCCACTTTTTTAAGATAAGGAGGATGTTCCCTGGTGTGAATGCATTAACTGGCTTTATTTGAGTAAACCTGTCACTCCACTGGTTTGCTAGGGTTTGGAAATAAATCAGGAGTGGGGTTGGAACGGTGATGAATTTTAATTAATTTTAAAAATTGAACTGAGATTCCCATATTTAGGATTTTACTATGGTGTACTACATTCTCAGGATGTGGACATCACTGGCAAGGCCAGCATTTATTGTCCATCCCCAGTTGCCCTGAGAAGGTGGTATACAACTGAGTGGCTTACGGCCACATCAGAGTCAACTATGTTGGTGTGGGACTGGAGTCACTATTTACTGACAGCAGCTTTTATTTCCAGAATTTTTTTTAACTGAATTCAAATTCTCAAACTGCCATAGGTGAGATTTGCACTCATGTTCTTTGGATTATTAGTCTAGTAACATAACCACAACACCATCATACCCTGATCTTTGATGTGTGATGGGGTCCATTGGCTTGTTGTAGTGCCAGTTATGTTTAGTAACTTTGAAAGCACTTTTAAAACACTTGAGGTGGAGGTCCCTTTGTTACCATGCAGTAACTGGGGAGAGATCCCACACCATCCGTATTAGAGGGGTCAACATCCATGGGTAAATGTGACATTAAAAGTCAATAAGAAGACAACAGTTTTAAAATCCTAGACTGGTGACAATCAGTTAGGTTCACCTAAGAGCCCAAAATTCAGCCTCCCATTCCTACAAGTTATGTTTTTGTGCATTTTACAGTTTTTAATGATTGCAGTGTGCAATAGGTTTTATTTCTCATGCAAGAAAATAAACCTTTTTAAACTCAGTCAAAAAAGCAATAAGGGCCAGAAATGATTGATAATAGCAGAAGAATGATTAACACTTTCAAATGAGTTGCCTCTCTCTGCTTTTTAATGGAGGGCATTACCCCATTTATTTTAAATAGAGTAATCCCTTTATTAAAATAGCAGTCTGAGGAATGTCATATGGGCATGTTAAGCATAGAATTATAGAATCATAGTAAGGTTACAGCATGGAAGGAGGCCATTCGGCCCATCAAGTCCACGCCGGCTCTATGCAAGAGCAATCCAGCTAGTCCCACTCCCCCCGCCCTATCCCCTTAGCCCTGCAAATGTTTTCCTTTCAAGTACTTATCCAGTACTTGGATCCATCTCCTATTATCACCAACAGTAATTTCTAGCCTCATAGATATGTTTGAAATACACAGTAGGTTGATCAGCAACTAAAAAAGGAAAGAAACAGATTAGCGTTCACCAGAAAATTCACCAAACATATAAAAATGATAAATCAGGGCACTTAGCAAGCCGTTGTACTTAACTACGTCAAATAGTGTGGGATGTTACAGGCCCAGATAGAATATAAACCCAGAAATTATTATTGCCAGATATTAGCAGCTGAACAGTTAATGTGTTTGTATGAATTTCTTATTTTAACACAGGTGTTAACTCATTTATTTTAAATGGTTTAACATGTCTGCTAAAATTATGGACAAAAAAATGTTATACAGACAAGATAAGCATTCGTCCTCTCATATTGCATACAGTAATTTCTAGACTACAATTTTATAATTGGGTATGGAGCTAGTGAAAGCTGTTAGCTGGGTGAATAAAATCTAGTTCAAAAATTAATCTTATCGCTATTTAGGATGATGTTTTGGAACACAATTTTTGTAACTATCAGCTGTTTTAGAATAAAGCCTATGTAACTTAAATAATTCAGGGAATGTTCAGAGCTTTTGAGTTGTGTGGGCTTTCTGAGTTATAGGATAAAAATGATAAACCACAGTCAACTCTTGAGTCTGCACTACTTATGTCACGGAAGTATGCTGGGGGGGTGGGAGAAAGCTATTCACAGACCCTTCATAGTAACAGATGTTTGGTGACAATCTGAAGAACCCACTCAGCTGATTGTTTTTAAAGTCAATAATTGTGCATTAGTCTTCGGGAATAGTATTGCTGCTGTATAAACACAATGAACATTTTGCCCTGCTCTTCGAAGCAGGTTAAATTTATAGTTTATAACAGCCTGCCAAAATACTACTGGTTTAAAAAAAAAGCCAGTATTGGAAGGAAGATACACTGAAATAATTTCAAGCAATTTTGATAAATATAAAGCACTTCAAAATAAATCATTGAAAAGGGAATTTGAGTCATCAGAAATATTTCTAAAGATGAGTTTTGATGATACAATGGGGGCCAATGACTAGTTGAGTTACTGAGCCTGACAATGTGAAGAAACTGAATAAGCATCAATGGATAGCCATTAATTTAGGGAGCCTTGATAATCTTGCCACTTATAATTCTTGATGAGAATTCAGCACCATCACACCATCAGGCTTAAAAGATCTTCAATTCCCAAGTGATCTTGAATAAGGAAGAACTCTCATTGTCATTGGGGTATTGACTTGGAATGGTAGCTGAGACAAAATCAACAGGGAGATGAATCAGCATCAGTGGTAATCTGCCATCAACGAATGATATAAATTAGCTCCTTTGTACTTTTTAATTCAGGTAATCCCTTTGATTGACAACGTCCAGGCAACACATATTTCTCATTTAATGTAATGATAGAGTATTTTCCTTCTCTACTTTCTTCCCTTTACTGTATCCACATTATCTTTTGATGTAAACGCAAGTTCTTTCTTCTTTCTTTCTTCTGACTTACAGGGAGAGATTGGTGAAGCAGATGGATATCTCCACAAACACCATTTATACCGCGACTTATCCAGCATTCCAAAAAAAGCTGCTTCCCCTCACCCCAAACATGTTTTTATCATCTTAACAGACCTAGCCAAGCATAATTATCATTCACAAACCTAGTGTAGTGGTAATAGGCTTATGACAGATGTAAAGTTCATAATACAGGAGAGAACCAGGCTGAATACAGAAAGTACAGAGGAGATCTAAAAAAGGGAACAAGAGGGGCAAAGAGAGCGTACGAGAATAGATTAGCGGCTAACGTAAAAGGGAACCCAAAAGTCACTTATAAACATATAAATAATAAAAGAGAGTCAAAGGAAGGGTGGGACCGATTAGGGACAAAAAAGGGGATCTTCTTGTGGAGGCAGAGGGCATGGCTGAGGCACCAAATGAATACTTTGCATCGGTCTTCACTAGAGAAGAGAATATTGCTATTGTAGCAGTAAAGGAGGAGTGATATTGGATAGGATAGAAATAGATAAAAAGGAGGTACCTAAAAGAATGGCAGTACTCAAAGTAGAAAAGACACCTGGTCCAGATGGAATGCATTCTAGGTTACTGAGTGAAGTAAGGCAATAATTGCAGAGGCTTTGGCCACAATCTTCCAATCCTCCTTAGATATGAGGATGGTGCTAGAGAACTGGAGGATTGCAAATGTTACAACCCTGTTCAAAAAGGGGAGAAGGATAAACCCGGCAATTACAGGCCAGTCAGTCTAATGCCGGTGGTGGGGAAACTTTTAGAGACAATAATAGGGGACAAAATTAATTGGCATTTGGAAAAGTATGGGCTAATAAATGAAAGTCAGTATGGATTTGTTAAAGGAAAATCGTGTTTGACTAACTTGCTTGAGTACTTTGATGAAGTAACGGAGAGGGTTGATGAGGGTAATGTGGTTGATATTATGTATATGGACTTTCAAAAGGGTTTTGGGAAAGTACCACATAATAGACTTGTTAGCAAAATTAAAGTCCATGGAATTAAAGGGACAATGGCAGCATGGATACAAAATTGGCTAGGGGACAGAAAGCAGAGAGTTGTGATGAATGGTTATTTTTCAGACTGGAGGGAAGTGTACTGTGGTGTTCCCCAGGGATCGGTATTAGGACCACTGCTCCTTTTGATATATATTAATGACCTGGACTTGGGTATAGAGGGTATAATTTCAAAGTTTGCAGATGATACAAAACTCGGAAATGTAGTAAACAATGTGGATGATAGTAACAGACTTCAGGAGGACATAGACAGGCTGGTGAAATGGACAGACACATGGCAGATGAAATTTAACGTGGAGAAGTGTGAAGTGATGCATTTTGGTAGGAAAGATGAGGAAAGGCAATATAAACTAAATGGTACAATTTTAAAGGAGGTGCAGGAACAGAGAAACCTGGAGGTGCACATACACAAATCTTTGAAGGTGGCACGACAAGTTGAGAAGGCTGTTAGAAAAGTATCCTGGCATCCTGGGCTTTAATAATAGAGGCATGGGGCTCAATTTTAACATTGAAAAATGGGTGGGTTGGGGGCAGGGATGCATTGAAAATTGCCACCATTTCAGACCCGCCCCCAACCTGCCTCCAACCCGCCCATTTCCGGTTTTCACCAAGGCAGGAAGAGGAGAGGGCGACCAACCTACTCCCAGGAGGAAGATTGGTCCTTAAAACCTTTCAAGGAGTCTGATGATTGCACAGTGTTCAGTACCATTCGCAACCCCTCAAATAATGAAGCAGTCCGTGCCCGCATGCAGCAAGACCTGGACAACATCCAGGCTTGGGCTCATAAGTGGCAAGTAACATTTGCGCCAGACAAGTGCCAGGCAATGACCATCTCCAACAAGAGAGAGTCTAACCACCTCCCCTTGACATTCAACGGCATTACCATCGCTGAATCCCCCACCATCAACATCCTGGGGGTCACCATTGACCAGAAACTTAACTGGACCAGCCATATAAATACTGTGGCTACAAGAGCAGGTCAGAGGCTGGGTATTCTGCGGCGAGTGACTCACCTCCTGACTCCCCAAAGCCTTTCCACCATCTACAAGGCACAAGTCAGGAGTGTGATGGAATACTCTCTACTTGCCTGGATGAATGCAGCTCCAACAACACTCAAGAAGCTCGACACCATCCAGGACAAAGCAGCCCGCTTGATTGGCACCCCATCCACCACCCTAAACATTCACTCCCTTCACCACCGGCGCACTGTGGCTGTAGTGTGCACCATCCACAGGATGCACTGCAGCAACTCGCCAAGACTTCTTCGACAGCACCTCCCAAACCCGCGACCTCTACCACCTAGAAGGACAAGAGCAGCAGGTACATGGGAACAACACCACCTGCACGTTCCCCTCCAAGTCACACACCATCCCGACTTGGAAATATATCGCCGTTCCTTCCTCGTCGCTGGGTCAAAATCCTGGAACTCCCTTCCTAACAGCACTGTGGGAGAACCGTCACCACACGGACTGCAGCGGTTCAAGAAGGCGGTTCACCACCACCTTCTCGAGGGCAATTAGGGATGGGCAATAAATGCCGGCCTCGCCAGCAACGCCCACATCCCATGAACGAATAAAAAAAAATTCTGGGCACCACACTAGAGGAAGGATTTCAAGGCCTTGGAGAGGGTGCAGAGGAGATTTACTAGAATGGGACCCGGGATGAGGGACTTCAGTTATGTGGAGGGACTAGAGACACTGGAATTGTTGTCCTTAGAGCAGTGAAGGTTTAGCGGAGATTTAATAGAGGTGTTCAAAATTATGAAGGGTTTTGATAGAGTAGATAGGGGGAAACTGTTTCCACTGGCAGGAGGATTGATAACCAGAGGACACAGATTTAAGATAATCAGCAAAAGAACCGGGGGTAGATGAGGAGAATTTTTTTACACAATGAGTTATGATCTGGAATGCACTATCTGAAAAGGTGGTGGAAGCAGATCAACTTTCCTAAAGGGAATTGGATAAATACATGAAAAGGAAAAATTTGCAGAGCTGTGAGGAAAGAGCAGGGGAATGGGACTAATTGGATAGCTCTTTCAAGAGCCGGCACAGGTATAATGGACCGAATGGCCTCCTTCTGTGATTCTATGATTCTATGATTTCATGCTTCAACCTACGTGGGCGTACAGACATAAGCTCGTCACAAGAAGCTGGCTATGGTATCTACCAAGACCCCACTCTCGACCGGCAAGTCTAAGAGGAGCCTGACAGAAAGATAAATAGGACTGGAAAGATAAGACCCAATCTTGTGACTCAGCAGATCTTCAGGTCTTGGGCCTTCTGACTGCTGCTGTGCAGCTAGGAGGTTACTGGACAGGACAGCAACTGCTGGCCCCTCAGGCCCACAGTTGCAATACAATTTCCTCCCTGTTTTGCTGGCACAAGGCACAAGGCCCGGCCAAGCATGAGCGGAGGTTCAACTGAACCATATTGATGACCAGGAACACCAAAATTGCTGCACTTCAGCCTGCACTGCTGCTGTCCAGAGCCAAAGCAGAGGGAGCCAGGAAAATCAGCGCCAATATGTTCATGTGCCTGACATAGTGATAAAATAGATGTTCAAAGACATAGCAAGCTAATTTAGTGACAGGAGAGCTAGGGTCATTTGTCTGGTATCTCATATTGGTACAGCAGCTGTATAGATTGCATGTGCGTTCTGTGCAAATAGCTATTATAGGATACCTGTGTTGCTTGGACATGGTTATAGGCACCAATGTTCCCTTTGATGCAGTGTGTATACAGATACAAGTTGTGTTAAATTGTGCAATTGCAGCTATTTGTGGCTGTAATATTAGATACAAATATGGTTCTTGCCAATCATACAAGTTCTTAACTGCAGTTAAATCACTATTGATGGCGTTTACTTACATCAATCAGGTAATGCAACAGCTTCCACCAGGGTGCCAGGTTGTCTTAAAAACGACCTTAATTTCTAATGCAAATCCTTTTGCAATTTTCTATCAAAATTTACTCAATTTTCACAAATTGTGGGATTGCAGTGCTGTTGGAGGGTGATGGATATAGAATCAGGGCTTACTGGTTGAAATGTGAAAATACTCTCTGTAAAACAAGGAGCTATTGTATTCAACAAAAATCCTAATACAAGAAACTTCCACTTCCATAAATACATTTCTACTGTATTTGATTTAACCAAACTTTTGTTTAGCCCCAATTTTGCAATGGCAGCAAAATTGAGGCTACACTCACACATGGCACAATAGTGGGGGGGAGGGAGGGGGGTGGTGGGGGGCTGACCTCATCATATTTTGTGAGACTAGCCTCTCCTAATTTTAATAGGCTTGTAGCTAGTTCCAACAAGAAAAGCAATGAATGGTCAGTAACTATTACATAAGCATTCCTTTCAGCTATTAGAGAATACCAAAGAGAAAGTGACAAACAGAATTAGCCACTTTATGTAGAAAGTCTGAAACCCAAATCCCGTGTGATCATATTACATTTAAATGACAGTTATCTTGAAGTAAAGCAGTTTTTTTTGACTCAAGAACATCAAATCAGTTTGAGCTATGAAATGGATTCAGAGGTTATGGTACTGGACTGGCATCCCAGAGACTGTGGGCTCAATTTTAAACTTAAATTGTGGGTGCGTTGGGGACGGGGCTGCGAAAATTGCAAAAATGCAGAGTGGGTGAGGAAGCCGGCTCCAACCCGCCGACTTCCGGGTTCCCCACAGACGCACCAGTGTGCACACACTTCCTGAATCCGGAAATCCCGTCAGCAATTAAAGCCCGCAGGATGATAGTTAAAGAACCAAATGTACCTCATGGAGGTACTTAAGGCACTTTACTTGTGATATATTAGGTAGTTGGAACGATTGTTAACTTACCTGGGCGGCTTTCCCGCGGCTTCCGATTCACGCCTGGTAAACCAGGCTTGAAGGGCCGGATCAGGCAAAAATAAACTAAATAAATTAAATAAAAAACGATTGCACAAAGTTAAAACACAAAATCAACCTACCTTTTCACCCTGCTCCGATGTCCGGTATCTCCCTCTCCGCTTCCCCCTCTTCCCCCGAAGTCCCTCTCAGCCCCCGGTGTCCCTCTCCGATCTTCCCCTCTTCCCCCCCGATGTCCCCCTGATCTTCCCTCTCCCCATGATGTCCCCCTGATCTTCCCCTCTCCCCATGATGTCCCCCTGATCTTCCCCTCTCCCCCCGATGTCCCCCCGATCTTCCCCTCTCCCCCCGATGCCCTCCCAATCTTCCCCTCGCCCCCCGATGTCCCCACAATCTTCCTCTCTCTCTCCCCCCCGATGTCCCCCCCAATCTTCCCCTCCCCCCGATCTTCCCCTCTCCCCTCCGATCTTCCCCTCTTCCCCCCCCTATCTTCTGTTCCAGCGCTGGATGATGCATCTCCTGTCAATCAGGCTGGCTGCCGGGCGTGAAACTCAGAAAGAACTTTAATCACCATCAATTACGTTGCAATCGCTTCGGAAAAGATAATTTTTTTAAAATTCGGGTTTGCCATGCGCACCTCCACCCCCTCCCCCCCTCCCCCCGCTCCCAACCCACCACCATTTCAAAATTGAGCCCTGTGAGTTTAAATCCCACCGTGGCAAGTTCTGAAATTGAATTCGATAAATCTGGCAATGTGTGGGCCAGCACTCGAAAAATTGGTTCTGAAAGTTGCCAGTTCCCTGATATTCTTCACAGGAAAGAGCCTATCATCCCCACCCAGTCTGGCCTACACATAATTCTAGTCTACACTGTGCGGTTGACTTTTAATAATCCCTAAAGTGGCCTAGTCACTATTCAGTTTATAAATCCAGTTCATGAACACTTCCCACTTCCTTCTCGGGGCAACTAGGGATGTGGAATGTGTGATTGCCAGTGCCATCCAAAGGAAACAAATTTTTAAAAATGAGACAACAGAAGTGAAGCAGATAAAAAAAAAGATGTAATTCTGTAGACAATGTTTTGCAAATTTACCAGTACCAGTATTTATAGTTAGTGGCCTAGAAATTTGGGTGCATGGGGGACCCATGCGCCTGAATGGTGAGGTCCAGGGCGGCCCTGGTACTGGGCCTCGGACCTCATTGTAATGGAACCGGCATAGCGCAACATCCCGCCAGCGAAGGGTAGAGAAGAGTAGAGAAAAATCGGGCCACTGCTAGCGTCGCAGCGGCCCTCAGGTACGTGAGTCAGGGATTGAGGCCGGGGCAGGAGGGAGATCGGGGGTCGGGAGAGTGGTTAAATGTGGAGTGGGGAGGAGCACTCCCTATCCTCCCGGATCCACATTCAGGTGAGTTATTTACCTTCTTGCTTGCCAGGCGATCCCTGGGGCTGGTTTCCCTGAGTGCAGCCCGCGTCTCTTGTTTGTCCTTACCCAATATGGTGGGCGGAACACTTCCTGCCCACCATCTTGGGGCCTATGGTGACGGCACAGCGCCCAAAGAATTCTCTTGTTAGGGTTTCGCCTAAAAAGTTCAGAAGCATTGCACTATAAAGAGATTTACATATCCCTTAATGGATTTATCTGGTCTTTTTATCTTCCATTTACAACATATGTAGCTGAACTGTGAAGAGTTTATACATACCATAAAGCTGGGGTGGTTCTGCAAGACAGTATCCATCTGAGAGAGCTAAGTGGCTGTGTGCAGCCATGTTGGCCTCTGACCCTGTCCAGTGTTTCATTCATGTGCTGTTTATTGTTCAGATGTAAAAAAAACTTCCTTCATTGGCACTGAAAAAAAGAGGAAATTATTCAAAATTGAAATGCTACTACAGTAAAAATATGAACACCAGTATCTAAAACAGATCAAGCAGTGTATCCTGTATAATACCTGCCTATCTGGAAGTTCAACACAGCTGTAAAAAGTATCAATAATTAAGGTTTCATCCTATTCTCTGGAATCTGCAAATAAAAAAGTTACTTATAATGAGGCATGCATTTGATAAGAACAGATTCTAGTAAATAACTATAGGATGTTTGCTACATTACAAATTTCTGCAAATCTATTGAGAAGTAAAATGTAATTACATCTCCCACTTTTTTTGCATTTTGCATTTAATTTCAATGGGCAAATATTTTAATCATGGTGATAAACAGTTTAGAATCACTTTTTCTTATTTATGTTATACAGTTGTTATGTAAAACCCTGTTCTATTAGGCTCAGTAACAGTCTTGGTAACAATAACAAGGTAACAGTCTTGTTCATTATCGTGCTCCTGATTAATTACAGATTGCATTCATTGGAACTTGATTTTGTAGCCAAAAAATACCATCAGCAGTAGTAACAGAATGATTTTGTTTTTTCTGATGACAATGTGCATTTTTTCCTCACCAATTTTCTTCCCTCCTCTTCTTGCCCCTGAAAGACATTGGCACCTTGCTGGCATATGATTCCATTGACACTACCACCCTCTTGTACCTCAACATACTGGTCATTCTTCATGTGTGAACCTTGACAATAAATGTTAACAAGTGTTCATTCATGGTAGACATCACGGCCAAGATTGATCCTGTGCCCAAACACACACATACACGCATACACACACACAGGTCCAGCACTGGTCATTCAACAGTGGTTAGAAGTGGGGACATAAGTAAATTTTTCCCACTCTAACCAAGAGGCACTGAGGCAATTGTAATACCTGTACTGCCACCCTCGCTGACAGCAGCTATCTCAACACAGACTAGTCAAGCATGGAATATTCTTGGGCCTAGAAATTAATTGACGCTGCGCCTGTTCTACAGGCGTAAAATGGGCGCCTAAGTATCCAATACGGCTGGTGTTGTGCGCACGGACATTCCGCACCAGAAATGCTCCACCTGCCATATTGGTAAAAGTTGAAGTATAGGCGTCCAGGGCTCGCGCCTGAAACAAGCATTAAGCCCTTTACATATGCAAATAGGGAACCCAACGGCCGTTTCAGGTCCACTTCCTGTAGCTGGGCTGCCCTGAATGCAGCCGGCGCCCAGGGCCTGTTGCGTTCAGGATAACCAAGTTTACATGCAGCCTAACTGGCGGTTCTTAAAGGGACCTCTGGAGGCCACCACCAAAAAGGTCATTTTAAAAAAATACTTAACTGAATGTGCAGCCGGGAGGAGTGGGAGTTTTCCTCCTGGCTCCACAGCAGTCCCGAAGACTGTTGTCAGCACCCGCTTGGCTCCCTCCCGATTGCCTTCCCCCCTCCCACTGCCTTCCCCCCCAATCACCTCATCCCCTCCCCCAATTACCTCACCCCTTCCCCCAATTGCCTCCTCCCTCACGATCACCTCACATGCCTCCCACCACCCAAGATCTACCTGAGGGATGCTTCCAGCGACACAGTGGCCTGAAACTTAAATTCACTTTGTTGGCAAGTTACCTAGGGACACACAGGAGGGGCAGTACACCTGTCTAATTTAAATAAGATCTGCTATTGAGTGTGCTTTGGGACTACCCGTTCCAGTGCAGGGATCATTCCCTGCGCCCAGTCCTTGCCGGCACTATCCAATCTAGCCCCCTTGGTCTGTATGGCTCAACTACTCACTGAATAAATTCACTGAGCCATCAGGGAAGGCTGCTGTTTCTTATTCTAACCCTGACACCCATACATGCATAACTTCAAATGTAGGTACGTGCATGAACAGCCTCCGCCAAGTCATGGTAGTGTTGAGCAAAAGTGAAATACTATACTAATTAATCCCTTAAGGATACTAAGGCTGGGTGTTCATCTGGGCTCTGCTTTCTTACTTCAGTGGAGTGGCCCTGTTTACATTACACAATCTCACAGCGATAAACTTCCACAGTTCTGTGCACCCAAAGTGCCCTCTGTTACTTTCCAAATTTATATTTTTTGTGCTCATTATGATGATCAATGTCATTGCTGGGAAATTGATTTTTTTTTTCCTTTTTTTTCTCACTCAGTATCTGCACTGTCAGATCAGGAATAGCACAGTCCGAGTGCCAAGTAAAGCTCAATCTACACTGTCCAACTTGAGAACAGCACCCACTGCTGTACTAGTGTGACATTTCAATTCCCCAGACACCAGCCATCCTTATGCCCTTTCTGATTGAGATTGTCAGTTTAGCAACAGTTTATGCCAAATTAGGAACAATTTTGTGCTGTGGGTTGTGGCTCATTAGGAACATGGCTGAGAGAACCAAGACCTGTAGGATCATTACAGCCAGCAATCTGTGCTAAATATCATTCCAGATCCTATAGGTGAAAGGACAGTGTGCAAACTTATTCCACTGTCCAGTCCCTGAAGTCATCTGTAATATATTGCAAAACTTTTAACAATTAGTGATGGGCAATAAATACTGGCCTTGCCAGCGATGCCCACATCCCATGAACGAATTTTTAAAAAACTTACATTGGTTGCATACTCCTGTGGAGATTCCCAAGTTAAAATATCCACACTGGCCTGTTACATTTCCCTGTAGCACCAATAGGTGGCACTCTAATAGGCGTTTCGATGTTCATTTTATGATTGGCTTGTCATGGCTTCCTGTCATTTCATCACATGCTGCTCTATTATTTTTCCCCACAAAATTGTCAAAATGCTTTCTGAAAAAAGTCTTGTCCACTATTTTTTTCCAATATCTAAAATTTTTTATGTCCAAAATAAGGTTTTAAACAAATTTTTTTAAACATATTTCACAATAACATAATTAAATATATCAATTGAATTGTCCTTTGTGTCTTTTAATGTGCAGTATACTCAATTTCCTAGAATGCATTTAATAGATGAACTGCTGAAATATGTTGCTTCCGTTTCTAGCAATTTCTGCTTTGTTTTTTCTTGAAGAACATCTAGAGGACAAATTTCAACAGATTATTCAGGTAAAGTTTATATTGATTCTTCTAAAACACAGAGGCTGTGTGTGACATAGAGAGAGAAAGAAAGCAGATTGTACTGATTGCACAACCGTTGTAGCTTTTGTTTTGTGTTCTACAAACTTCAGAACGTATATTAAGTTGAGAGAGAGTGCCTTACTTCATTCTAATTCGCATTATTCTTTCAAAAAATGAGTTGCAAAAAAGACTCTAATTATCTACCTGATTTTTGTTAACAGAAAATGTAAACATTCTAATTATTGATCCCGATGAGACATAGAGAGAGGTAGAAAAATAGAGAGAGACAAAGCATCTTTTCTCATTCTAATTTGAGTTCTTTACAAAATTAAGCAAGTTGGATTTTGAAAGTAAACAAAGCCTCCTGGAGGGAAACAGCAGGGGAGGGTGCAAGGAGGGAAACAGGTTGAGAGTGAGGGGAGGGAGCCTCTGGCCTCTTATCACACTGTAGGGGAGTGAGTGGCAGTGAGGGGGGAGTGGATGGAATGTTAAGAGTGACAGCAGAATGAGTATGAGGGAGGGTATAAGAGTTGAGTGGGTAGTTCAAAGGGGAAGAGATGGGGTAGTGATAGGAATGAATGAGGATGGCAATGGGAATGAGAGCAGATGAAAAATGGAAGGGGTAGTGGAAAGCTGAAAGGGTGAAATGCGAGTGGGGAGAAGCATAACTGATGGGAAGAGATCCATTGAGGGCTGAAGAATATATTTGCTCCACAACCCCCATTGGAAAATGTAGCCTGCAGTCCTTGTTGGCTCCTTCTGTGCCACACCAGGCCATGCCACCCATCACACCTGAAAGAAGAAAGGGAGAAAAAACTACAGAGAAACAGAGGAGTACAGACAGAAATGCAAAATAAGAGTTAGAAAGAGAGAAGTAGAAGAGAGGAAAAATAGATGCACAGAAACAGAAGAGGAGAGACAGAGATAAACATTCATAATGAAATCAGACTGTTCTTCCATTTTGTACTGTAAGTGCAGCATTACTATGTAACAGCCTGTTGACTATTTTTATTTCTTTGCTTCAGTTGTGCAAACATACTGTAATTCTACTGTTAAAACAGGCACTATTTATATCTTATGCGGTCTTGATATCTGCTTAGCAATGAACTGCAAAATTCAGATCACAAGAAATCTAGCTGAACTGGGCAGTAACCTGAGTGAGATACCAGATTCCTCTCAATCTACAGCTTGTTACACTGCAGTGCCACCAGAATCATTGCAACATTCAGCATTCCCTTCTTGTTCACGAATTGCCCCTCCTGTCAGCCAGCTTCACTTCTTGTCACCAATTTTCCCTCCTGTCCACCAGTTTTCCCTTCTGTCCACCAGTTGGCCCACTTATCAACTGGTTGCCTTTCTGTCCAATGGTTTCTCTTCCTGTCCAGCAATTGTCCCTACATTCATCCAGTTTTCCCTCCTGTCTACCAGTTCAAATATGACATCTCCTTGACCAGGACTCAATAAAAATTAAATGCTTTTTAAAAACTGCACAGTCAGTATGGTTATGGGCCTTGACTAGTGAAAAGAGGAGCCGGAGGTCAGGAATCATTGGGATGGGAGGGTGGAGCCAGTGGAAAATCTATGGCAGGGCCAGTTTATACTAGTCGTCATACATATTTTATTATTATTAAGAAAACTAGATAAACAGCAATGGCCCATAGAGTAGGACACTATTGAGGTTGAAAAGAATAGGGGATAAGTTTCTATAACTTCTTTCATGTTTACTGGGGGCTCCAAGAATGTTCACAGTCAATTACTTACTTTTGAAGTGTAGTCACTATTGTTATGTAGGAAAGCACAGTAGCCAATTTATTTAAAGTAAGGCGCCATAAACAGCAAAAGAGATAAACAACCAGTTAATCTGCTTTTGGTGATATTGGTTGAGGCAGAATGTTAAGCAGGCCAGTGGGAGAACTTCCTGCTCTTCTTAAAATACTGTCGTAGGCAGGGCCTCAATTTAGCATCTCATCTGAAAGATGGCACCTTCAACAAGGCAGCACCCTCTCATACTGCACTTAAATGTCAGACTAGGTTATATACTTAAATCCTGGAGTGAGGTTTGAACCCTCAACCTTCTAGCCTTGGAAAGGAGAGTGTTGCCAATAAGTCAAACTGATACAGCAGTGGCTAATATATCAAGAGGTAAATACATTCAAATCAGTCCTGGGTGAAACCAACCCCAGATTTGGGTCTGACCTGGTACCATTTCAGAATTAGAATGTCCATGTTATTTATAGTGATCAAAGATGGGATTTGGGGATCATTGCAATCTTCACTATAAATTGGCTATAAGTGATTTGCTCAGTGGCTCACTGTTTCTAACTTCACTCACAGGAAGTAATGGAGTTAATTTACTGAAAGTCACTGACACTGTTTTCTACATTCCAAGTTCTGAGAATTAAATATCTGAGTCTTGGTTTTTGATCTTTGTGCACTGAAGGAATGAAGCAATCTGTTCAAAAGCACATTTTGTATTTTTTTTTTCCTTTTAATAAATATATAATAAGCATTGCCAAATGCTTGAGACTTGGAGACTCTGTTATATAACAGTACAGAGCAACACAAAGTCCTGCCAAGTAATTTCCATCATCGTGGAGAAATGAACTGTGGAAAATACAGGATTGGGATTTCTCACCAGTTCAAAGTAGCTCCTTTCATTGAACTGGACAGCTTGCGGTTGATACATAGAGGTAAAAATTGGACTACGCTGTGTCGAACGGGCTCATTGAGGGCCAATTTTGGAGACCAAAGTCCTGCACCCAAAGCGTGCCTGAAAGATGTCCAACCCGATATTGGGTCGGGCCATTTTTCAGGCATCCCTGGTGGCCACCTAAAACAGGCATTAGGTCCCTTACATATGTAAGTGAGGGCCTGTTTTAGGCCCCCTCTACTAAACTGGAAATCACAGTCGATCATGTTCCGCTCAGGATTCTTAAGCGGTCAGTGCGACCTAAGCTAAAAAAAAATATTAATGTTGTGAATCCAGGAACAGCAGGATTTCTCCCCTGACTCCACAGTAAACCCTATAGCTACCCCCCAACGCCCCGCCCCCCCGGCCTGCTCTACTCCTCTTTCCTGGGGCTGACCTTCAGGCTGCTGCTGGTGAGGTAATCAACCCGACATTCATTTTCTTTATTTTCTTCAAATGGATTAGCTGCCTGTGGAGATGCGACAAGCACACCCAATTAATATTAATAAGGCCTGAGGTCCAATCTCGGTCCGGCCTCGGGTCTCCCAGATGGGCCATGCGCTCCGTGCATGGTGCCCATTTCACGCCTGAAATTTTCCTAAAGGAATTTCAACCCCATAGTGTCCACTGTTACACCTTCATCTCCCAAAACTAAGTGTAATGAGGGAGATGGTGCTGGCCAAACAAGCCGAGGAAACGTGTAGTTCCTGACAAAAGCAATGGGATAGAAACTTGTCTTAAGCGGTAGTCCAAAGTGGGCGATAGCAAATCGGCCGTCTGTTTTACACTCGGCCCGATTCAGGTGCAACACGGGCGGCTGTGAGTTGAATTTCTCCCCCCCTCATTCTACAAAACCTGTTATTTGAATGTAGCTACAGGAAATGAATCCTAAAAAAACAGGATATACAACTTCAGTATTAACAATGAGGTGATCAATGAACTTGGATAGGGCTAGAAGAGAGGATGAGGCCAACATTCCTGTCTTTGCTGAGTTTAGCATAAAGTATCAAGTGCTTACAGAGAATTTAGTCTGAAGCAACAATGGCAACTTACACTACACAGCACCTTTAATGTAGCAAAATGTCCCAAGAGTTTCAATTTTGGATCAGCTGATCAGACACCAAACATAAATTCCTAGTAGAGATAGGGGAGATGATTGAAAATGTTGTTAAAGGAATAGATTCTGAAGGTGGGAGAGATGTGGCAAGGTAACGACATTTAGAAAGAGAATTCCAGAGTGTGTGGCCATGATGGCTGAAGGTTCTGCTGCTAATGGTAGGGCAGAGGGAGGAGGGTGTAAGCTGGGAGGCTTCAGAGGTAGAGTGGAGGAAGGCCATGGAGGAATTCAGAAATGAGGACAGGATTTTGACATCACTGCGGGGCATCTCCATTAGCAGTGACTGAGAGAACTTTCTTAAAGACCACAGGATTCAATCTTGCTAAGATCACTACTCTCACCCCAGAAGCTGCTCAGTATCTCAAAACTTCATTGCAGACCACAGCCTGTATTAGAAGTTCCTGTATTTGGCATTATCTCAATGCAGTGCTGGAGCTGCCACTGGAGTGATGGAGCCATCCTCTCAATTGTCCGGATCTCTTTGAATGCAGTCAAACTACAAATCACACTGGTGCTGTGAACAAGATAACTTACCCAGCAGTAAGACTGCTACATTTGATACATTAAAACATCAAAAGTTGACCTAATCACATCTTTAATGAGAGGCCAACATTCTTATTTTTTCCGTGTTTAGTGAAAAAGTAGAAACACAGTACTCAGCACTGTGTTTAGCACTGTTTAAAGGATTAACGAGGAACTCATGTAGAATTTTGTGGTCCATGGGAATTTACTCTGAGCTCCCTGCTCTTTCCATTATAAATAATATGAAGGAGGATGCTTTAAGTATAACATTATAAAATTTTCTGATAATGTTAAGTGACCATGTGACCAAGAGCATTCAGAAAAACCAAGGTAAATTAAGTGCATGGGCTAAGGGATGGTAGATGGATTTTCTGATAAGTGCAGTAATAGTGTTACCAGAACAAAAAATAGAACATAACAGAATAAAGGAAGGGTGACCTGTGGCTTCACCGCACTTGCTTTATATTGGGGGTAATTTTAACCTAACTCGCTGGGTAGGAGACCATGGGATCGGGTGGAATGCTGGTTTTACACCCGCCCAATGTTACTCTCCACTGACTTCGTGGAGTCAGATTACAATCGGGCGTGGTGTAAAACCAGCGTTCCACCCAATTCCGTCAGTTTTCCAACAGGCGGGTTAGGTTAAAATAGTCATAGTGTCTGTAGTATATGAGTATTACTGCTTCAATTTTAACTAATTTATTTGGCTAATGAATAATATTATTACCCAATTGCAACATCAGAATTATGTCACATGAAAGAGTTAGCTGCTAGAGTTATTCATCTCCCATGTTATAATTCATTTAATTTGAATCAAAAATCAGATTTTTGAAGTAATTATTATAATTAGCTTAACTATCTTCTGTGTTTCATTTCCTGTCTATTTCTGGGGGGTTTTTGGTGGGGGGGAGAATATTATTTTTTGAACAATAGGTGATTTTAGCATCATCAGGAGACCTGGCTCACTGAGCTTGGCAGAAGAGGAAGCTGATTTAACACACACAGTAGAAATGTCAAGCATTATGAGCCGTTTCCCAGTTAATGACTCTCCCCACTATAATAATTCAGCCCCTTCACTCTGCCCGTTTCTATAACTCCTCTCATCCAAGTTCATTCCGTCCAGAAAAATGCATTCAAAAAATTGACAGAGAAAAAACCAAATGGATGTTAAAACTAATGAACAGAAATAGAAAAAAAAAGTTATTTATAAAAAAAACTTTTAATGTAAGCACTGATGGTGAGGCTCACTCTCTAAAACGAGTCCTATTGATCGGGTGTCCTCATTAAAAGAGTTCCCAATGGTCAGGTCCTCTCTTTAAAGTGGGCCATGCTTTTTTTTCATTCTTGGGATGTGGGCGTCACTGGCAAGGCCGGCATTTATTGCACATCCCTAATTGCCCTTGAGATGGTGGTGGTGGGCCTTCCCACTTTAAAAGGGCCTGACTTTAAGATTTGCAGTCCTAATTCTGAAATTCTCTCTTTGATAAGGATCCCAATAGTGAATTTCTGTCTTTAAAATGGATGGCTCTCGTCTTTGAAAGAGATCTTGATGGTGAGGCTCTCTCTTAAAAATTAATTCAGATACTAAAATGATGCAATATCCTCCAGAGACAATCTCAATACAGAGAAATGACGAGAATGTACAGTCTTAACCAGAGAGCATATTATTGCCATGGCAACTCATCAGATTCCAGCACTCAAGAAGATAAACTTTTCTTTTTCATCCTTCCCGAGTCCAGAACTCAGTATCAAAAATGATTTATGTAGAAATTGTTTGATCAGAGGTTTCAAATCTGGAAGAGCATAATTCATAATTTTATACGGGCACATTGTGTGAAAGTATATTTTTTAACTGGCTCTTACACACATGCAATATGAGCAAATGACGAAGGATTTAGAAATACTAAAATACTTCCAACATTGAGGCAAGTATCTGTATGCCCTTATTCTATGGTGATAACAATAAAGATGAATTTACATATGTAAAACTAACACAGGATTTTTGAATAATAAATACTAAAAAAGTGAATTACAATCAATTGTAATGTGGGATGAAGCCACATATTCCAATTATCAGTTGTGGCTTAGTTGGTAGCACTCATGCCTCTGAGTCAAAAGGTTGTGGGTTTAGATCCCACTCCAGAGATTTGAGCACATAATCTAGGCTGACACTTCAGTGCAGTACTGAGGGAGTGCTGCATTGTCAGAATATAGAGGCACTGGAGGTGCTGTCAGGGGTGCTGTCTTTCAGATGAGATGTTAAACCGAGGCCCTGTCTGCACTCTCAAGTGAACTTAAAAGACCCTATGGCACTACTTGAAGAAGAGCCAGGGAGTTCTGGCATTCTGGCCAATATTTATCGCTCAACCATAGAATTACATAGAATGTATCTCACAATAACAGGCCATTCTGCCCAAAAGGTCTATGCCGGTGTTTATGCTCCACACGAGCCTCCTCCCTCCCTACTTCATCTAACCCTACCAGCATATCCTTCTATTCCTTTCTCCCTCATGTGTTTATCTAGTTTCCCCTTAAATGCATCTATGCTATTCACCTCAACTACTCCATGTGGTAGCGAGTTCCACATTCTAACCACTCTTTGGGTAAAGAGATTTCTCCTGAATTCCCTATTGGATTTTTTAGTGACTATCTTATATTTATGGCCACTAGTTCTGGTCTCCCCCACAAGTGGAAACATCTTCTCTATGTCTACCCAATCAAATCCTTTAATAATCTTAGCGACCTCTATCAGGTCACTCTGCAGTCTTTTCTTTTCTAGGGAAAAGAGCCCCAGCCTGTTCAACCTTTCCTGATAGGTATAACCTCTCAGTTCTGGTATCATCCTAATAAATCTTTTTTGCACCTTCTCCAGTGCCTCTATATTCTTTTTATAATATGGAGACCAGAAATGTTCTCAGTACTCCAAGGTTGGCCTAACCAAGGTTCTATACAAGTTTAACATAACTCCTCTGCTTTTCAATTCTATCCCTCTAGAAATGAACCCCAGTGCTTGGTTTGCTTTTTTATGGCCTTATTAACCTGTGTCGCTACTTTTAATGATTTGTGTATCTGTACCCCCAGATCCCTCTGCACCTCTACCCCATTTAGACTCTTATTATCGAAGCAATATGTGACCCCCTTATTCTTCCTACCAAAATGTAATACCTCACACTTATTTATATTGAAATTCATTTGCCAATTACATGTCCATTCCGCAAGTTAATTATTATCTTCCTGTATTTTGTGGCAGTCCTCCTTGGTATTAACTATACCTCCCAATTTGGTGTCGTTCGCAAATTTTGAAATTGTACTTCCGGTTCCCGAGTCCAAATTGTTTACGTAAATGGTGAACAACAGTGGTCCCAGCACCGATCCTTGTGGAACACCACTTCCCACTTTTTTCCAGTCTGAGCAACTACCTTTAACCCCTACTCTCTGTTTTCTGTTTTGTAGCCAGCTTGTTATCCGTTCTGCTACTTGTCCTCTGACTCCACATGCTCTGACAT
Source organism: Heptranchias perlo (assembly GCF_035084215.1). Lineage (NCBI taxonomy): Eukaryota > Metazoa > Chordata > Chondrichthyes > Hexanchiformes > Hexanchidae > Heptranchias > Heptranchias perlo. The sequence continues at coordinate 6,119,570 of NC_090351.1, forward strand.
TAGTTATGAGTCTACAATGCGGTATCTTATCAAAGGCATTTTGAAAATCCAAATATATTACATCTACTACTTTGCCCTTGTCTACCCTTTCTGTTACTTCTTCAAAGAATTCAATAAGGTTGGTCAAGCATGACCTTCTCTTTTGAAATCCGTGCTGACTATTCTTTATTATATTTTCAGTTTCTAGATGTTTTTCTATTACATCTTTGAGTAAGGATTCCATTATCTTTCCTACTCCACTGACGTTAAGCTAATTGGTCTCTAGTTCCCTGGACTGGTTCAATCTCCCTTTTTAAATATAGGAATCACATTAGCTGTCTAGCACTATTCCCTTTTCTAATGAATTTTTATATAAATGTAATAGTGCCTCTGCTCTCTCTTCCCTAACTTCTTTTAATATGAAATCCATCCAGACCAGGTGTTTTATCCTCTCTAAGTTTGGTTAGTTTATCAATTATCTCCCCCCTTTCTATCTTAAATCTCTTTATATCTTTTTTGATCTCTTCTTCTTATGTCATGACCACCATGTTAGTCACACTAGTAAATACTGAAGCAAAGTAATTATTTAATATTTCTGCCATTTCGCTGTCATTACCTGTGAGTTTAGTGTGTATCCCTTAGTGACCCTATCACTAAAACAAATTATCTTGTCATTACCTCATTGCTGTTTGTGGGACCTTGTTGTGTGCAAATTGGCTGTCGTATTTCCTACAGCACAACAGTCAATACACTTCAAAAGTACTTCATTGGCTGCAAAAGTGGTCATGAAAAGCGCTATATAAATGCAAGTCTTTCTTTCCTGGAAGATTCTTACTGACCTCAACCAGGGAGGCAGTGCAGACACTACAATTATCCTCAGTGTGCATGGGTTAGAGAGGTGCATGGGTTAGAGAATGGAACTGCATCCCAGTATGAGTAACTGCCTTCAAAAGAAGAGGGGAGAAATTTGGGGCAAAAAAGTCAAAAGGGAGGAGGAAAAAAAATCAATAAGTTCTTTGGACATTGCCAACAGATTATAGTCACTTGACAATGAAAATCTGTAGAAAGCCTATAATACCCTGTCCCGTTCCACAGGAGTATTTGTACCTGTGCCGACTGTGATCTAATCTTTAAAACATTTTCCACTCAGTCTATGTTTAACTTTAACCTCTGTTAACCAGATCCCATCAGATTGGCTGCTTGTCGAGGTTTGACAAAATCAATATTCGGTATGGCTGATGGATAACTTGAGTCAGCTCATTGCATTTTGTATCTTGCATTTAACAGGAATAAATGGCACAATGGAATAATCAGCACAATATCCAAACTAACTGAGTCTGGAGGTGGGGGGAGAGTGGAATCATGGTCAAAAAATAGAGCACCAATCATGCACCAGGAGATCCATGCTGGTGAGCAATAGGGGAGAATTTAACCCCCTGCCCCCCACGACAGGCGAGAGGGGGTCGGGGGGGGGGGGGGGGAGTAAATTGCTAAAAATGTGAAACCTGGTTTAACCACGGAGGGTTTGGGGACGTCCGAGTATCCCGCTCTGGAGAAGCGGGTCAGTCATTATAATACATAAAAGAGGCTCCGTTCCTCAGATTTTGGGGGTCATTTGAATTTAACGGCTGGGAGCCAGGATTCCCAGGGCTCGGGAAACCCAACAGCTGAAGGGAGGCAAGAGCTGCCGGATCCAGCAGGTAAGTGGTTTTCCAGCACTGCTTGTGGGCCAGGAGGAGCAAGAGTGCTTCGCCCTGGTCTTCAAGCAAACCTTCTGCCGCGATCATCAGATCTCCCCCCGCAATCACTCCCCCCTGCGATCTATTCCCCCCTCCCCCGCGACCATAAGACCATAATAAGACCATAAGAGATAGGAGCAGGAGTAGGCCATTTGCCCCTCGAGCCTGCTCCGCCATTTAATGAGATCATGGCTGGTCTGATTTTTACCTCACCTCCACTTTCCCGCCCTTTCCCCATATCCTTTGACTCCCTTGTTGATCAAGAATTTGTTTAACTCAGCCTTGAATGTGTTCAATGACTCAGCCTCCACAGCTTTTTGGGGTAAAGAATTCCAAAGATTCACGATCCTCTGGGAGAAGAAATTCCTCCTCATTTCCGTCTTAAACGGGCGACACCTTATTCTGAGACTATGCCCCCTAGTTTTAGATTCCCCCATGAGGGGAAACATCCTCTCAGCATCTACCCTATCGAGTCCCCTCAGAATCTTGTATGTTTCAATCAGATCTCCTCTCATTCTTCTAAACTCCAATGAGTATTGACCCAACCTGTTCAATCTTTCCTCATAAGACAACCCTTCCATACCCAGAATCCACCCAGTGAACCTTCTCTGAACTGCCTCCAATGCAAGTATGTCCTTCCTTAAATAAGGGCACCAGAACTGTACGCAGTACTCCAGTTGTGGTCTCACCAGCACCCTGTATAGTTGTAGCATGACTTCCCTGCTTTTATACTCCATCCCCCTAGAAAGAAAGGCCAATATTCCGTTTGCCTTTCGGATTACCTGCTGCACCTGCATGTTGACTTTTTGTGTTTCATGTACGAGGACACCCAGATCCCTCTGTACTGCAGCATTTTGTAGTATTTCTCCATTCAAATAATATTTTGCTTTTTTATTTTTCCTCCCAAAGTGGATGACTTCACATTTTCCCACATTATATTCCATCTGCCAATTTTTTGCCCATTTGCTTAACCTGTCAATATCCCTTTGCAGACACTTTGTGTCCTCATCGCAACTTGCTTTTCCACCTATTTTTGTATCAGCAGCAAATTTGGCCACAAGACACTTCATCCAAGTCATTGATATATATTGTAAGTAGTTGAGGTCCCAGCACTGAGCCCTGCGGCACCCCACTAGTTACAGATTGCCATTTTGAAAATGACCCTTTTATCCCGACTCTTTGTTTTCTGTTAGTTAGCCAATCCTCCATCCATGCCAGTATATTACCCCCAACATCATGATCTCTTATTTTGTGCAGTAATCTTTTACGTGGCACCTTATCGAATGCCTTTTGGAAACCCAAATATACTGCATCCATTGGTTCCCCTTTATCCACCCTGCCTGTTACTTCCTCAAAGAACTCTAATAAATTTGTCAGACGTGATTTCCCCTTCATAAAACCATGTTGACTCTCCTTGATTGTATTATGAGTCTCCAAATGTCCTGCTACTACTTCCTTAATAATGGATTCTAGCATTTTCCCAATGACAGATGTTAGTCTAACTGTTCTATAGTTACCTGCTTTCTGTCTCACTCCCTTCTTGAATAGGGGTGTTACGTTTGCAGTTTTCCAATCCGCTGGGACCTTTCCAGAATCTAGTGAATTCTGGAAGACTACAACCAATGCATCCACTATTTCTGTAGCAGGCAACGGGCTGGACACCCATTCCACCCGCCCGATGACATCAGTGGGAGACCCAGTCCATTTTCTTGTATCTGACCTCATTTGCGTTGAATAGTTGAGCTGCCAGCTCTAATCACCCTGCTTATAGGCAGCGTGTCTTTTGGGAGGGTGGAAAATATGGTGGACAGGCACTGACCATGAGACTGCAGCAGCAGCTTAAAAGGAAAGTCTGGAAAAGTCAGCCGGGGCGGGGGGCGGGGGGGTGCAGTAGGGTCAACGGAGCAGCTTATTTCAGCATTGGAGAAATTTAAAGAGCACATACAGCAGCAAGGAGTTGAAGTTAAGGAAGCCTAAAGGCTCAAAACTATTAAAGGAATAAGGGGAAAAATGATTCCAGCGTTCCTTTACAGCAGCTAATGATCCCTTTAAGTAGTGTTGGAAATGGCCACCTCCCGACCTGTACCGCCTGTGATTTGTGGGCGGGTTGTGGAAGTAGCTCTGACAGCACTGATCAACATGAAAATTGCATTGAGGTTTTAACTGTCTCATTTGACCCCATTTCAATACTTTAAATAGGTCGCCAATTGTTTCCAGCGGGAGCAGTGGCCAACTAAATCGTGGTCCACCTGAACATCGCAATAGTTGGACCTCCAACTGAAAGTCAATGTATTTTTTCCTTTCCGTTATCGTCCTGCTGCCGCCCTGTTTTCAGGTGTAAACAGGGCAGTAGAGAGATGAAAGTAGGTCAATAGTACGTCTCGTGATCTCTATTTTTAAAAAAGTTGTGTAAATGCACCACATGGTGTGATATTGAACCATACTAAAACCACAAAGACCCCGTTCAATCACCAGTCTGTGCAGAGTTAGTTGGTTTCGGCTGGGAATGCATCAGTTAGCCACAGTGCCTCTAGGTAGGGAGAGGAAACCAATCACTTCCAATTGCTGTCCAGTGACCCCTGCTGAACATTTGTGAACGTCAAGTATGGATAGGATCAGCCTCAGCTGTGGTTCCCCCAGTGACTGAAAGACACATCCATTGTTTAGGTTCATCAGTGACCAATTTTTTGAGGTACCAAAAGGTTTGTGGTGTCCATGGATCTGTACCCCAGGAAGTCAGCAACTTCAAGAGAGAAGGAGAGAAGTGCGTAGCAGAACAATAAGGATTGTACTCACAACTGGTAATCTTAGTCTGTGACTGGACTTTAGTCCCAGGTTTAATGAGTTTTAAAATTTTAGGACAATTTAAGAATCCAACAATTCATAATAGAAGACAGGCCAAATACAATCTCCTGGTAGGCTAAAAGATCAGTCGTTGCTCCCTATTGCTACGTTACTAACTGCCCTGAAGGAATAAACTGAATTTATACACAAGTGCTGAAGGTTGTTTTGCTGATAAAATGATTTAGCTACAGAGTAGAGACAAGAAACACACTGAGTAATAATCTGAAACGGCAACAATTAACAGCTGACAATCCAAGCACACTGGCCCCAGGTTGGGCTGCCTTTAAAAACAGGATGGTGGAAAGGTCTAAGATATTACAAAGTCTATGCATGGCACATGTTTTCAAGTCTACTGCAGGATTCCATGCTGCCCCAAGCAACGTGGCAGAGTCATAGGTGAAAGATTTTTTTTGTTTTTTTTAATATTTTTTATCTGGTGGTTTTGGGGAAGGGGAGTCCCTGATTCCCAGCACTCTAATAGTGGGAGAGGGATCTCTGATTCCCAGCACTCTAATAGTGGGTGAGGGATCTCTGATTCCCAGCACTCTAATAGTGGGTGAGGGATCTCTGATTCCCAACACTCTAATGGTGGGAGAGGGATCTCTGATTCCCAGCACTCTAACGGTGGGAGAGGGATCTCTGATTCCCAGCACTCAAATAGTGGGAGAGGGATCTCTGATTCCCAGCACTCTAATGGTGGGAGAGGGATCTCTGATTCCCAGCACTCTAATGGTGGGAGAGGGATCTCTGATTCCCAGCACTCTAACGGTGGGAGAGGGATCTCTGATTCCCAGCACTCTAACGGTGGGAGAGGGATCTCTGATTCCCAGCACTCGAATAGTGGGAGAGGGATCTCTGATTCCCAGCACTCTAACGGTGGGAGAGGGATCTCTGATTCCCAGCACTCTAATAGTGGGAGAGGGATCTCTGATTCCCAGCACTCTAATGGTGGGAGAGGGATCTCTGATTCCCAGCACTCTAATGGTGGGAGAGGGATCTCTGATTCCCAGCACTCTAATAGTGGGAGAGGGATCTCTGATTCCCAGCACTCTAATGGTGGGAGAGGGATCTCTGATTCCCAGCACTCTAATGGTGGGAGAGGGATCTCTGATTCCCAGCACTCTAATAGTGGGAGAGGGATCTCTGATTCCCAGCACTCTAATGGTGGGAGAGGGATCTCTGATTCCCAGCACTCTAATGGTGGGAGAGGGATCTCTGATTCCCAGCACTCTAATAGTGGGAGAGGGATCTCTGATTCCCAGCACTCTAACGGTGGGAGAGGGATCTCTGATTCCCAGCACTCTAATGGTGGGAGAGGGATCTCTGATTCCCAGCACTCTAATGGTGGGAGAGGGATCTCTGATTCCCAGCACTCTAACGGTGGGAGAGGGATCTCTGATTCCCAGCACTCTAATGGTGGGAGAGGGATCTCTGATTCCCAGCACTCTAATAGTGGGCGAGAGATCTCTGATTCCCAGCACTCTAATTGTGGGAGAGGGATCTCTGATTCCCAGCACTCTAATGGTGGGAGAGGGATCTCTGATTCCCAGCACTCTAATAGTGGGAGAGGGATCTCTGATTCCCAGCACTCTAATAGTGGGAGAGGGATCTCTGATTCCCAGCACTCTAATGGTGGGAGAGGGATCTCTGATTCCCAGCACTCTAATGGTGGGTGAGGGATCTCTGATTCCCAGCACTCTGTGAAGGACTAGCTTTGACTTCTAGTAGAGTAATGGGGCAATGAAATCTTTAGCACTCTTGGATAAAGGATCAAATTCTGAGCACACTTTCCAGATTCACTCTCTTCACCACCGGCGCACCGTGGCTGCAGTGTGTACCATCCACAGGATGCACTACAGCAACTCGCCAAGGCTTCTTCGACAGCACCTCCCAAACCCGCGAGCTCTACCACCTAGATGGCCAAGAGCAGCAGGCACATGGGAACAACACCACCTGCACGTTCCCCTCCAAGTCACACACCATCCCAACTTGGAAATATATCGCCGTTCCTTCATCGTCGCTGGGTCAAAATCCTGGAACTCCCTTCCTAACAACACTGTGGGAGAACCGTCACCACACGGACTGCAGCGGTTCAAGAAGGCGGCTCACCACCACCTTCTCAAGGACAATTAGGGATGGGCAATAAATGCCGGCCTCTCCAGCGATGCCCACATCCCATGAACGAATGAAAAAAAAGATTCTTAGCATTCAGTGATAATTAAGCTTACAGTCACAATGGGACTACCATGATCACATCTCTTTAATACTTCTTGAGACTCCTGTTGAATCTGGAATAGGTCAACTGACTGACCTCCAGTTTGTCTCACAACATTGTCTCTTGATCATGTGGTGTGAGGCAGTGACGCTACTGGGACCTACCTGGATCTACATGCAGTGGAAATTGGCTCAGTCACAGCAATAATGCGTTTGTTTTGGTTAAATCGCATTTGTTTTTGCAGTCTGGATTCCCTTCCTGGAACTCTATTCGTGGCAAATGACAGGGCATCCCTCCGCTAACATATTCTGGCCCAAAAAATAGCTGTGCTTGTCAGTGAGGAACACTTCCTGAATTTAGCAAGAGAGGTACGAATGGACTCAAATGAAATTCAGAGAGCTGATGGGTTGAGCAAGCGCATCTATTATGATGGTGGGTTTGAGCGTGACTATCAGAAGTATTTTTAATCTTCAGGCACCATGTGCCAGCTAGGCTCAGTTTTAGCACTCTTGCCTCTGAATCAAAAGGTAGTAGGTTCAAACCCCATTCCAGGTCTTGTACAGTAGCCTAGTGGTTATGAAACTGGACTAACAAGCCAGAGGTTGTGAGTTTAAATCCCACCATAACAAACTGTGAAATTGAATTCAATAAATCTGGTAATTTGTTGGCTAGCACCACAAAAACCCAATTGGTTCACTAATGCCTTTCAGGGAAGGAAGTGTAGCCTAAATGTGACTTTAATTTCACAATATGTGTTTGACTCTTAATACACCCTGACTTGGCCTTAAAAGCCATTCAGTTGAAAAACAAGTATCAGACTTTTCATCAATGACCCAAGCATCGGATCAGTTCAAGACACAGGTAAGCCCAGCCTAGTTAACCCTGAAAAGTCCTCCTCACTAACTTGGTGCCTAAGTTGGGAGAACTGCCCACAGACTGGTCATATTCACAGTGTCATATCTATCAGCCAGCCTAGACTCCTCAATGACCATCTCTGGATATGTCCTGACCACTGGCAGGATAAACCTACCAGAGCTCTACAGTCGGGTAGGCATGGCCCTGGGGGTCCTCAGCATTGACTCCGGACCCCATGACCCCACAGCTTCAGATCAAACAAGGCTAAAATACTATCTAGTGGATACACTGCAGTAACATGCCAAGCTTACTTCATCAACACCTCCCAGCCTTGCAACCTATACCATCGAGAAGGATTACAGCACATCATCACCTCCAAGTCCAACCTGACTTGACTTTATACTGCCATTCCTCATTGTTGCTGGGTCAAAATCCTGGAATTGCCTACTGCTACCATTGTGGGAACACTATCAGCAGAAGAACTGCAGTGGTTGAAGGAGAAGGTCCACCATCACCTTCTCAGCACTATTAAGAATGGGAAATTAATATGGCCTTGTCAGAGTCGTTCACGTCCTGAGAACAAATGAAAAAAATGAGACCTTGTCTGCCTGTTCAAGTGGACATAAAAGATCTCATGGCAGTTTTTTGAAGACCAGAGAGTTCTCTTGGTGTTGTAGCTAACATTCAATTCTCAACCAAGACCATTGCAACAGATTATCTAGTTATTCATCTCATTGCTGTTTACGGAACCTTGCTGTGCACATATTGGCTGCACAACAGTGGCTACATTTCAAAGGTAATCCATGGGCTGTGAAGCACTTTAGGATGCCCTGAGGACATGAAAGACGCAATATAAACTTCTTTATATGTGACCATACGCTTCTTCTGTCTGTTTGCACTTCCCATTAATCTTGTTTGATGCACTAAACTACTACTCTCTTTGTTAAAACTGATGGTAAGACCCCTTTAAAGTGTTCCTGCTATGGAAGGAGTACTGAGGGGGTACCTTTCCTTTTTCAAAGAGGCCATGAGGGTGAGACCTGTTTAAAAGGAGCCCTAACGGAGCGATGCCTCTTTAAGATGGGCAGCTATTTAAAGAGCAGCTAAATGGAAACTGATATAAAACAGCTTTCTAATCTAAATAAGAAAATTATTACAATTCAATTATGAAACTGAAGGTTAAAAACAGCAAACAAACAAAAAATAATTCCCCTCCAATTTTCTCTGCTCCTTTCCTAAAGGCAATGGCCCAGAAAGTCGTCAATGTGGCGCCCATTTTTGGGCACTAAAAGGCCTCCTAAGCCTCCAATATGGCGGGCAGGAAGCGCACACGCATTACAAACCGGAAGAGCACCACCCGCCATATTGGTAAAGGCCAAAAAAGCGTTGTGCGGTGCCCACTCCTGAAATAGGCGTTAGGCCCTCTGCATATGTAAATAAGGGGCCTAACTTCTGTTTGAGGCCCCCTCTGCAAGACTGGTTTTCCCTGAGGCAGCTGGCAGGACTGCTTTAAAGGGACCGCTGCAGGCCGCAACCAACAAGGTAAGTTTTTAAAATATATTTACCTGAATGTGCAGCCGGGAGGAGCAGAGGGGGCTCCTTCTGACCCCACATTCAAAAAACGTGAGTCGCTGCCGGGCACTGTACCCTCCCTCCTCGATCGCCACCGATCCCCCCCTCCTGATCGCCACCAATCCCTCCCCCAACTCCATTCAATCACCGCCGCCTTCTCTCAGGCCACCACAAGCCCTCTCAATCGCCACCGTCCCCCACCTCGATTGTCACCATCCACCCCATCGATTGCCACCCCATCCTCCCCCTTCGATCACCACCGATCCCCTCCCCCTACCCTGCCCAATTGCCGCCGCCTTCGCCCTGGCCACCCCTTCCCCACCCCTTCCCGGTCACCCCCCTTTCCTCACTTACCTGAGGGCCAAAAACAGCCTGATCTACAATCACGCTTTGTCAGCCAGTTTCCTGTTTCTCTCTGCAGCTCGCCGGGCTCCGTGGAAATGCCTGAGGCCCAATATTGGGGGCACCTTAGGCCTCACCATTCAGGCGTATGGATTGTGCCTTGCGCCCCCCCATGTTCCCAAAAATGGGCGCACCCGAATTTCTAGGCCGATGACTCTTACTGGAATACATTTCACAAATACTAACATGAAATGTTTATTTTTCATATATAATCCATTGGCAGGTAATTTAACTGTAGAGGCATCACAGCTGAGCCTGTTTCTGACTTCACTTTCCATTAACACACACTCTTTCCAGCAAGAATGTCTGTCTAGACATTAACGGGGGGAATTTTAATCCCCAAGAACAGATGGGTCAGGGACGGGTGGGCAGTTAAAATATTTGATTTTTGAAGCATGACCGCAAGACGGCTCCAACACTCCCACTTCCGGGTTTAAAGGAGGTGTGTTTGGATGCATGCGAGTAGCCCACTCACTGCAGGCAGGATCTTAATTAGTTCAGGTGGGCGAGTAGTTATCGCAGCAATTAACGCCCTTGTGAGACGTTAATTAGGTCTTTTTAAATTAAATTTAACTTAACTTTAAATTCAACGACTCCAGCGTGGGTTTCCCGGGGCTCGTGAATCTCACCAGTGGAAAGGTGAGAAGGGCCGGATCATGAAGTAAGTGCCTTAATTACACTGTTGTGGCCCAGGAGGAGCAGGAGTGTTTCCTCCAGGCCCAACAAGCTTAACTGCCACGATAGGACCCCCGCGATCGGCCGTTCCCCCCAATGTCTGAGACCTTCCCTTCGACATCTGAGACCACTCCACCCAATGTCTGAGACCCCCTGTGTCCGAGACCTTCCCAATGTCCGAGACCCCCCCATGTCGGACTGCTCACCTCCCCAACAATGGCCGACTGCTCACCTCCACCCCGCGATCGGCACACCCTATCCAAACCCTAAAGATCCCAATCTCTCCCCGAACCCCCCGCCATCCAAACCCCAATGATCCCGATCTCTCCCCGACCCCCCCATCCAAACCCCAAAGATCCCAATCTCTCCCCGAACCCCCCGCCATCCAAACCCCAATGATCCCGATCTCTCCCCGACCCCGCCCATCCAAACCCCAATGATCCCGATCTCTCCCCGACCCCGCCCATTCAATCCCCAATGATCCCGATCTCTCCCCGACCCCCCCGCCATCCAATCCCCAATGATCCCGATCTCTCCCCGACCCCCCATCCAATCCCCAATGATCCTGATCTCTCCCCGACCCCCCATCCAAACCCCAAAGATCCCGATCTCTCCCCATCCCCCCCGCCATCCAAACCCCAAAGATCCCGATCTCTCCCCATCCCCCCCGCCATCCAAACCCCAAAGATCCCAATCTCTCCCCGACTCTCCCATCCAAACCCCAAAGATCCCGATCTCTCCCCGACCCCCCATCCAATCCCCAATGATCCCGATCTCTCTCCGACCCCCCATCCAATCCCCAATGATCCCGAACTCTCCCCGAACCCCCCGCCATCCAAACTCCAAAGATCCCGATCTCTCCCTGACCCCCCCGCCATCCAAACCCCAAAGATCCCGATCTCTCCCCGACCCCCCCATTCAATCCCCAATGATCCCGATCTCTCCCCGACCCCCCCGCCATCCAAGCCCCAAAGATCCCGATCTCCCCCCGACCCCCCCGCCATCCAAACCCCAAAGATCCCGATCTCTCCCCGACCCCCCCATTCAATCCCCAATGATCCCGATCTCTCCCCGACCCCCCCGCCATCCAAGCCCCAAAGATCCCGATCTCCCCCCGACCCCCCCGCCATCCAAACCCCAATGATCCCGATCTCTCCCCGACCCCCCCGCCATCCAAACCCCAATGATCCCGATCTCTCCCCGACCCCCCCGCCATCCAAACTCCAAAGATCCCGATCTCTCCCCGACTCTCCCATCCAATCCCCAATGATCCCAATCTCTCCCCGACCCCCCCATGCAATCCTCAATGATCCCGATCTCTCTCCGACCCCCCCGCCATCCAAACCCCAAAGATCCCGATCTCTCCCCGACCCCGCCCATCCAAACCCCAAAGATCCCGATCTCTCCCCAACCCCGCCCATCCAAACCCCAAAGATCCCAATCTCTCCCCGACCATCCAAACCCTAAAGATCCCGATCTCTCCCCGACCCTGCTCATCCAATCCCCAATGATCCCGATCTCTCCCCGACCCTGCCCATCCAATCCCCAATGATCCCGATCTCTCCCCGACCCCCCCCCCCCCCACATACAAACCCTGAAGACTCTGATCTCTCCCCGGCTGCTTTCCCGCCTGTCAATCTGACTGGCTGCCGGGCGCGAAACCCAGAAGTAAAATTTTTATCCTTCAATTAAGCTGCGATCACAGATTCCAACCCGCCAACTTCACTTCCATGTTTCATGTCCAATAAACTCCCCCCCGCCCCTCCCAGCTCTCTTCCTGGCTCCTAGTTAAAATCCCTAGGAGTGGAAATGCTGGCTGATTTTCCCTTCTGTAATCCAGGGGCAGTGGGATAAGATGCAGCACCCCCCACGACTACCCCGATTGAGATCAGGTGACTCAGACCAGGGATTGAATCTGGTCTTTATGGCCGTTTTACTCTCTGTACCCTACTGGGACAAACTTTCCAGTAAAGCCAAGAATTCCTGTAAATATGAAAATACTGCCCTGAAAATCTTTCCATTGGCAAAACACAACTCAAAACAAATGCCACTCCCCTCCCAAAGCTTGACCAGAGCAATTATGATATTTCCCACACTCTGATTCTCAAGCATGTTGGGCTGAGATAACTGGGGATTAGCAAATGATTTGACATGTTTCTTAAGAGAAGCTTCCCTGGGGACCTTCTGGTTTGCAATTCAGAAAACTTTGTTTACAAAGTGGTCATTTTGGATTATTAAAGATGACAACAGAAATGCAAGCCTGATGTTTATAATGAAGATGCTTTAGGATAGTTTCAAAATCAGGATCTGAATGTGAAAGATTAATCATGAGGATCACATTAATGAATCACTCAGAAAACCTTCATACTTTAATATCAGTGATGAACTCACACCAAGAGACCCCAGCCCAGAAATTGGATCGCAACCAATCAGGCTGTCAGCAGGACCACAGCAAATTGATATGCTGGCCTCATTAGTAACATGCTAGTGAGCTGCAGGCACCAGAGAAAGCTTGGCAGTCGCAGTGGAGTAACAAGATCAGCTGGCAGGGACGCCGGACAAGGGTCTAAGGTGAGTCCGGGGAGTGGGGGAGGGAATGGGGATGGGGCGAGCAGTAGCAAGTAGTGGCCCGCAATTTTAATGTGGAGCTTGGAGAAACACTCCAGCTCGCCTGTGGAAAACCATAAAGACCACATTAATGTAGAAATACGTGAACAGTTACTTGACCATAAAAAAAGAAAAGCATGATGGGTATTTGACCAATGTTAACTCCTTGACTCCCATACATAGGGCAGTTACAATTTCACACACACACACAGAAAGACACAATTGTCCTTGGTACGTTGATAATTAAGTTGGCTGTCCAGGTGCTTGGTACTGTCTGGCCAAGTAACTGTTCACGTATTTCTACATTAATGTGGTCTTTATGGTTTTCCACATGCCCTGGCTCCACATTCAGGTAAGTTAAGTATTTTTTTAAAAACTTACCTTCTTGGTAGTGGCTTCTTATAGACCAGGTAATCCTGAATGCAATGGGCCCGACGCCTGATGCATTCAAGGCTAACCAATTTCTGGTTCGGGTTCTAAAACAGGTATTAGGCCCCTTATTAGCATACTCAAGGGGCCTAATGCACGGAGGCCTCTACAGCGCCCAAACCAATATTGCATCGGACGTGTTTTAGACACTGTTCGGGCGCGGGAGGTGGGCCCCCTAAATTTTATGTCTTTGCATCCGTTTTCCGCCCGGAGAGATCTAATTTCACCCTCCCTCTGAATTCTAGTCTGTGTAAATGGCACACTGTACCCTCCACACAGGAATGAGAAGACAAGTCAGATAAATTGAAATTAATCTTTTTTGGTCTGTGAAATTCATTTATATCAGACAGTGGAGGATTGTTTTTAGAGGGCTGTCCAATGAGGTGATGGCTTGGTCCTGTACAAAGTGGCACTTGGTGCCAGATTAGAGCAGGTTTGTGCTGTGGGAGAAACCTACTAGGACTGGTTTGAAGCTGCCCAAACTCATTTAATTTGGGACCTTTACATCCAGCAGAGAGATTCTGCTGTATTGGTCTGAACCCATGTCCCATTGCTAACAAGCTATGATGCGCTGCTTATTAATTTATGTGTAATTTTGTTACAACTCCTCCTAATTCTCCGAGTTTATACAAGTATTTCATTTATGGACTTGTACACAAAGGTGAATTGTTTGTGATTGCACAAAATACAAGGGAATAACATGCAAACAGAAGTATAGGACAGGTCATGGTTATCTTGAGGCAGTTTTGTGCTGCTGAATGGGATAAAGGGTCACCTACTGTTAACAGATTTTGTAATGGTTCCTAACAGTTTCAGGAAGTAGAGCTGTTTGTTTACAAAAATGCTCTTGCCTCTGTGCTTTAAGGCAGAAGGCAGGAGTCCCATTAACTTCAAATTGTCAATAAATAGCATTGATCGGAAGCTCAATGGTGAGTTCAGCTATATAAATACTGTGGCCACTAGCGCAGGTCAGAAGCTGGGTTTTCTGCAACGAGTGACTCACCTCCTGACTCCCCAAAGCCTTTCCACCACCTACAAGGCACAAGTCAGGAGTGTGATGGAATACTCTCCACTTGCCTGGATGAGTGCAGCTCCAACAACACTCAAGAAGCTCGACACCATCCAGCTCAAAGCAGCCTGCTTGATTGGCACCCCAACCGCCACCTTAAACATTCACTCCCTCCACCACCGGCGCACCATGGCTGCAGTGTGTACCATCCACAGGATCCATGGCAGCAACTCACCACAGCTTCTTCGGCAGCATCTCCCAAACCCGCGACCTCTACCACCTAGAAGGACAAGGGCAGCAAGTGCATGGGAACACCATCACCTCCAAGTTCCCCTCTAAGTCACACATTATCCTGACTTGGACATATATCGCTGTTCCTTCATCATCGCTGGGTCAAAATCCTGGAAGTCCCTACCTAACAGCAAAGTGGGAGAACCTTCATCACATGGACTGCAGCAGTTCAAGGATAAGGTCCACCACCATCATCTCAAGGGGCACTAGGGATGGGCAATAAATGTCATTTTTGCCATCAACACCCACATCCCAAGAATGAATAATAAAAAAAATTAAATTACAAATATATTAGAGCCAAATGTAATTTGTCTTTAGAATAAGTGTTTGTCTCTAACTGAGCATTACTATTAGCATTAGAATTAAGCCAGGTATTCTAAACTGAATATACATCTCTAGCTTTTTATTGCTCCACTCCAGGACATAAACTGGCTCCAGTGCAGCCCTGAGGGAGTGCTACATTGTTGGAGGTGCTGCTGTCTGACTATGATATTAAACTGAAGTGTCTGCCAGCTCAAGTGGACGGTAAAGATCTCAGAGCACAACTTTTGGAGAGTTAGGCCCCAATATTTACGGAGAGGCAGGCGGGGTGGGGTGGAGCGCGGTATCGCGAGGAAAACCTGGCAAGGCCGGGGACGCGGAGGTCCTGCTGAATTTAACGGCAGGACCTAATTAGAAATTTTTCTTCTGTTTCCCGCCCGGCAGCCAGCCAAATTGACAGGCTGGCTGGCTGCCAGGCAGGAAAATCAGCGGCAGGAGGCCGCAGCCAGGGACTCTTGCGGACAGTCCCCGGAAATCTGGAGGAGGGAACGAGCGAGAGTTCGGGGCTTGGGAAGGGGAGAGAAGCCGCGATCGGCAGAGGGGAGGCCGACGGCTTCCTTGACAGGCCGGGGGGAGCACTCCTGCTCCTCCTGGCCCACAGGAAGGCACTTATCTTCTTGAGCTGGCAGCTACTGGCTCCCTTTTACTGCCGGTTTTCCCAAGCCCTGGGAAATCCGCACGGCAACTGTTAAATTTAAAAGAGGCTCACAATTACACTGTAGGAGCCTGATTTAAATATGTTAATAAAGTGCCTGCCTCTCGGAGGCGGGACATTCGCATGGCACGAAACCCGTCGTCATGAAAACAGCAACGGTTGCGTACACGGCGGGTTGGGGACACATTCCTGTTTTAAAATTTTTAACCCCCTCTCCCGCCCATCATGGGGAGGGGTTAATATCAAGGCCTTGACCAACATTCCTGTCTCCTCCAAAAAAAAGTAGAATAACCGCTGTTTGTTTTATTCCTGTTTGTGGGATGTAGGTGGTGCAGAATGGGTGCCACATTTTCCTACATAATAACTGTAATGGCACTCCAAAATTAGTCATTCTAAGAAGTTCTTTGAGACTTTTTAATTACGTGATAATGAGCTGTGTAAATGCACATACATAAATCCCTTTTCTTTCTAGCCATAGGATACCACAATATTTTCAATGTTTGATTCATTTCTCTTGCACCAGTTATTGAAATTAATTATTACAAAACTACCTTGGGGAAATATAAGCAACAAAGAACTTCCTGCCCTAATTTTATAATGAGTTCTGACATCCTAGTTTAAAATAACTAGTTGAGATCCATTTATCATGGCATAACAACAACATTTGTTAGCTGAATAAAAATCACGGAGGTGGACATTGAGATCATTAAAAGCATTAGCCAGAGCCTCGTGGAGCCACAAAGACCTTTGGCAATTGAATGGCAACCATCCATCTGTAGGAAGTACCACCTCAATCCAAACCAACAGCAACATTTCAACTTAATTCCCCAGATTTCCAGGAACGCACTTAAGCAAAAATTGCAACAAAATTTACGTTGATCTTGCCGATGGGAACTTATGCTGAAATTTCCTGCAGAGCTCATTTGCCTATGCTGGAACGTAAAAACTGGTGTAAAATAGGAGCAAATGCAGTGCCACCAATAGGGGTACAGAATTACATAGAACTACATAGGATGTACAGCACAGAAACAGGCCATTCGGCCCAACAGGTCTATGCCGGTGTTTGTGCTCCACACGAGCCTCCTCCCGCCCTACTTCATCTAACTCTGTCAGCATATCCTTCTATTCCTTTCTCCCTCATGTTTTTATCTAGCTTCCCCTTAAGTGCATCTATGCTATTCACCTGAACTCCTCCTTGTGTTAGCGAGTTCCACAATCTAACCACTCTCTGGGTAAAGAAGTTTCTTCTGAATTCCCTATTAGATTTATTAGTGACTATCTTATATTTATATTTATGGCCCCTAGTTCTGGTCTCCCCCACAAGTGGAAACATCTTCTCTACATCTATCAGGTCACCCCTCAGTCTTCTCCTTTCTAGAGAAAAGAGCCCCAGCCTGTTCAATCTTTCCTGATAGGTATAACCTCTCAGTTCTGGTATCAGCCTAGTAAATCTTTTTTGCACCTTCTCCAGTGTCTCTATATCCTTTTTATAAAATGGAGACCAGAACTGTTCACAGTACTCCAAGTGTGGTCTAACCAAGGTTCTATACAAGTTTAACATAACTTCTCTGCTTTTCAATTCCATCCCTCTAGAAATGAACCCCAGTGTTGGTTTGCTTTTTTTATGCCCTTATTAGCCTGCATCACTACTTTTAGTGATTTATATAACTGTACCCCCTGATCCCTCTGCTCCTCTACCCCATTTAGATTCTTATTTTCAAAGGGATATGTGACCTCCTTATTCTTCCTACCAAAATGTACGACCTCACACTTATCTATATTGAAATTCATTTGCCAATTACGTGACCATTTTGCAAGTTAATTAATGTCTTCCTGTATTTTGTCGCAGTCCTCCTCAGTATTAACTATGCCTCCAATTTGGTGCCATCCGCAAATTTTGAAATTGTGCTTCTGATTCCAAAATCCAAATGGTTTCTGTAAATGGTGAATAACCGTGGTCCTAGCACCGATCCTTGTGGAACATCACTTCTCACCTTTTGCCAGTCTGAGTAACTACCTTTAACCCTTACTCTCTGTTTTCTGTTTTGTAGCCAGCTTGTTATCCATTCTGCTACTTGTCCCCTGACTCCACATGCACTGACCTTAGTCATAAGTCTACTGTGCGGTCCTTATCGAAGGCCTTTTGAAAATCCAAATATATTACATCTACTACATTACTCTTATCCATCCTCTCTATAACTTCTTCAAAGAATTCAATAAGGTTGGTCAAGCATGACCTTCCCTTTTGAAATCCGTGCTGACTATTCTTTATTAGTTTTTCAGTTTCTAGATGTTTTTCTATCACATCTTTGAGTAAGGATTCCATTATCTTTCCTACCACCGATGTTAAGCTAATTGGCCTATAGTTCCCTGGACTTGCTCTATCTTCCTTTTTAAATATAAGAATGTCATTAGCTGTCCGCCAGTCCTCTGGCACTATTCCCTTTTCTAATGAATTTTTATATATATGTAATAGTGCCTCTGCTAGCCCTTCCCTAACATCTTTTAATATGCGCGGATGCAATCCATCCAGATCAGGAGTTTTATCCTCTCGAAGTTTGATTTTTTTTTGGACACTAAGGGAAGCAAGGGATATGGGAAAAGGGCAGGAAAGTGGAGTTGAGGTAGAAGATCAGCCACGATCTTATTGAATGGCAGAGCAAGCTCGAGGGGCCATATGGCCTACTCTTGCTCCTATTTCTTATGTTCTTATGTTCTAATGATTAGCTTATCAATTATCTCCCCTCTTTCTATCTTAAATGATCTCTTCTCCTAATGTCATGTCCACTGTGTTAGTCTCTCTGGTATATACTGAGGCAAAGTAATTATTTAATATTTCTGCCATTACCTGTGAGTTTATTACGTGTATCCCTTAGTGACCCTATCCCTATCCTGATTTTTCTTTTGTTATTTATGTGTCTGTAGAATACTTTACTATTTCATTTTATATTCCTTGATCATTTAATTTTGTAGTTTCTTGTTACCTTCCTAAGGCAATAGCCAGTGCAGTGCTGCCTTCTGCCATGACACTCAACTTCAGAACATCTAACCTCTGCTGCTCCTCTTCCTCTTCAACATCCTTTATTATGCAGAATAGGGGTATGCCCACAGGGTAGGCCTTTTCAGCTGCTTTGTTCTGAATGCCTCTGGGGGTTCCTAAAACGTTTGGACTGATAGCGTGTTGGTTAATTATAGTGCAGGACTCAGTTAAAAAAAATTTAAACTGCAAAGAAAATCGCTATCAAACTAGAAATTTCAGTTACACCGATATCAGGTGATTTTGGGCCTTACTGCACCTAACATTTTGGACATAAATCCAGCGCATTATTCGTGTAAATCCATGAAACTCGCGCAAGCTAGTCTTTTGCGTGAGCTCTGTAAATAAACGGCAGAGGGTTTCCGCCGATCTATCCTGAAAGTGGCACAAATGATCAAAGAAATTCACGCATAGTGATGTTTCAGCGTAAAACCGGTGTAAATTGGTTACACATGAATTTCCTCAGAAACAAATGGCGCAACGCCACTCTTATACTGTTGTTACGGCAAAACTTTCCTGGAATTTTATAACATGCAACAATGCCATGAAAACGATTCAGTGTTTGTGAAAACACTGCACACAAGTGCAGATATTACACAGTGTGCTGAGAGTTCGGTAAGTGTGGGAGTTTGGTGAAGTGGGGGAAGGAGGTGCTGCTTTGCCTTGCTTTTCCAAACTTTTCCTGCAGAGCGGTAGTGGACCTGAGAGTAGAAGACTGAGATTGTGGAATAAAAGCAGCAGCAGACCTGCACCAAGAGACAACTACTGTGCGACATCACAGGGACTTAACTCCTGGACCTAAGATAAATAAGAAGCAAAAAGTAATCCAAGTGGGAAGTCACCAAGGAAAAGGTAAGTGATTGGCTGGTGAGTATTTTCCTGCTGAATTTGTCTAAGGTTAGAGTTTGTGGATTCTCTGGTCTCTGTTGTGTAGTGGGGGACTGCTGTTCAGCAAGGGCCCTTGAGTATACCTTTTTAATTGAAGTGAAATTGGTGGGATTCATTTAATTTGAATTAATTAGTTAAAGGGTAAGTCATGTCAGGACAGCCCAGCCCCGTGTTATGCTCTTCCTGCTCTATGTGGGAAATCAGGGACCCTTCCGGTGTCCCTGACGACCATGTGTGCGGGAAATGTATCCAGCTGCAGCTACTGACAAACCGCATTGCGGCACTGGAGCTGCGGATGGATTCATTAAGGAGCATTCGCGATGCTGAGAACGTCATGGATAGCACGTTTAGTGAGATGGTCACACCGCAGGTAAAGGTTGTACAGGCAGGAAGTAATTGGGTGACCACCAGGCAGAGTAAGAGGAGCAGGCAGGCAGTGCAGGGGTCCCCTGTGGCCGTCCCCCTCTCAAACAAATATACCGCTTTGGATATTGTTGAGGGGGATGACTTATCAGGGGAAGGCAGCAGCAGCCAACTTCCTGGCACCAGGGGTAGCTCTGCTGCACAGGCTGGGAGGAAAAAGAGTGGAAGAGCTATAGTGGTAGGGGATTCTATCGTAAGGGGAACAGACAGGCGTTTCTGTGGCTGTAAACGTGACTCCAGGATGGTTTGTTGCCTCCCTGGTGCCAGGGTCATGGATGTCACTGAGCGGCTTCAGGGCATTCTCAAGGGGGAGGGTGAGCAGGCAGAGGTCGTGGTCCACATTGGGACCAACGACATAGGTAGGAAGGGAGATGAGGTCCTGCATCAAGAATTTAGGGAGCTAGGTAGCAGATTAAAGAGCAGGACCTCAAAGATTGTAATCTCTGGATTACTCCCAGTGCCACGGGCTAGTGAGTATAGAAATAGGAGGATAGAACAGATGAATGCGTGGCTAAAGAGTTAGTGCAGGAGGGAGGGTTTCAGTTTCCTGGATCACTGGGCCTGCTTCTGGGGAAGGTGGGACTTGTACAAGTCGGACGGGTTGCACCTGAACCAGAGCGGGACAAATATCTTTGCGGGGAGGTTTGCTAGCACTGTTGGGGGGGGTTTAAACTAACTTGGCAGGGGGATGGGATACAGAGTGGAGCTACAATAGGGGGTGATGTGCAGCCAAATATAGAGAAAAAAACAAGTCAGCTTGGAAGACAGGGCAAATATGTGAGGGCAAGGCTGGATGGCATCTATTTTAATGCAAGGAGTCTTGCGAATAAGGTGGATGAACTGAAGGTGTCGATAAACACATGGGAGTATGATATTGTTGCTGTCACAGAGACAAGGTTGAGGGAGGGGCAAGACTGGCAGCTCAATATTCCGGGGTACAGAATCTTCAGGCGAGACAGAGGGGGAGGTATAAGAGGAGGGGGGGGTCACAATATTAATTAAAGAATCAATTACTGCCATAAGGAGGGATGATATATTAGCAGGTTCCTCTAATGAGGCCATATGGGTGGAGCTTAAAAACAAAAAGGGGGCAAGCACTTTGATGGGAGTGTACTATAGGCCCCCAAACAGTCAGGGGGAGATAGAGGAACAGATATGTAGGCAAATCTCAGAAAATTGTGCAAATAATAGGGTAATAATAGTGGGGGATTTCAACTTCCCCAATATTAACTGGGATACTCAGAGTGTAAAAGGCTTAGAGGGTACAAAATTCTTAACGTGCATCCAGGAGAGCTTTTAGGGCCAGCATGTAGAAAGTCCTACAAGAGAGGGGGCGGTACTGGACCTAATTCTAGGGAATGTGGCCGGCCAAGTGGAAGAAGTGCTAGTAGGTGAGCACTTTGGTGACAGTGACCATAATTCGGTGAGATTTAAGGTGGTCATGGAAAAGGATAGGGAGGGGCCGGAAATAAAGGTTCTAAATTGGGGGAAGGCCAATTTTAATAGGATAAGGCAGGATCTGGCCAAAATGGACTGGGATCAGCTGCTTGTAGGAAAATCCGCATCGGAGCAATGGGAGTCTTTCAGAAGGGAGATTGAGACCATACAATGGCAACATGTTCCCGTAAAGGTCAAGGGTGGTTCCAAGAACTCCAGGGAACCTTGGATGTCAGGGGATATATGAGAATGGATTATGAAAAAAAGGAGGGCTTTTGGCAGATACAAAAGGCTAAAGACGGAGGAAGCCCTAGAGGAGTACAAAAAGTGCAGGGGGATACTTAAAAAAGAAATTAGGAGATCAAGGAGGGGCCATGAAATAACACTGGCGAGCAAAATAAAGGAAAATCCTAAGATGTTTTATAAGTATATTAAGGGTAAGAGGATGACTAGGGAAAAAGTAGGGCCCATTCGGGACAAAAATGGCAATCTGTGTGTGGAGCCGGCAGATGTAGGAGGGGTTCTAAATGAATTTTTTACATCTGTTTTCACTATGGAGAAGGACGATGTAGACATAGAAATACGGCAGGGGGACTGTGATATACTCGAACATATTAACATCGAGCGGGAGGAGGTATTGGCGGTTTTAGCAGGCCTAAAAATGGATAAATCCCCAGGCCCGGACAAAATGTATCCCAGGCTATTGTGTGAGGCAAAGGAGGAGATTGCGGGGGTTCTAACACATATATTCAGAACCTCTCTGGCCACAGGGGATGTGCCAGAGGACTGGAGAACCGCTAATGTAGTACCATTATTCAAGAAGGGGAGTAGGGAAAAACCGGGGAACTACAGGCCAGTGAGCCTAACATCAGTGGTAGAAAAATTATTGGAAAAAATTCTGAAGGACAAAATTAGTCTCCACTTGGAGAAGCAAGGATTAATCAGGGATAGTCAACATGGCTTTGTCAAGGGAAGATCATGTCTGACTAATTTGATTGAATTTTTTGAGGGGGTGACTAGGCGTGTGGATGAGGGTAACGCAGTGGATGTGGTATACATGGATTTCAGTAAGGCCTTCGATAAAGTCCCCCACAGGAGACTGGTCAAGAAGGTACGAGCCCATGGAATCCAGGGTGCCTTGGCACTTTGGATACAAAACTGGCTTAGTGGCAGAAGGCAGAGGGTGATGGTCGAAGGTTGTTTTTGTGACTAGAGGCCTGTGGCCAGTGGGGTACCACAGGGATCGGTGCTGGGTCCCTTGCTGTTTGTGGTCTACATTAATGACTTGGATATGAATGTAAAAGGTATGATCAGTAAGTTCGCTGATGATACAAAAATTGGTAGGGTGGTAAATAGCGAGGAGGATAGCCTCAGTCTGCAGGACGATATAGATGGGTTGGTCAGATGGGCGGAACAGTGGCAAATGGAATTTAACCCGGAAAAGTGCGAGGTGATGCACTTTGGAGGGACTAACAAGGCAAGGGAATACACAATGAATGGGAGGACCCTAGGCAAGACAGAGGGTCAGAGGGATCTTGGTGTGCAAGTTCACAGATCCCTGAAGGCAGCAGAACAGGTAGATAAGGTGGTAAAGAAGGCATATGTGATACTTGCCTTTATTAGCCGAGGCATAGAATATAAGAGCAAGGAGGTTATGATGGAGCTGTATAAAACACTGGTTAGGCCACAGCTGGAGTATTGTGTGCAGTTCTGGTCGCCACACTACAGGAAGGATGTGATCGCTTTGGAGAGGGTGCAGAGGAGATTCACCAGGATGTTACCAGGGCTGGAGCGCTTCAGCTATGAAGAGAGACTGGGAAGATTGGGTTTGTTTTCCTTGGAGCAGAGGAGGCTGAGGGGGGACATGATTGAGGTGTACAAAATTATGAGGGGCACAGATAGGATGGATACTAAGGAGCTTTTTCCCTTCGTTGAGGGTTCTATAACAAGGGGGCATAGATTCAAGGTAAAAGGCAGGAGGTTTAGAGGGGATTTGAGAAAGAACTTTTTCACCCAGAGGGTGGTTGGAGTCTGGAACTCACTGCCTGAAAGGGTTGTGGAGGCAGGAACCCTCACAACATTCAAGAAACATTTGGATGAGCACTTGAAATGCCATAGCATACAAGGCTACGGACCAAATGCTGGAATATGGGATTAGAGTAGACAGGGCTTGATGGCCGGCGCGGACACGATGGGCCGAAGGGCCTCTATCCGTGCTGTATAACTCTCTCTATAACTCTCTAAGTACCCTTCTGCTGTTTTCTATTTCTACTTTTAATTTTTTGGTTTTAAGGGCCCATTAATGAGAAATCACTTTCATGGACTTTTCGAACAATTTTTATTCAAACTGGAATAAACACTAAAATGAAATGAAATACAATCATCAGAGGATTTATCCCTTAAAGTGGCAAATCACCTGCATGCAACAGATGCATCCTTAACATACAATTTAGGGTTATAAATGTCACTGAAGAAGAGACAAAAAAGTGAGAACGTTCTCAACACAGTAATATTTAAAGGAAAACAATTGTTTTATACATTGTTAGTAAGCCTACAGTAACAGAAGGAATTTGTGTCACGAACTGACTGTGAATGGTAAGTATTTCAGTGAGTGGTTAACTCTATAAACGTTGGCATTGGTAGACATGCCATTCTTACAGGCTACCTGTACAAGAGTTATACAGAGTGAGGAGACAGTCAGTTATTACCCACTGTTGTGTGTTGTACATGTGTAGGGATCCCACACAATAAGGAGACTGTCAGCTGTTATCCAGTGGAGCAAATTTTCTATACTTCTGCGCCCAGTAGGTTTCTTACTCAATGGAAGCACCAATCGGACAATCAGGTGCAGAAGTCAGTCTGCTCAACTCAGGGCCCAATTTTTCAGTTATTATTGTTAATGGGACAAAAATTGGGAGCACCTCAAATCAGATGCACTGACCTCCATGGCTGATTCTCCAATTGGTGCTGCTGCTGAACGAGACTCTCACTGGGTGCAGAATCTTGGAAGATTTATCTCAGTGTGTGCTGCACATATATAGAAGCCAACGATAGTGAGGAGAGTCAACGTTTACTTAGTGTGTGGCATGCACATATAGGGATGACACACGGGAGCAACACACAATGAAGAGACAGTTTTCACCCAGTGTGTGGTGTACATATACACAGATCACACAGTGTGAGGAGACAGTTTTCACCCAGTGTGTGGTGTACATATACACAGATCACACAGTGTGAGGAGACAGTTTTCACCCAGTGTGTGGTGTACATATACACAGATCACACAGTGTGAGGAGACAGTTTTCACCCAGTGTGTGGTGTACATATACACAGATCACACAGTGTGAGGAGACAGTTTTCACCCAGTGTGTGGTGTACATATACACAGATCACACAGTGTGAGGAGACAGTTTTCACCCAGTGTGTGGTGTACATATACACAGATCACACAGTGCGAGGAGACAGTTTTCACCCAGTGTGTGGTGTACATATACACAGATCACACAGTGTGAGGAGACAGTTTCCACCCAGTGTATGCTGCATACATTTAAGAGTCAGAGACAGTGAGGAGATTGGCAGGTTTTATCTAGCAGGTGCTTAGGGTTTCCAACCCTTCAGGATTGGCCTGAAAATTAATCTCCTGGACAATGCTGTGAGGAACCCAGGAGAAACATCACGGGGGCATTAAAAAAATGGTGTGTTTTTGATTTACTTTAAACACTTCTGTTTATTAGTTATAAAAATATTGGAGATGGTAAAAAAGGCAGTTTGACTTGGTGGGGATGTTGAAGGTGGGAGGTTATGTGATGAAACCTCCAGGAAGATGTCAAAGCAGAGTTGGCAACCCTGTGTGTGCTGTACATGCAAAGGAATCATACAGAGTCACACACAGTGCTGAGGCAATCATTGTCCAGTGTGCACTGTTGAGGAGCTGACGCTGATGAGTAATGCTATTTTGGACCAGGATGAACTATTCCCTTTCATGCTGTGTGCACCACATTTTGTTAAATTAGCATTCTTCAGAACTTCTGACCTTTCATGTTTGAAATGTTTACTGATGTTGTTACTCTTTAATTTTTTTATCATGCTTTGGATCAAATTCCATTATTGCTTCAAGGGGAACAATTTCCAAAACAGCACACAATGGACTTTTTATAGTGACTTTTGAAAACATTTTATTAAATTATTATTTTCCCATATTGTGAGATTGCTGGAACAGTTAACTTTTTGGTTATTAATTGCATTATGTGTTATTTTCATTGGCGATGGGAAGAAGCGACAATAATTCTCAGTACATTAGCAAATATGTTTTTTTGTTCTTGTTAATGTTTATATTGACAGCGTTTGCATTCTCTTACTCAATCTCGGGATGCTTGCTAGTTTCCTGCATATACAGTATAACGTTTATAAAAATAGAATGCTGTTGTCAGGGCACAGTGCAGGGAATCTAACAGCAGTCAGGCTCAGGATCATCTGTGATTACCCTTACATTACTTGTTATCTTACTTCTAAACATGTGTGTGTAAGGCCCTTTTACTTACATGTGAGGATATTGAGGTGTCAGCCATGGCTTAGTGGTAGCACTCTCACCACTGAGTTCGAACTTTGTGGGTTCAAGCTCTATTCCAGAGACTTAAGCACAAAATGTAGGCTGATGCTCTAGTGCAGTACTGAGGGAGTGTTGCTCTGTCGTAGGTGCCATCATTCAGATTAGGTGTTAAACTGAGGCCCTGTCCGCCCTCTCAGGTAGATGTAAAAGATCTCATGGCACTATTTCGAAGAAGATCAAGGGAGATCTCCCTGGTGTCCTGACCAATATTTGTACCTCAACCAACATCACTAAAACAGATTATCTGGCCATTATCTCATTGATGTTTGTGGGAGCTTGCTAAGCATAAATTAGCTGCTACATTTCCTACATTACAACAGTGACTACACTTCAAAAGTACCTGAAGCTTCGGGACATCCTGAGATTATGAAAGGTGCTATAGAAATGGAAGTCTTTCTTTTGTTTTCTTTCAATAATAAAAATCTCCACTTCTCCCACTGCCTTTGATGACTTGGGACTCAGGCAAAATTAGATAATTCTGTAGCTCTCACTTGTGCAGCATCACCATTATATACTGCTTTATTTTATTTTTTTTACACTAATTTTCTCCTTTCTTTTCTCCCTTATTTTGCCTGTCGTTTGCCAACCAAGAGGGCAGCAGGCGACCTGCTCCTGGGCTTCTCCCAATGCTACACTGTATCACTATCTCATTGCTAAGAAAATCACTCGAGTTTTCTGGGTGTATTTGGAGGGTGAGCTTGCCCACCATTTTTTTTCTATTCCTTCCTCTGGTTGTATGTCTTGCTCTGTTCAGCTATTTCTCTCAACAGTCTGGCCAAGATCCAGAATTTGCCATTTGAAGCATTGCAGCCAAAACCCGTCTTGCCTATTTTACGATTTTATGTACATGTGCAAATCAGATATTGTAAGAAAATTGTTCAGTATCGGCATTTTTTGAAAGATAGCTGACGCTGGATAATTTATCCAATGTTGCCTTTGTATATGTTGCATCCAATGGCAGGTTCTGCACATCTGGATTTGATGAAGTAACACTGACAGTAGAGACAAACAGAAAATAAAACTGCAAATGTTGGAATCTGAAATAAAAGCAGAAAATATTGGGTATCAGACGAAAGGTCGATGCCTGAATCATTAACCCACCTTTTCTCTTTACAGATGGTGGTGGATTGGCTGTTTATTTTTATCATTTTCTGTTTTCATTCCAACACATCGGGGGCGATTTTCATGTGTGGTGCAGATCGGGCAGGCAACGGGCGGGGCACCCATTCCACCTGCCCGATGACGGAACGATGTAGTCCAGCTCAAGCTTTTTTATTTGTTCTTAGGACAAGGGTGATACTGGCATTGCCGCATTTATTTTTCCATCCTCATTGCCCTTAGAAGGTGGTTTACTTTCTGTAATGTGGAGATGCCGGTGATGGACTGGGGTTGACAACTGTAAACAATTTTACAACACCAAGTTATAGTCCAACAATTTTATTTTAAAATCCACAAGCTTTCCGAGGCTTCCTCCTTCCTCAGGTGAATGTGAGGAAGGAGGAAGCCTCCGAAAGCTTGTGGATTTTAAAATAAAATAGTTGGACTATAACTTGGTGTTGTAAAATTGTTTACAATTACTTTCTGTAGCAATTGTTTTTACAACTAAGTGGCGTTCGAGGCTACTTCAGAGAATTAAGAATCAATCATACGGTATGGGACTGAAGTCATGTGTAGGCCAGATTCCCTTTGCGGAAAAGCATTAGTGAACCAGTTGGGTTTTAATGACAATCCAGCAATTCAATTTCACAACTTTTCATGATCAGATTGTGACTGAGTGTCCTAGTGTAATAATATTACTGCTACACTACAACTCTCATTTTTACTATTGATACAGTTATCAACAGATTAGCTAGAAACATCTTCATTTCAGGATGTAGTAATGAAGATTCCCTCCACAGTCTATATTTAAAAATATATTTATTGTATAATCCTTGCAGAAACAGATTCTTCTCCCCCATCTCTACTGTTATTAAACATTCCACTGCACCTAAATCAAGAACTTGTAGTACTTATGAGTGGGGCTTTCTGTCGTCCCAAGTCCTTCGACAAACTACAATAAAATATCTGGGATGAGTTCCAAACTGAATAAGAAATCTGAATTTGGGTTATTCACATGTATATATATATATATATGCAAGTAAGTTCTTAATTTTTCATGTCAATTTTATTTTGGAATGGTTTCTTGCAAATTGGATGCCAACCAGGTGCTAATCAACTGTTCAGGGTTGATTCCTCAGCCAGAGCAGCAGTTGGCATACTACAATTGGCATATGTGCCCCTGGGCTAGGGAAGAGGAAAAAATCAGCCCAGGTTCACACTCGTGATCATGATCCTGTGAGTCCTGCTGGAAAGTGTGTACATGTTTATGTCAAGCGAGGGGACAATTGGGTTTGGCTATGACGTTCCCCAGTGATCAGTTAGCCTACTGACATTCATTATTTAGGCTCACAAATGAAGAATGACCACTTGGATAAAGAACCAGAAGGCAGCAAGGGGAACCGTGCTCTAGCAAGAGTCGGTGTACAGGAAAGAAGGAGAGAAAAGTGGAGAAAAAAATTTAAAGGGCCAAAACTGTCCACAAATTGCATGATTTGGGGAGCTGTAATTTGGGGCAGGACCCAGATCCACTGGGTTTGCACCTCATTGAGAACTCATCAAGAAATTACGCTCCAGGGAGACAGGCACATCTTCGTATGTAGCTTTAGAACTTTGGGGGCATTTCTGGGGGTGTTCCCAGGTTACACCAGGAAATCTGCCCAAAGTGTCCCTATAGGAAGGTCCTCCCCTGGACCTAGTAAAGGATCCAGCACAGATGAAGCAAATGGTAGCGGTATTAAGTGGCTCCTCTGTTTCCTGAGGAGAAAGAAAGCAAATTTTGCTAAATTTCTCTCCAGTCCGATGCAGGCTTTTGGCTCTCCCTCTCAGGGAGGCAGGGTGTCATTCCAATGCTACACGTGGGTTGGGTGTCTCCTTTGCATCACTACAGGTCCAGGTGCCCACTCTTATTAAAATAACACCACCCCCAGGATTTGGGACAGGGTCTGCGGCAGATCGAAGCAGCAGGCAGAACTTCTGTTCTCCTGCACTTCTGCATGGGGCAACATCTTTACAGAATTTGTACCCTAACATCCATTAGGTTAGTCTACTCCAAAAATGCAAATACCCTTAAGCGTTTTGGCTTTGTAGTTCTGGAATGTCAATTGTCTAAATGTAACTATTTTGATTTGGGGACACTGTTCATTCCTGTTCAGCACTTTTTTTTGCCAAAGCTGCAAACTTCTCAATCTTGGACAACTCTGTTTGAAGATCAAAGGGAGCTAATGAGAGGTGACCAGCAGTGGGATTATGTCCAAAATTGTACAATATCTCTGTGAGCTGCTTGATACACGCAGTGGCCGTGTTTACTGCAGGATCAAATGTCGATTGATGAAATGTCAAAGTCTTTTTTTCTCCTCTGTTGTATGTTTTTTGGGGGAGGGGGGTTAAAAACCACAGGATTTCTGGTTTTACAAACAGAATGCGGTGTGTCAAGGTGCAGCCAGTGGAAAGACAGCCTCTTATCTGTCACAGTAAATGTTTGTTTTAAAGCAAAATGACTCATCATAATCTCATTGCAAAGATCAGACACTGCTTATCAACTAGAGAAAAACTGAAGCAGTCAAAGTCCACTTAAAAAAGCAGTTTTAACTTTTCCTTTAGGGGAACTTTTGCATTGTCCTTTTTATGCTATGTGCAAATCATGTACCTGTTGGAGTGTGGGTACAACAGCACTATGGGGAATAACATTTTTCCTCTCCTTGCCCATTGTGACCATCAAGCAAGTCACGTGAATGCACTTTTGCACAGGTCTTTCTGGGTTTCAGAGCTGGTATGCCTGAAGATCTTGCTATTCCCAGTGCCAATGACTGATAATAATAACTGATGCACATGTCTCCCTAGCCCTTCAAAGAATATGAATACTTCTTTCTCTATTGAATTACCAGGGATCAGAGTTTCTCTAAATAACTCCCAATATGCACTCAATCTACAAGCTCAGAGCAGAACCATACATGCTCTATAGGAGTGTGACTTCTCCAATTCCCATACCATCCATCCTTGTGTTTCTGAATGGGAATTGCACCAAATTAAAGAGTAATTTTATTCTGAGGACTCATGTCCATCCTCTGGGGACTGAATAAGTAATATATAAACTTGTTTAGGACATGGAGCAGCTGTTGGAGAGAATAGCCTATCTTTCGGTTTGTTTTCATTATTTATGAGTATATTTGTAGAATAATTCACTGTGATGAGAGCCCTGTGGACAAAATGATGCAAAAAACAAAAATGCAAACTTATCAGTAAAAAGTAAAACAATGTAAATATGTCATACACAGTGGTATGAAATACCATATATAGTAATGGTAATTGCTATAAACAAACATTGCACTGTTAAATATTATAATATAAAAAAGATTGCATTTATATAGCACCTTACCACACCTCAGAAAAATCTCAAAGTGCTTCACATACACTGAATAACTTTGAGTTAAATGACTTATTATGTAAGCAAACACAGTGGCCATGTTGCTTGCGGCAAGATCTCAAAAAGAGAACAAGTTGAATGAGCAGCTAATCTGTTTTGGCAATGTTGTATAAACTTATTTATTGGACTGGTGATGCAGTGCATTAAATAATGCCATTTCCCTGGGCTCAGGACTCAAATTAAGTCCATACAAATGTATTGAAAGTCTTTGTGGCCTGTCCACTGTAAGGATTTTACGTAAAATGAGTTTTGGCGGACTCAATCCAGTTACTGGTCAGCATTGTAATGGCCCTAATTGACACTAAAGTAATAATGTCATGGGATGGCTGGTGTAAGAAATGGAAAAATGTCAAACTGATGCAGTAAGAAGTGTTTTTTCTGAGGTTGGAGGTACAGTAAATTTTTGCAGCAGAGTAGAGGGGAGCTTTACTCTGCATCTAATCATACCACACCTAACTTGGATGTGCTTGATACAGGCAGCTGGAGGTGAGGCGGGGGATAGATTTTAGAGCACAGAGAGGAAAATCCGGTGGAGAAGGTTGCACATCCCTAACAGAGTCCGTCTGATTCTCTTTCCATTTAAATTAAGAGGCATGCCATCCTCCCTGCCCAACCTTTCTCTCTGTGCTCCAGACAATACTTTGCACCCAGATGATAAAGATGAAGATCCACCCCCGGAAGCAAAATTCCTCTTTTAACAAAACTCAGGAGACTGTCTGTTTTTCTTGATCCATTAGCAAGATTAACAGCCATTAAAAAAAGATTATCCAAAATTCAAATTGTGCATTCAAAGTGTAAATTATTCAATTTCCAGCACCAGCATCCTTCACCAAAATGGAAATATAAAATTAATGGGGGGTTAATATTTGTAATCTTGCAGTAATGATGTCACAAATTTAATCCTTTGGTGCTAATGTCATAAATAAGACATATATACTATAAATACGATGATAGGTGAGAGCGATTATAGGAATATGGCCTTGGCCCAGCTTTCACGTTACAAATGAGTTACACTCAAAGAATTTACGACATTAAGTGCTTGTCCCTATGCTCACACCTCCAGTCTTCATTATTCCAATATAAAAGACAATGGTGTAGAAATTGGATCGCCCTGTGCCCGTTTTGCAGGTGTGATACTGACCTAATTGCCCGATTGCAAATGTTACAGCCTTGTCCAAAAAAGGGTGTAAGGATAAACCCAGCAACGATAGGCCAATCAGTTTCACCTCGGTGATGGGGAAACTTTTAGAAACGATAACCCGGGACAAAATTAACAGTCACTTGGACGAGTGTGGATCGATTAGGGAAAGCCAGCACAGGTTTGTTAAAGGCAAATCGTGTTTAACTAACGTGATAAAGTTTTTTGATGAGGTAACAGAGAGGGTAGATGAGGGCAATGCAGTTGATGTGGTGTATATAGACTTTCAAAAGGCTTTTGATAAAGTGCCACATAATAGGTTTGTCATCAAGATTGAAGCCCATGGAATAAAGGGGGCAATAGCAGCATGGATACAGAATTGGCTAAGTAACAGGAAGCAGAGCGTAGTGGTGAATGGTTGTTTTTTGGACTGGACGGAGGTGTACAGTGGTGTTCCCCAGGGGTCAGTGCTGGGACCACTGCTTTTCTTGATATATATTAATGACTTGGACTTGGGTGTATAGGGTACAATTTCCAAATTTGCAGATGACACAAAACTTGGACGTGTAGTGAACAGTGAAGAGGATAGTGATAGACTTCAAGAGGGTATAGACAGGCCAGTGAAATGGGCGGACAATTGGCAAATTAAATTTAACGCAGAAAAATGCGAAGTGATACATTTCAGTAGGAAGAACGAGGAAAAGCAATATAAACTAGAGGGCACAATTCTAAAAGGGGTACAGGAACAGAGAGATCTGGGGGTATATGTGCACAAATTGATGAAGGTGGCAGGGCAAGTTGAGAAAGCGGTTAAGAAAGCATACGGGATCCTAAGCTTTATAAATAGAAGCATAGAGTACAAAAACGAGGAAGTCATCATGATGAACCATTATAAAACATTGGTTCGACCACAACTGGAGTATTGTGTCCAGTTCTGGACACCGCACTTTAGGAAAGATGTGAAGGCCTTAGAGAGGGTGCAGAAAAGATTTATTAGAATGATTCCAGGGATGAGGGGCTTTAATTACATGGATAGACTGGAGAAGCTGGGGTTGTTCTCCTTGGAACAGAGAAGGTTGAGAGGAGATTTGATAGAGGTATTCAAAATCAAGAAAGGTCTAGACAGAGTAGATAGAGAGAAACTGTTCCCATTGGTGGAAGGGTCAAGAACCAGAGGACATAGATTTAAGGTGATTGGCAAAAGAATCAAAGGTGACATGAGGAAAGACTTTTTTACACAGCAAGTGGTTAGGATCTGGAATGCACTGCCCGAGGGGGTGGTGGAGGCAGATTTAATCATGGCTTTCAAAAGGGAACCGGATAAGTACTTGAAAATAAAAAAATTTGCAGGGCTACAGGGAAAGGGCGGGGGAGTGGGACTAGCTGGATTGCTCTTGCATAGAGCTGGCACGGACTCGATGGGCCGAATGGCCTCCTTCCACGCTGTAACCATTCTATGATTCTAAGGGTCCAATATGGCAGGCAGTGTACATGCGCTCATTTGGTGCTGGAAGTGTGCTGCCCGCCATATTCATAAAGGCTCCTCCAAAAGCGTCCAGGGC
Source organism: Heptranchias perlo (assembly GCF_035084215.1). Lineage (NCBI taxonomy): Eukaryota > Metazoa > Chordata > Chondrichthyes > Hexanchiformes > Hexanchidae > Heptranchias > Heptranchias perlo. Next base: position 6,152,779 of record NC_090351.1, read on the forward strand.
AGATGCCTGAAATAGACATTTGGGCCCCTTCAATATGCCAATAATGGGGCCTCATGCCTGTTTAAGGCCCCTTTGCAAAATTTGGCTGTGTATGATCACAACATGCGCCGTGCATGCTGTGGTCAGTTTCTTCAGGAGCTTGGCAGCCAAACTAGCGGTCCTTAAAGGGACCACTGGAGGCTGCTACTTGAAAGGTAAGTTTTAAATTTTTCACTTGATTTATTGTGGAGCTGGGAGCAGCACTCCTGCTCCTCCCGGCTCCACAATATTGCACGGGCCCTGCCGGCCACCACACACCCTCTTCCCGATTGCCTTCACCCCCCCCGCCAACTCCCCCCAGACACTCGTAATGACTTCGGCCGCATCTGAGCCGGGCAAATCTTGCTGCCCTCCTGGGGCTGCGACAGGCCCCTGCAACTCGCCGAGAATAAGCAAATGAGGCTGGCGGACCAATTTGCCGTGGTCCTGCTGCCTGTCTCATTAGGCCTGCTGAGTGCGCTGCTCAGGGATTGCAACCCAATTCGGGCATGGTCCAATTTCTGGGCCACTTAGTCCAACTTTGTTCCTTTGTACTGCTGTAGGCATATTTTGCAGCAGTTCAAAATGTCATTCACAATTCCCCCAGATGAGAAATGGAGGTTTGCAACAATGCCAACTCATCCTTCCCTCCCAAAAAACACTGCAGTTCAATTTATTTATTTCATTTTGTAACAAATTAAAGATAGCATGGTAACACAGGATAGTATTTTAATCAAACATTTCTGGATGCAAAATATAAGTTCTGCATATGGCATTGATAATTGATGGAGCCAGGACACTACATTATAAATATATTTTATTAGAAACTTTTTGAATGAAATTATTCAACCATAAGAGAAAATAATAATTTGAAACAGTCTATTCTCAATTGAAAACTCACAAAGGAAAGGAGTGGCCCAATTTTGACCAGGTAGAGTTATTGGCCAGTCCTCCCAATGCTGCCTTCAGTAATTTAGGTAATGTGACAAAACCATATTCCTTTTTCACTCTTTTCAGTCTACAGGTCCACAGCTGTTGGGTACATCAGATTTGGCTATTCTTCATGTGTGACTCTAAATAACAAGGTATGGCAGGCTAATCAACTGTGGAGGGCATCATTGTCAAACCTGATCTTGTTCTCATCTGATGTTCAATTTCCAGCAGGTATTACTGGATAGTGAACCAAAACTGATTGTATTCCCTACCTAGCTCAGAGACACTGATTGGATTTTGAAAGCCTGAATATTATAACAGGGAGGAAAGACTGTGGAGTTATAGTTTTAAGGTCCTGGGAAAGAATGATTTAGAGTAGGAGGTGATGTGTTTGGTCTTGATTTCAACAGAATGCGAATCCAGATAGGAGGAAGAGTGTGTAGGACAGAGTATTTGCATCACAGTGATACCCTCAACAATAAAATAGCCTGCTACCTAGTGCGGACCTGTGGGACATGATTTATGTCCCATTCGTAGCATTGACTATAACTCATTTCATCACTTCTGAGTTATCAGGTCAATCCACTTGTTGGACATATATCATATCTATTGGTCTTTATAGTGTGTCCTCTACACAAAAAATGATCAAATAGAGCAACATTTACAGTAAGCTCTAGTGATATCTCATAACTCATTGGTACATGATTAAGAATGAAAGTATGGTTTATGCTGATATATAAAAGTTCAGGTATACAGTATCTGCTTATACCACCCCATTTTGGTGCTGAATGATCTTTGGGCATCACTGTACATGGACACACAGATGCACAGTGAGTGATGAGATGCAGCTCTAGTTTTCCTCTCTGCACTGTGAAGACATTGAGCAGAGGCTAAGTATCTCCCCAAAGTAGGGGTATTGAGGAATTGAAGAGAGAATTTCTACCAGCCTGCTTTGGATGTTTCTTGGTCTCCTGCCAAAAACAGCATTAGCAATGGCTTGGGAAAGGCCATGTGCCCTGACTTTCAGATACACGACATGCACTTATTGGGGGGTGAGATCAGTAAGGCAAGAAATTGGGCAATAAAGAGGGTGTGTGTTCTGACGCAAGATAGCATACCCTAAAAAAATTGATTAATCTTTCCACACTTTAATCGGCCAGATAAATCAATGCGTGTTTGTGCTTTTGTTACTAATATGCTGTTAAATTCAGATATAATTCCATGAACTTGAACCTAGACACCATGAAAGGGAGCTGTCAGATATCAATTGTAAAATTTGAATGCTTTATGGCTCAGTCACATCAATGGTTGAGTTATCACATGTACAATACAGCTGGTTCCATCTTGTGTCAATTGAGATTGGCTTTCCTGTATATTTTGCATTGGGCACAATAGGCTTTATAAATGCTTTTAACAATATGCAGTGCACTGTATGTTATTTGCACACTCTGTACATTGTACAACATATGCTATATATTTCATTGTCTATAGCTATGAGCTTTATATCTTTTATTGTATATTGCATATTCTGGGTGGTGTATGTTCTACAATGTATGTTATATATTATACCTTAAATACTGTATGCAATGTTGTGCATTTTATGCTATTTGCTGTGCAAAAATATTGTGCAGCATCTTGCATAAAACATACACCTTATACAGAGTAATTACAGTATGTAACAGTTTAATTTAACTGGGGCTAGAAATCTAAGAGGCTTATAGCAGGAAATTAGTGAGGGAAAGATCTAACAGACAAGGATTTACACAGGTAGAGAGAAAAAATGATAGAAGGACAAAAAGATTTGATACTGAGCCTTAAATGGGCCCACAGTATAGAAAGCAAAGTGATAATCGATCCAAGAAAGATCATTTGCCATTGGAAGAATGGCCAGAGAGTAAACCATGTTTTCTTTTCAGCTTGATTTCGGGCCTCGAGCTTCCACTTTCGGAGTGCCATCTTGCTGCTCCAAGCTTCTGGCAACAATGCAGGGCAGATACCTCTGCTGTGCCTCTATAGGTGTGGGTCACCCATCCCTGTTATGGTAAAGACTCCGTCCCCGCAATTTTTGGGACAGGGTCATGGGAAGCCAAAGCAGCATGTGAAAGTCCAGCCCCACCACTGATCTGGAATGAAATTTAAACTGCACGTGGCAATCTGGTAATCGTATACATTCTCCATAACTCCACCCTTGTGATAACAATAACATAGTGCCTTTATATAAAAACATATTTATAAAGTGCCTTTATATAAAAACATATTTATAAAGTGCCTTTATATAAAAACATATTTATAAAGTGCCTTTATATAAAAACATATTTATAAAGTGCCTTTATATAAAAACATATTTATAAAGTGCCTTTATATAAAAACATATTTATAAAGTGCCTTTATATAAAAACATATTTATAAAGTGCCTTTATATAAAAACATATTTATAAAGTGCCTTTATATAAAAACATATTTATAAAGTGCCTTTATATAAAAACATATTTATAAAGTGCCTTTATATAAAAACATATTTATAAAGTGCCTTTATATAAAAACATATTTATAAAGTGACTTTATATAAAAACATATTTATAAAGTGCCTTTATATAAAAACATACATTAAAGAAAATCATAATTTGAGTATCTGGCAAATGTCAGGTCCAACAGTGAGATGTGATAAATATCTATAGTGGTGAGGAGACTTTACCTCAGGCACAACTGTGTCACTCATGAGTACGAAATCTTCCATTAACAACTCTTGACTCTATAATGTTCAATTTGGTCCAAGTCTTGAATACTCTTCTCATATTTGGGGAGATTCTTCTAGCACTTCTCTCACACTCCCAACCAGATAGAAGAAAAAAGTCTCCCATCTCCAATCGGTCTCTCTTTCTCTCCATTGCAACCTTTCTTGATCACTTTATTATTAATATTACTATGGTCAGTGCTTCTCTGTCCTCCTTCGCCCCAAGTCCACAGCCTTTCATTACCCTCCTGTCTCACTGCATTCTCACTGTTTTGAAACCAAGGCAAATCACAATATCTCCTACTCCAGCTCATTTTTCCCAAGACCTGAAACTCTAGTATGTCTTACCTCCTCCAGTCTTTTCTTCTTCCTACAATTCAGAAAGACTTTTAGAAACCAAGTTTAGTGTCACCTAATCACCACTTCTTGATTTATATCATCTTCTGTTCTACTCGCTTCAACCTTGGTGGTGTTCTGTAGTACGGGCTTTGGCCCTTAATCAAGATTTCTCAATAACTAAACAAAAGCTTCACTTGTTGAGTTATATAGCATTTTTTACTGTGCCTATGACTTATCCGCATTACAATGAGCATGAAAAGCTCTTAGCTATAGAGGGTACTTCAGCAGTCATTGGGTTTACCAGTGTTCTTTCACAAGTACTATACAAGCCATGGCTGCCTTTCACATAAGTAGCACGTCAACAGTGCGATACTGTTTATTTTATGGTAACAAATAATCCCTTGAACCTTATCGTGTTTCACTGTAGGATGTTCTATGTGGCTTGAGGGGCTTTGTGTGATGATTGACAGGTATATATTTAATTGTTCTTTTTCTTCTTGTGTATTTGGTCTGCACTGTGCAGTAGAAATATCCCATATTATCATGGAATCAAGAAACGTTACAACAACAGGACAGAAGAATGTCAGATGAACATTTGTCTACTAATATTGCCAATAGTAATTTCAAGTCTAATGTTCTTTGGGTAATCAAGAGTACATTGCAACTGCAGTCCTCCACAGAGTTCATTCTCTCATTCATTTTCAACCTCACTACATACTTTCACATTGCTGTAATTTTTCACAAATTTCATTGACTTGTGTTTAATGACAAACTGAACCGAGGACTAGTGTTCAAACGCTAACGCTTTATGTTGTGACGTTTTCAAGACTGCAACAGTATTTCCACATTACTAGACAGTGACCACATTTTAACTGGATATGTCAATGTTAATGTACAGTTGAAGAAAGAACTTGCATTTATATAGCACCTTTTACGACCTTAGGACATCCCAAAGCGCTTCATAGCCAATGAAGGTAATTTTTTGAATTATAGTCACTGTTGTAATGTAGGGAATGTTGTCCAATCTAATAGACATATTACCAACTTTTAAAAGATTATAAAATGAGGCAAACTCAATATTCTAAGTATCCTTGTTACATGGCTATTATATGTCAGATTGTTATCGCATGTCATCGGCTGAAATTATATAACTTATGTTAATTCCACTGCTGTTAATTGTTATCCCACATTTCCCCCTTACGTAAAGTTAGCTTTAGTTTCAGCAGTTCTGTGTGTCAACAAAACTTGATTTTTTTTGTAATATTGCATTTTTTTGTAAACTGCATTTTAAAAAAGTCACCAAAACTCAAATAAACTCTGAAGTAAAGTTAAAAGCATATTTTTTAAAATCCCGCTTACCAGTATTTGGTGGAGCACAGGACGTCCCTTCCTCTCGAGTCGTTACGTGAGGATACAATGATCTCTGAGCGTCACTGAAGTCCAGCTGGAGCGAGCAGGGCCTTTTTTGCCTATTTATCAGAGGCTCTTTGCAAACACTCTGGCTCCAGACATTCTGCAGAACAGCACAAGAGGCCTATCTCGCTAACTAGCTTCCCACACAGCCCCCTCCTGGGTCAGAGAAAGGGCAGCCCCTAGTGAGAATAAATCAAACAGAACTGGCTCATCATTGCTGTCCATAGGCAGGTCACAGAGATCCCCAAATTATGTTTATCTTCTGCTACCCGGTTTTCAAATCCTCAATTTTTGTTTACCTACTCGTTTAGGTAAGGGGAGGCAGGCAGTGCACTAGAAGAAAACTTTTTTCTATTCGTCATCCAATGACAGTGCCAAGCATCAAATCCAGTCCAAAAGTTTGGTTAGTTTGGTCAGTTTGAGTAAAGGAGATGTAATTCTCAGAATGTAGTTTGAGGACATTGGGGGATGTCACAATCCAAAGTTCACAGTCAAAGCTCAGTGTTTCCATATCTCTGACCATGATGCTCAGACTTGTAGTTCTTTAACGGTGTGCCCAGCCTGATTTGAAGTTTTGGTAGTTACTTGTCACAACACCTTGTCGTTGCATTTACATGGAATGAGCAATGAACTGTCTAAAACTTTGTGAGTTGGAAAAATATGAATATATCTGAGATAGACCAGTTCAGGAGTGGGTGGGGGACAAGTTTACTTTCTTCATTGGTAGCCACTTAGTTCAGTTCTACTCAGTGACGAAGTTGGAAGCAATTTCCAAAATAGCTCTTGCATTTGTAAGCAAATCTATTCCGTTCTTCTGCTTTCCCAGACCGTGTGACCCTTCTAAAGCTAGTAATGGTCTCTCTCTAAAAAAAAATGGCAGATTACAGTACCTTTTAGACACCTAAGTTCCATTAAAATGATGAGTAGCTTCCTTCAGTGTCCATATGAGGTTTTGCAGAGAAGTTTAATAGTGGAAAGTCAAGTACACAGCAAAACTTTTTAACTTTTAAATCATATTACCCCAATTAACATTTTGGTGGCCAGAGACTAAGAGATATGGTGAATTTGAATCCAGCTCCAGATATTCTTGACAGCCCCTATTTTATTTTTATCCTCCTTTCCCCTTGTTTTTTCTTCCAGACTTCCATTCCATGAGCCTGGGGGGCACTAAAACACTGGGGAATGTCACAATCCAAAGTTCACAGTCAAAGCTCAGTGTTTCCATATGGAATACATTCTGATGCTGAGCTATTGACAATAGGCACACTACTGTGGAATACAATGGCCAAGAGTAGCATTTCTTTCCCTCAGGGTTAAGACATATTATTCAATGGGGTCGATTTTACCTGAGAGCAGGATTGGTGCATGGGAGGGCTGAGGCATATGGGAAACTGTTTGACCCTCCACACCATGAGGTCCAGGAGATTTAAACTGCTGCTTGGTGTCAATCTCCCACCCAATCACGGTGGCAAGAGCTACCTGCCCAGTGGGCAGTGGTGGGTTTTTGAGCAGCAGGAGGCCACCGCTGGGGACCTGACGGAACAGTCCCTGGCACTAAGGTAGGTTCGTAGGAGGGAGTGGGAAGGGCATCATGGTTAGTGGAGGGGGGGAGGGATGCCCGGGGCAGGGGAGGCCCAAACACTCCTGCTCCTCCGCAAGAAAACAAAAATAAAATTAAGGAAAATTACCATTCTGAGCCACTTCTGGCCCTGACTCCTCTTCCTGGCAGATTTGGTCTGACAGGAAAGCCGCAAGGTTTCCCCGCACCTAGGGTTACAACTGCAGTCTAGCCATCTATTATGTCATCGGAGCCTAATCCTCATATTTACAGCAGGACCCCGCTGCTTCCTGCTATAAACAGTTAATATCAGGATCCATGGGAAGGCAGCAGTATCTGAGGGCATAAGTCACTCGGAGCATTTTAACTGCCTGTAAACCCAGTTTCCGCTGGGCGGGGTGGGGGGGGGGGTTGGTTAAAATTCTCCCCAATGTTTCAGGAAAACTAACAAAACTAACTAGGTTTGGTTAGCAGATTTATGAGGCAATCAGTGTTGTGAGTAAAGCCCACATCCAAAGAAATGGGAAGCAGATCTTCATATTACAATATCTGCCTACCCTTACACAGTGCTGCCAATTACCCAATGTTTCCTCCATTTTCCCCTCTTTCTCTCCTGAAGGTGATAACCCATTCTGGGGTATAGTTCGATGTGTGCTGTTCGGCCTCTGGTACTTTGTCCAAATAGCCAAGTTTTATATTTAAGCCTGGACCATTAGCGTATTCAGGTTATCTGACCATGGGTGTTGGAGAGTCTTATTCTGCTTGCCGATCCAAGTTAGAGCCAACAGTGATACACAGGACAGACATTTCAAAGGAAGTAATGTGTTGGTTCCAATGTATTTTAGTGATGTCCTTTCAGTTTCAATTTATTTGTCGTGATCTCCCAGGTTCTGAGGATTGACAGTTCTTCAAATTGGCGGGAGCGATCCTAAAGGGGATCAGCAGGGTTAGAATTCCTTTTAACCATGCTAGTAGCATAACTTATGCAGTATTTAAAGAAGTACTGTCTATATATCAGTGGAGGGAGAACAACCATGTTTGGTTTTTGCTGTGATGACAACAATGTGCAAGCAATGCAAAAGATATATTTCAATCTGAATTGTATCGTCACATTATTTGTGCCGTTAGGAAGGGAGTTCCAGGATTTTGACCCAGCGACGATGAAGGAACGGCGATATATTTCCAAGCCGGGATGGTGTGTGACTTGGAGGGGAACATGCAGGTGGTGTTGTTCCCATGTGCTTGCTGCTCTTGTCCTTCTAGGTGATAGAGGTCGCGGGTTTGGGAGGTGCTGTCGAAGAAGCCTTGGCGAGTTGCTGCAGTGCATCCTGTGGATGGTACACAGTGCGCCGGTAGTGAAGGGAGTGAAGGGAGTGAATATTTAGGGTGGTGGATGGGGTGCCAATCAAGCGGGCTGCTTTATCTTCGATGGTGTCGAGCTTCTTGAGTGTTGTTGGAGCTGCACTCATCCAAGCAAGTGGAGAGTATTCCATCACACTCCTGACTTGTGCCTTGTACATGGTGGAAAGGCTTTGGGGAGTCAGGAGGTGAGTCACTCGTCGCAGAATACCCAGCCTCTGACCTGCTCTCGTAGCCACAGTATTTATATGGCTGGTCCAGTTAAGTTGCTGGTCAATGGCGACCCCCAGGATGTTGATGGTGGGGGATTCAGCGATGGTAATGCCGTTGAATGTCAAGGGGAGGTGGTTAGACTCTCTCTTGTTGGAGATGGTCATTGCCTGGCACTTATCTGGTGCGAATGTTACTTGCCACTTATGAGCCCAAGCCTGGATGTTGTTCAGGTCTTGCTGCATGCTGGCTCGGACTGCTTCATTATTTGAGGGGTTGCGAATGGAACTGAACACCGTGCAATCATCAGCGAACATCCCCATTTCTGACCTTATGATGGAGGGAAGGTCATTGATAAAGCAGCTGAAGATGATTGGGCCTAGGACACTGCCCTGAGGAACTCCTGCTGCAATGTCCTGGGGCTGAGATGATTGGCCTCCAACAACCACTACCATCTTCCTTTGCGCTAGGTATGACTCCAGCCACTGGAGAGTTTTCCCCCTGATTCCCATTGACTTCAATTTTACTAGGGCTCCTTGGTGCCACACTCGGTCAAATGCTGCCTTGATGTCAAAGGCAGTCACTCTCACCTCACCTCTGGAATTCAGCTCTTTTGTCCATGTTTGGACCAAGGCTGTAATGAGGTCTGGAGCCGAGTGGTCCTGGTGGAACCCAAACTGAGCATCGGTGAGCAGGTTATTGGTGAGTAAGTGCCGCTTGATAGCACTGTCGACGACATCTTCCATCACTTTGCTGATGATTGAAAGCAGACTGATGGGGCGGTAATTGGCCGGATTGGATTTGTCCTGCTTTTTGTGGACAGGACATACCTGGGCAATTTTCCACATTGTCAGGTAGTTGCCAGTGTTGTAGCTGTACTGGAACAGCTTGGCTAGAGGCGCAGCTAGTTCTGGAGCACAAGTCTTCAGCACTATAGCTGGGATGTTATTGGGGCCCATAGCCTTTGCTGTATCCAAAAGAAATAGAATGAATTCAAATAGAAATAATCCAATTAAGCTGTGACATTTTGATTACTAACTGGCAGGTTGAGGGTTTGTGCCTTGTGATGAGTTTCTGATATCAACTGATGTGAGCAGATGCCAACTACAAGCCAAGTGCTTTCCCACAAGAAGAGAAGGAATATCAGAGAACCAGTCTCCCAGGACCATTCATGAACAATTCTTTTAGTATATTAAGTCTGACGATAGTAAGTTAAAGCAGGAGACAACTGAAGCAGGGATCAAAATTGACCCTTGTGGTTACTGAGATCGCTGATAGATTCGGAAAAATTAGACTGCAGCATCAATGGGAAAGTCATAGATTTCAGATTGCTTAACCCTCGATCCAGGGATCCTTGTTCAGTAACTAATGGTTAACTTTGCATTTAAACTTCAGTTTACAGTGTACGAAGTTTCTATAGACAAAGTTCAAGGACAAAACATCACGGAGAGTTCCACAGGCAAGACAAGTGGTCTGTGAAGCTTTTCTACTCACATTCTGTGTGAAATGTTTGCATTTATGCATCTGCAGCAGCTCTTGTGTTCCTGGCAAAAACATGGGCACCTGTTTTAAGCACTAGTAGATATTATGTTTGTTATTATTTTTGTATCTTCACACTCTTCCCTTGGAGAATAGTGTGAAGTCGTGGTAGGATTCTCCAGCTGATTAACAGTCTGACAGGCAATGATATGAATGCTCCTTCCATGGCTGTGACCATCTTTATACCAGCCGATAGGGTGGTTAGTCCTATACTGGGGGAGGGTTTTATGGTTTCCTACAACCTCTATGGGGGCCACCCACACCCACTGGATGCAAGTGTCCCGCTGGATGTCAACCCAGAATTTAGAGACGGAACTTTGGTCTCCACTCACCAGGACTGTCTGGAGTGGAGTTCAAACCCTCTATTTCTCCTCTGCCCTCTGATTCCACTGGATAACCTCCAGCAGTGCGCCCACTGATACTATAGCCATTAATCAGCTCCCACATCCACTGCCTCTCTGCAACTGTCTCCGGATTTGGACACTGGTTCGTAGACACTCCAAGCTGATTCCACCCTGTCTGCAACAGCAACTCAGACTTTAACTTTGGACTCTCCCAAATTGTCTCCTCCCTGTCCTGTGATAATGACCAGGCTACGTCTCTCCTAATTTTTGCCATGCCTATGTAACCTGAATTCCTTCTGTGTCCATTCGTGTGTGTATTTTGGCTGCCACTCCAGACCTGAGCCCATTACTTCTTTCTCCCTTTTTTCTTGCTTTTGACACCTCTCAGCCCCCTCTCTACTGTTTCGTCCCCTTCCTATCACCCAGTCATGCCATCTTTCATTTCTCCTCTCTCTCTCTCTCCTCTCTCTCTCGAATACTTTGTCCCCATATTGCTACCCAAAGCAATACTACTACTACTTTGCCTTCCTACTTTCCTGCTGCCCGACAAGCTTGAATTCCCCTTGAATAAGCCCACAGTTACCCTCTGTGCCTCTTGGCATTCTCTGATAGGCCCATCGAGGCATCTGCCACTGCCTCCTTACGAGCAGCAGCCCCAACTGCCCCATCCTCTTCTCGATGACCTTCCTGCCCAGCACACCTGCTATGAGGTAACCAGCAATCTCCTTCCCATCCCACTTAACCTAACCACCACTGCCAGCCGATCAACATTCACAGTCCCTCCGTACATTTCCCTCCAGAATGTCCATTTACTCACAAACAAGGTGGTTACCATCCACAACTTTATTGTGGATGATTCCATTGACATCCTGGCTTTGACTGAAACTTGGCTTATGGGTGGTGACACTATGCCCTTTACTGAAGCATCACAGCCTGCCTATACTTTTCGCCACCTGCCCGGCGACTGGGTGATGAAACATATAGACGGGCAGGAAAGCTTCAGCACCAAGTCACATCTTGATCTCTTCTCTCACTCCTTTGATACCTTCTCCCACTTTGAGCACCTCACCTTGTTCCACCTCTCTATACTCTCCTTTGAAACCTTTGTTGTCTACCACCCCCTTAATCCGCACCTGAGGTTCTCACTGAGATATCCTCCCTCCTTTCCTCCCTCGACCTCTGCATTGAGCAAATCCTCATCCACGGTGATTTTAATCTTCATCTCAGCTCCCCTTGCCCTCTCTCCTCTGAACTCATTGCCCTCCTGCCCTCCCTAAACCTCTTCCTCCATATAAACTCACCTACCGATATTCACAACCATCCCTTCAACCTTACCATCTCCATTGGCCTCTCTACTCCCTTGGTCTTGGTCAAAGATAAGGCCATCTCCAACCATTTCCTTATATTCCTCACCACTCATATTCCCTCTTCCAACCCCACTTCCTTCTGTACTCACCTCTGGAAAAAACTCTCCTCCAAGTTACTTACAATTCCATTTTCAAATACCCAACTGCCTCGCCTTTGGCTCTCCATTCACCTCGATGCTTCTGCAGCCATTGACTCTCTCATTCACTCACTCAACTCCACTTTTGATGCCCTTGTCCCAAGTAAAACCTTTACTTTCTTCCATCCTGGTCATTCCCCCTGCTATGCCCCCTATCGCCATTCCCTCGATTCCAAGAGACACGGACTTGAGCGTATCTGACGCACAACTGGTTTAGCCATCCATTGCCGGATTGGGCTGGACCTCACCAAGAGCTATCGGGCCTCACTCTCACCTGTCAAACCCATTTATTACTCCAGGATTACCTTGGAGAGCAAAGATAACCCTGGCTTCTTTTCCCCAATACCAGTCATCCCCTTAAACTCCTCTTCCCTGCCCCCTTCACCCTCACCTGCAATAACAAGTGCAAGGAGTTCAAGGACTTCTTTTCCACTAAGATTGACACCATCCATTCAGCTGCCTCTGCTGCTTCCCCCCTTCCCCTTGCCCACCAAACCAAATCTCCCCCAGGCTCCCCCTGCGTTAGCCCTGAATCCATGTCTTTTTCAAATTTCTCTCCTGTTGCCCCTCATGCCCTCTCCGAGCTCATCTTGTCCATGACACCCACCCAACTTCACTTCCTGTCCTCATGCTAGCTGACATTGTAAATGGTTCCCTCATCTCATCTGCCCCGCTGTTCAAAACCGCAGTCATCAGCCCCTTCCTCAAAGCCCACCCTCAACCTCTCTGTCCTTGCAAACTACTGCCCCATCTCCAACCTCCCTTTTCTCGCCAATAACCTAGAACATGTTATCACCTCCCAAATCCATGCCCACTTTTCCCCCAACTCTTCAATCAAGATTCCGTCCCTGGCACAGAACCAGAATGGCCCTAACCAAAGTCACAAATAATATCTGTGATTGTGATCTTGGTGCAGCCTCCTCCAACACCTCCCCTTCTTTGTTAGCTCAGTGCGACTGCCCTCACTTAATTCCATTCTCACCTATCATTTCCAGCAATGGCTTCTCTTCCCACCCCCAGCACTGTCACCCCCAGAGTACCCCGGGGATCTATCCTTGGCTCCATCCTTTTTCTCATCTACATGCAACCTCTTAGTGACATCATCAGCAGCTATGGGGTCAGGTCCCACATGCATGTCACCACCTCACTTAACTCCTTCCATTACCTCTGTGTAGTCAGACTGCTTGTCTTGCAAGTTCCTCCAGTTAAACATTGGGAAGACCAAAGCTATCATTCTCAGCCCTGCCACAAACTCCGTACACTTGCCACCGATTCCATCCCCTTCCTGGCCACTCTCACATATTGAACCAGACTGTTCGTAACCTTGGTATCCTATTCATCCCTGAGTTGAACTACTGACGCCATATTCGATCCATCACAAAGTCTGCCTACCTCCACCTTCATAACACAGAACCATAGAATCATAGAATGGTTACAGCATGGAAGGAGGCCATTCAGCCCTTCAAGCCTGTGCCAGCTCTCTGCAAGAGCAATCCAGCTAGTCCCACTCCCCCGCCCTATCTCCATAGCCCTGCAAATTTTTTCCCTTCAAGTACTTATCCAATTCCCTTTTGAAAGCCACGATTAAATCTGCCTCCAGATGCATTCCAGATCCTAACCACTCACTGTGTAAAAAATTTTTATCATCATCTGCTTCCACCCCTACCTCAGCCCATCTGCTGGTGAAACCCTCATCTGTGTTTTTGTTACCATCAAACTTGACTATCGTAATACTCATCTGGCCAGCCTGCCATCCACCATCCTCCATAGGCTTCAGCTCATCTACAACCCTGGTACCCATGGCAAACAACATATCAGTGTCCTGCTTGATGCATCAATGAACTGCAGATTGACTGATGTTGATCATGTCCCCTGTGGTAGCTTGGAATGAGTCTGAGACATAAAAGTTGACCCTTACTGCTACTGCAATGATATCCCTATGGTGGAGGTTGTTTGTACATCTGTTTTCAACAGTTAGCACAATTCTATCACTGCTTCCCTGGGAATAATCCTTCGATATTCAAAGGTGATTGCACCTATATCTGTACATATGGCTTCATTGGTAAATGTGAATGAGGGCATTCAGCTTGTCAGTGAACCTGTCTCACATCCTTCCTTTCACCCTCTTCTTCGCCCTCTAAAAAACTCAGATAGAGAGGGATACCGTATTGCAATTTTAGATTGTAGCAAACAAAAATCCAGCTATCAAAGATAGCCTTTGAGGACTTCTACATCCTCAAAGGCCAGAATATGACTGCCCTTTTTGCCCATTTTACATAGGTGAGCTGAGTTTGCAGCACAATCCCTGCAAGAAAACTGGGGAATCTAATTTAAATGTAGCTCAAATATATATCAACGTATTATAATGAAGCTCTCACATAGCATGGTGAGAGCCTATCCATAGGAGGGTGGGCTTGCCAAGTCCCCACTGCCCCAATCCTGGCACAGCCCCCAGGCAAGAGGGCCAACTTGAAGCAGCAATTCAGATGCCTGGAGAGATCAAGGGCATCTTACAGTGCAATCCCACTAGGGTCTCCAAGATTATTATTGTCTACTGCATGCTGCACAACTTTTTCATCCAGAAAGCAGTGAAGAAGCAGGAGGTCCGCCTGTAGCCAAAGGGCAGTACAGATTCCTGACAATGACCCAGAAGATTTCACAGCAGAAACAGTTTTGCAGCCAGGAAGAGCTAAGCCAGACTCTCATAGATGACTCTCACCTCTTCAGGGGTCCAGCCAATTGTCTGGCCTGGACCCCACTATTGAGGACACACATAAACCCTCGGTGAGACCAGTACAACTCATCTCCCTCGGCCTACCAGCCACCACTGGTGTAGTGGGTCCCCATCCAGAGTCAGGAGCGGGAACTCCTACCTTAGGCAGTCCCTGTCCCCCGGGCCCACCCACGATCTGTCATTTTCCTTTTAGGGGAGGACAGAAGTTCCATCCCTTGCAAGTCAAGTAGGAAACTTGCAAAATGGTGGAACCCAACATAACTGGGTTTCCTCTGTGTCCGTGAGGGTTCCATCAGTCTCCCACCGAAGTTATGGCGGGAGACCAGTAGAACCCCACGGAATTTTGGGACCAAGAGGTTTAAAAGGATGTTTGGGCATTTCCGGATGCAATCTGAGGAATGTGAGAATGTTTAAAAGACTTGCATTTATATTGCGCTTTTCATAACCTCAGGACGTCCCAAACACTCCACAGCCAATGAAGTATGTTTGAAGTGTAGTCACTGTTGTAATGTAGGAAACACGGTGGCAGTAAGTCGCTCCATTACCTTTACTGTTACACATTTCAGGTAAGCACTAGATAGTCTCTCGGGTCAAGCATCAGCAATCTACCCTGTAAGCAGACTCTGTGCGCTCTATATTACCCTCACTGCCCAGAATCTAGTCATACAGCAGCATTTTCCTACGTTAGAACAGTGACTACAATTCAAGAAAGTGCTCCATTGGCTGAAGCACTTAGGCATGTCCTGAGGTCATAAAAGGTGCTATATAAATGCAAGTTCTGTCTTCTTTTTTTCTTTTCTTATAGGCAGTGCCTGAAAAGGTTGCAGGATTATGAGATAGCCGTGTAATAGCTGGAGCCATATTCAACAGTGCAGTGGCTGCCAGCACCTGCCCGAACCCTGGCACTTTATGAATCTTTTATCCTATAATAATGCTAAACAGCGGAAGGAACATGCTATAGACGGAGCTAAGCGATTCCACAACAAACAGATCAGATCAAAGACCTGCAGTCCTGCCACATCCAGTCGTGAATGGTGGTGGACAATTAAACAACTAACGGGAGGAGGAGGCTCTGCAAACATCCCCATCCTCAATGATGGCGGAGTCCAGCACGTGAGTGCAAAAGACAAGGCTGAAGCGTTTGCAAATATCTTCAGCCAGAAGTGCCGAGTGGATGATCCATCTCGGCCTCCTCCCAATATCCCCACCATCACAGAAGCCAGTCTTCAGCCAATTCAATTCACTCCACGTGATATCAAGAAATGGCTGAGTGCACTGGCTAAGGCTATGGGCCCTGACAACATCCCAGCTGTAGTGCTGAAGACTTGTGCTCCAGAACTAGCTGCGCCTCTAGCCAAGCTGTTTCAGTACAGCTACAACACTGGCATCCACCCGACAATGTGGAAAATTGCCCAGGTATGTCCTGTCCACAAAAAGCAGGACAAATCCAATCCAGCCAATTACCGCCCCATCAGTCTACTCTCAATCATCAGCAAAGTGATGGAAGGTGTCGTCGACAGTGTTATCAAGCGGCACTTACTCACCAATAACGTGCTCACTGATGCTCAGTTTGGGTTCCGCCAGGACCACTCGGCTCCAGACCTCATTACAGCCTTGGTCCAAACATAGAAAAAAGAGCTGAATTCCAGAGGTGAGGTGAGAGTGACTGCCCTTGACATCAAGGCAGCATTTGACCGAGTGTGGCACCAAGGAGCCCTTGTAAAACTGAAGTCAATGGGAATCAGGGGGAAAACTCTCCAGTGGCTGGAGTCATACCTAGCACAAAGGAAGATGGTTGTTGGAGGCCAATCATCTCAGCCCCAGGGCATTGCTGCAGGAGTTCCTCAGGGCAGTGTCCTCGGCCCAATCATCTTCAGCTGCTTTATCAATGACCTTCCCTCCATCATAAGGTCAGAAATGGGGATGTTCGCTGATGATTGCACGGTGTTCAGTTCCATTCGCAACCCCTCAAATAATGAAGCAGTCCGAGCCAGCATGCAGCAAGACCTGGACAACATCCAGGCTTGGGATCATAAGTGGCAAGTAACATTCGCGCCAGATAAGTGCCAGGCAATGACCATCTCCAACAAGAGAGAGTCTAACCACCTCCCCTTGACATTTAACGGCATTACCATCGCTGAATCCCCCACCATCAACATCCTGGGGGTCACCATTGACCAGAAACTTAACTGGACTAGCCATATAAATACTGTGGCTACGAGAGCAGGTCAGAGGCTGGGTATTCTGCGACGAGTGACTCACTTCCTGACTCCCCAAAGCCTTTCCACCATGTACAAGGCACAACTCAGGAGTGTGATGGAATACTCTCCACTTGCTTGGATGAGTGCAGCTCCAACAACACTCAAGAAGCTCGACACCATCGAAGATAAAGCAGCCCGCTTGATTGGCACCCCATCCACCACCCTAAACATTCACTCCCTTCACTACTGGCGCACAGTAGCTGCAGTGTGTACCATCCACAGGATGCACTGCAGCAACTCGCCAAGGCTTCTTCGACAGCACCTCCCAAACCCGCGACCTCTACCACCTGGAAGGACAAGAGCAGCAGGCACATGGGAACAACCTGCATGTTCCCCTCCAAGTCACACACCATCCCGGCTTGGAAATATATCGCCGTTCCTTCATCGTCGCTGGGTCAAAATCCTGGAACTCCCTTCCTAACAGCACTGTGGGAGAACCTTCACCACACGGACTGCAGCGGTTCAAGAAGGCAGCTCACCACCACCTTCTCAAGAGCAATTAGGGATGGGCAATAAATGCCGGCCTCGCCATGACGCCCACATCCCATGAACAAATAATAAAAAAAATTTTAACTTTATTTTATTGAATGATAATCTAAATATTTGGAAAATCAAATGCAGTACCCGAATTTCTGATATGTTTTCTTGGCAGGAGAGGTACCTGGCTGGGAGCAGAGTTTTAAAATTACTGCTTGCACCTACAGGAGTGGATAATGAGACAGACACAAGCCTCACAGTACTAAATGCGAGTGAATTAACAGCTCTTACCCACTGTACAGCTGTAGAAATGGATCAATGTCGGCAAATTGCTGACATTTACTTTTAAAATGTTGTGCTCTTAACGTCTCAGGAGCTGACAATCTGAGACAAGTGCACATCATGTAATACAAGAATTAACCCTACAAAGTACACAAGCTACACAGCACCAGATGTGAGAGAATTCATAGCTCTTGCTGGTGTGTATTGTAAATATACAGGAGTTGATAGTCAAATGCATGCAATGTTGGATGAGAGAGTCTACAGCCATGTATAAATGTTGACACTGAAAGATGTACAGATTATACAATACCTGGCACAGGTGAACTTACAGCTTTTACTGGAGTGTATTGTACAGGAGTTGACACTGAGACAAACACAAATTATACTGTAACAGAATTACTAGCTTTTACCTGGGTGTGACACTGAAACATACACAAGCTGTACAGTATCATGATGAATGAATCAACATTTTTCAGCTACTGTATATTATAAAAGCACTGACACTGAGAAATACATGAGTATATATAGGTGAACTGCTGGCTTTTAGTTTTAAAATGTTTTTATATTGTGGTACAGAGATGTTTCGACGGCCTGAAAAGGGTTAAATCAGAAATTTATCCTTCAGGGATTTGACTATGGACTTCCTGCCCTCACCTCATTATTAATGTTCTGATGTCCTCAGTGCTACAGTGAATGGTTTATATCAGTACCTTTCTGCTATGATACCGTCACTCTCTATCTGCAACACTCTATCCGTAGCCACCACTTCAGCCATAACATGCCACTAATATTAGGAATTTCAGATATAACTAATCTACGGCCAGAAACACTAAATGATGGGGAGTAAGGATTAAAGGGTGCTTTGAGCTAGATTTTGCCAGCTGTGCAGATATCCCAACAATTGATTAATGCTAATGATGCCTGTCACTAGTAGCCCATGTGTGCTGTTTTAATATTACCTAATGTATTCTAATGGGGATGGGGTGCAATGAGTATAAGCAGATCTGAGAGCAGATTTTTAATTATTTTATTTTAAAATAGTGCTTGAGTTTTTATTCAGAAATAAGTCTGCACGGTGTTTGACATTCTGTCTGCTGAAGAGGCACATGTGTAAAAGGATTTTCAGAAAGACATTTCAGGTAAACCTTGCCAACTAAATGTTGAGACTGATGGCCCAGGGATGTTTTGTACAAATTTTTATGCAGTTTTCTCCCCTCCACTCCCAAAATTTGTTCTGGGCAGTAATTTCACAAGCGGTGACAGCCCTGCAGTACCTCACTTGAGTAGCCTTTTCATATGTGAGTCCGGACAGTGAAGCCTAGATTTTCTGATCACTGATATTTTAACTCCAACATTAACCCATTTATTTTAAACAAGTTAGCACCAGTATGGCAAAGGAGCATGGGGGAGCATTGCAGCAATGTCCAATCCTCTCCAATACAGAGGAGGGTACCACAAAAACACAAAACGAAATGCGGCCCAACCATGGCTAATAAAAGAAATTAAGGATAGTATTAGATCCAAAGAGGAGTCATATAAAGTTGCCAGAAAAAGTAGCAAGCCTGAGGATTGGGAACAGTTTAGAATTCAGCAAAAAAGGACCAAGAGATTGATTAAGAGCGGAAAAATAGAGTATGAGAGTAAACTTGCAAGGAACATAAAAGTGGACTGAAAAAGCTTCTACAAGTATGTAAAAAGATAAAGATTAGTGAAGACAAATGTAGGTCCCTTACAGTCAGAAACGGGAGAATTTATAATGGGGTACTGCCCGGATCAGTGCTTGGGCCCCAGCTATTCACAATATATATCAATGATTTGGATGAGGGAACCAAACGTAATATTTCCAAGTTTGCTGACGACACAAAACTAGGTGGGATCGTGAGTTGTGAGGAGGATGCAAAGAGGCTTCAAGGCGATTTAGACAAGTTGAGTGAGTGGGCAAATACATGGCAGATGCAGTATAATGTGGATAAATGTGAAGTTATCCACTTCAGAAGGAAAAACAGAAAGGCAAAGTATTATTTAAATGGTGACAGATTGGGGAATGTTGATGTACAAAGGGACCTGGGTGTCCTTGTACACCAGTCACTGAAAACAAACATTCAGGTGTAGCAAGCAGTTAGGATGGCAAATGGTATGTTGGCCTTCATTGCAAAAGGATTTGAGTATAGGAGCAAGGACGTCTTACTGCAGTTATACAGGGCCTTGGTGAGACCACACCTGGAGTATTGTGTACAGTTTTGGTCTCCTTACCTAAGAAAGGATATACTTGCCATAGAGGGAGTGCAGCGAAGGTTCACCAGACTGATTCCTGGGATGGCAGGACTGACATATGAGGAGAGATTGGATCGATACGGCCTGTATTCACTCGAGTTTAGAAGAATGAGAGGGGATCTCATTGAAACATATAAAATTCTGACAGGGCTAGACAGACTGGATGCAGGGAGGATGTTTTCCCTGGCTGGGGGGTCCAGAACGAGGGGTTACAGTCTCAGGATACAGGTTAGGACATTTAGGACAGAGATGAGGAGAAATTTCTTCACTCAGAGGGTGGTGAACCTGTGGAATTCTCTACCACAGAAGGCTGTGGAGGCCAAGTCACTGAATATATTTAAGAAGGAGCTAGATAGATTTCTAGACACAAAAGGCAACAAGCGGTATGGGGAGAGAGTGGAAATATGGTATTGAGATAGAGAATCAGCCATGATCATATTGAATGTCGGAGCAGGCTCGAAGGGCTGAATGACCTGCTCCTACTCCTATTTTCTAAAGAACAGCTCCACAATAACGGGTGGCTTTAATATCCAAAGATAAATTGAGGTAAAAGTAATTTAGTGGCAAAAAATGGTAGTGATTTCTGCAGTGTGTCCAGAATCAGATCAGTAGATTCTAGTCCAACCACAAAGGAGGCAGTGTTGGATTTAGTTCTAGAAGCGGAAAAAAGGGGCATGTTACAGATGTCAGGCTAATAACACAAGTGAGAACCAGGCAGAAAATAGAAAGTTCAGAGGGGAAGTGAAAAAGGAAATAAGAGGAGCAAAGCGAGAGTATGAGAATAGACTGGTGGCTAACATAAAAGGGAATCCAAAAGTCTTCTACAGGCATATAAATAGTAAACGGGTAGTAAGAGGAGGGGTGGGGTTGATTAGGGACCATAAAGGAGATCTACTCATGAAGGCAGAGGGGATGGCCGAGGTACTAAATGAGTACTTTGCATCTGTCTTTACCAAGGAAAAAGATGCTGCCAGAGTCTCAGTAAAGGAAGATACAGTTGAGATACTGGATGGGCTAAAAATTGATAAAGAAGAGGCACTAGAAAGTCTAGCTGTACTTAATGTAGATAAGTCACCCGGTCTGGTTGGGATGCATCCTAGGATGCTGAGGGAAGTAAGTGTGAAAATTGCGGAGGTACTGGCCATAATCTTCCAAACATCCTTAGATAAAGG
This sequence comes from Heptranchias perlo, assembly GCF_035084215.1. Taxonomy (NCBI): domain Eukaryota; kingdom Metazoa; phylum Chordata; class Chondrichthyes; order Hexanchiformes; family Hexanchidae; genus Heptranchias; species Heptranchias perlo. Next base: position 6,173,930 of record NC_090351.1, read on the forward strand.
AGTGGTGCCAGAGGACTGGAGAATTGCAAATGTTACACCCTTGTTCAAAAAAGGGTGTAAGGATAAACCCAGCAACTATAGGCCAGTCAGTTTAACCTCAGTGGTGGGGAAACTTTTAGAAATGATAGTTCGGGACAGAATTAGCAGTTACTTGGACAAATGTGGATTGATTAGAGAAAGCCAGCACGGATTTGTTAAAGGCAAATGGTGTTTAACTAACCTGAAAGAGTTTTTTGATGAGGTAACAGAGAGGATAGATGAGGGCAATGCAGTTGATGTGGTGTATATGGACTTTCAAAAGGACTTTGATAAAGTGCTGCATAATAGGCTTGTCATCAAGATTGCGGCCCATGGAATAAAGGGGTCAGTAGCAACATGGATACAGAATTGGCGAAGGGACAGGAAACAGAGTATTGGGGAACGGTTGTTTTTCGGACTGGAGGGAGGTGTACAGTGGTGTTCCCCAGGGGTCAGTGCTGGGACCACTGCTTTTCTTGATATATATTAATGACTTGGACTTGGGTGTACAGGGCACAATTTCCAAAGGGAAATAGAAATGAATTTTACCAACACTTAAAAAAGTAAAAGATTACTTAAAGATATTGGCTCAGAATTTGCTGTCAAAATAACAGTGAGGCTCACGGCACCCTCTGTTATTTATGCAGATGACAAATTTGAGGTTAGGATCTGGAATGCACTGCTTGAGGGGGTGGTGGAGGCAGATTCAGTCATGGCCTTCGAAAAGGAACTGGATGAGTACTTGAAAGTAAAAGATTTGCAGGGCTACGGGGAAAGGGCAGGGGAGTGGGACTAGCTGGATTGCTCTTGCATAGAACCGGCGTGGACTCAATGGGCTGAACGGCCTCCTTCCGTGCCGTAACCTTTCTATGATTCTATGATTCAAGGAAATGAGATGGGGCAAATAGATGTGATAAGGATAGGGGAACATCTAGGAAACAGGAACAATAAATTATTAAGTTCACAACAAAAATTGAAAAGGAGAGGCAACAGTCAAAGATAAGGGCACTTGACTGGATAAAGCAAATTTCAATGAGTTAAAAAAGGAACTAACCCAGATAAATTGAAAAGAAAATATGACAGATAAGACAATGGAAAATGTTCCAACAGGAGATTATTTGGGCCAGAGAATGAGCACATTATCACTAGTAAGTAAAGGGAATGTGTCAAATTTGGAGGTTTTTATTGAGTAAAGAAATTAAAATGAAACTGTAACTTAAAAGGCTGATATGATAAATCTAATAATATAAAAGAAAATCAAGTGGGTATAGAAAATATAGAGGCAAGAAAAGAATTAGAAAGGCTAAGAGAGGGTATGAAGAAAGACTGGCAGGAAACATAAAGGGAAATAGAAATGAATTTTACCAACACTTTAAAAAGTAAAAGATTACTTAAAGATATTGGCTCAGAATTTGCTGTCAAAATAACAGTGAGGCTCACGACGCCCTCTGTTATTTATGCACAAATTGCACAGCAACTTCAGGCAAGGGCAGATGTACCGTTAAACGCAAAAATCCACAAGTTGCTGTCTGAGATGCGCCCCTCTGCCCTTAGCTTCACGAAAACGGCATCTCGCCGTCTGGCTCCCCATTGAAATGCATTGAACGGCGTGAAGTTCCTGTATTTGCACGGTCGATACGAACTCAACTCACCACAGAAAGTTAGGGTTTATCCATTTCAGTCTAAGTACCCTTTTAACAATGTGAGAAGTGCTAATTACTGCCAGTCAATTTCTCTGGCACTGAAAATTAACAAGTGGGGAGTCTCATTCCCTCAGGTTTTGATTGTTGTTGGAGATTTTCTTTAAAAAATTTAAATTAAATTTTTAAAAACTTTTTCTTTCTGCCTCTTTTTTCTCTCTCTCTTAATCCAATCTTTCTTTCCCTCTCTCTATTTCTCTTTCTACACCTGATTTGACTTTGAATTCACCCACTCTAACTTACAATTCCTTCTCAGCCCTGGCGCTGTTAATTTCACAATCCTTCAATCTGATTGGTTAAGGAGATACACAGTTTCTTGCCCTGTTCACTCAGGTCCCAGATGCCCTGTAGAGGGCACCGCGCCGTTTCCCTCTCCCACTTCCAGTAACCTGCGACGCAAAATATCATCGAGATTAAACGGGCAGGGCAAGTCTAATTAATGACGGGCGCGTTCGTCCACCGGTCACAGCAAATTCTGGACTATAATAGTGTCAATGAGAGATGATAAAAGAAAACTTCTCTTGGACAATGAAGGAATAACATGAGTACTAAATGAATATCTTGCCTTGATTTTCATAGAAAGGGTACATGAAGGTAAGATGGAGCAATTGGATTGATAAAGAAATAGTACTGAAAGGTTGTGGAATTCAAGGTGGAAAAGGCTCCGTGTCCTGCTGGCATCCATTCTAGAATGCTGAGAGAAGTCAAAGAGGAAATAGCAAGGGATCTGTCCGCAATCTTTCAAAACATTTTTGGCTCTGGAAGTTGTGTCAGAGGACTGGAGGATTGCCAATGTAATACTTCTGCTCGAGAAAAGAGAAACAGATAAATTGGGTAACTAGACCAGTCAGCCCAACATTGGTAGTGAGCTTCGAGAGGCCATAATATGGGATAAAATTAATACTCATTTACAAAGACATGGGTCAATTAACAACAGCCGGTACAGAATTGTAAAAGGCAAATTTTGTCTAAAGAATCTAATAGAATTCTTTGAGGAAATAACATAGTGTATTGATAAAAGAAAAGTTGTGTATGTAGATTTTCAAAAAGCATTTGATAAGGTGCTGCAGAACACATTTGTTGATAAAATTAAGGCACGCATTATTAAAAGGAATGTGCTAACATGGATAGGAAGCTGGCTAAAGGACAAAGGTCAGAGAGTGGTAGTTAATAGATGTTTTTTGGACTGGAAGTTGGAAGCAATGGAGTCCCCCAGGGGTCAATGTTAGGATCATTATTCTTCCCAATGTATAAATGATTTGGACTTGGGTTTGTGAGCACAATATCAAAATTTGCAGATGACCCAAAAATAGGGGGTATGGTTAACTGTGAAGAAGAGTGTAAGTGATTTCAGGAGGACACGGGCAGATTATGCAGAAAGATGTTTGATAAAATTTAATACAGAGAAATGTGAGATTATATATTTTAGGTGAAAGAATAAGAATACCAAACAGTAAAATTTTAAAAGGAGTACACAACTACAGAGACTTAAAAGTTCAGATACACAAATCTTTAAAAATGAGAAGACTAAGTTGATGAAGCTGTCAAAAAAAACTGCAGCTATAATATTGTGTCCAGTTTAGGAAAGATGGCAAGGCCATGGAGAGGGTACAGAGGGTACAGAGCAATTTACTAATATAATACTAGAAATTAGTCACTTTAGTTCTGAGAGGGACTAGAGAAACTAAAGCCCTATTCAGTAGAACAGAGAAGGTTAAAGAAAGTCTGATTGAGATGTTCAAAATTATGAGGGATTTGAACAGGTAAATAGGGAAACATTCATTCCACTGGTTGGTGAGTTGGTAACAGGCGAAATAGCCAATCACCCCTCTCAATACTGGTCCTCGGTTTGCACCTCGGTGGAGTACTAGAATATAGAAACTTAGAAACATAGAAAATAGGAGCAGGAGTAGGCCATTCAGCCCTTCGAGCCTGCTCCGCCATTCAGTAGGATCATGGCTGATCCTCTATCTAAATACCATATTCTCGCTCTCTCCCCATACCCCTTGATGCCTTTTGTGTCTAGAAATCTATCTAGCTCCTTCTTAACTATATTCAGTGACTTGGCCTCCACAGCCTTCTGTGGTAGAGAATTCCACAGGTTCACCATCCTCTGAGTGAAGAAATTTCTCCTCATCTCAGTCCTAAATCTCCTACCCCGTATCCTGAGACTGTGACCCCTTGTTCTGGACCCCCCAGCCAGGGGAAACATCCTCCCTGCATCCAGTCTGTCTATCCCTGTCAGAATTTTATATGTTTCAATGAGATCCCCTCTCATTCTTCTAAACTCGAGTGAATACAGGCTGAGTCGACCCAATCTCTCCTCATACGACAGTCCTGCCATCCCAGGAATCAGTCTGGTGAATCTTCACTGCACTCCCTCTATGGCAAGTATATCCTTTCTTAGGTAAGGAGACCAAAACTGCACACAATACTCCAGGTGTGGTCTCACCAAGGCCCTGTATAACTGCAGTAAGACATCCTTGCTCCTGTACTCAAATCCTCTTGCAATGAAGGCCAACATTTGCCTTCCTAACTGCTTGCTGCACCTGCATATTTGCTTTCAGTGACTGGTGTACAAGGACACCCAGGTCCCTTTGTACATCAACATTTCCCAATCTATCACCATTTAAATAATACTCTGCCTTTCTGTTTTTCTTTTCGAAGTGGATAACTTCACATTTATCCACATTATACTGCATCTGCCATGTATTTGCCCACTCACTCAACTTGTCTAAGTCGCCTTGAAGCCTCTTTGCATCCTCCTCACAACTCACAATCCCACCTAGTTTTGTGTTGTCAGCAAACTTGGAAATATTACATTTGGTTCCCTCATCCAAATCTTTGATATATATTGTGACTAGCTGGGGCCCAAGCACCGATCCCTGCGGTACCCCACTAGTCACTGCCTGCCACCCCAAAAAAGACCCATTTATTCCTACTCTCTATTTCCTGTCTGTTAACCAATTTTCAATCCATGCCAGTGTATTACCACCAATCCCATGTGCTTTAATTTTGCACACTAACCTCTTATGTGGGATTTTATCAAAGGCCTTCTGAAAATCCAAATACACCACATCCACTGGTTCTCCCTTATCTATTCTACCAGTTGCATCCTCAAAAAACTCCAGTAGGTTTGTCAAACATGATTTCCCTTTCATAAATCCATGTTGACTTTGTCTAATCCCATTGATATTTTCTAAGTGTCCTGTTATCACATCCTTTAAAATGGACTCTAGCATTTTCCCTACTACTGATGTTAGGCTAACCGGTCTGTTTTCTCTCCCTCTTTTTTTAAATAGTGGGGTTACATTTGCCACCCTCCAATCTGCAGGAACTGTTCCATAATCTATAGAATTTTGGAAGATGACAACTAATGCATCCACTATTTCCATGGCCACCTCTTTTAATACTCTGGGATGCAGATTATCAGGCCCTGGGGATTTATCGGCTTTCAGTCCCATTAATTTCTTCAGCACTATTTTTTTACCAATACTAATTTCTTTTAATTCCTCCTTCTCACTAGTCCCTTGGTTCCCTAGCATTTCTGGGAAGTTATTTGTGTCCTCTTCTGTGAAGACAGAACCAAAGTATTTGTTTAATTGCTCTGCCATTTCCCTGTTCCCCATTATAAATTCTCCCGTTTCTGATTGTAAGGGACCTACATTTGTCTTCACTAATCTTTTTCTTTTTACATACTTGTAGAAGCTTTTACAGTCCACTTTTATGTTCCTTGCAAGTTTACTCCCATACTCTCTTAATCAATCTCTTAGTCCTTTTTTGCTGAATTCTAAACTGCTTCCAATCCTCAGGCTTGCTACTTTTTCTGACAACTTTATATGACTCCTCTGGATCTAATACTATCCTTAATTTCTTTTGTTAGCCATGGTTGGGCCGCTTTTCCTTTTGTGTTTTTGCGTCAGAAAGAAATGTATAATTGTTGCAATTCATGCATTCATTCCTTAAATGTTAGCCATTGCCTATCCACCGTCATGCCTTTTAATGAAGTTTCCCAATCTATCATAGCCAACTCACTCCTCAAACCTTCATAGTTTCCTTTGTTTAGATTTAGAACCCTAGTTTCGGATTGGACTATTTCACTTTCCATCTTAATGAAGAATTCTATCATGTTACGGTCAGTGTTCCCAAAAGGACCCCGCACAACAAGATTATTAATTAACCCATTCTCATTGCACAATACCCAATCTAGGATAGCCTGTTCCCTGGTTGGCTCCTCAACATACTGGTCTAAAAAACCATCTCGTACACACTCCAGGAATTCATCCTCCACAGTATTATTGCTAACTTGGTTTGGCCAGTCTATATGTAGATTAAAGTCACCCATGATTACTGTAGTACCCTTGTTACATGCATCTCTAATTTCCTGTTTGATCCCATCCCCTACATTACCACTACTGTTTGGAGGCCTATAGACAACTCCCACCAGTGTTTTCTGCCCCTTGGCGCTTTTTAACTCCACCCAGACTGATTCTACATCTTTGATTTTCTGAGCCAATATCCTTTCTCATTATTGCTCCGATTTCAACCTTTGCTAATAACGCCACCCCACCTCCTTTACCTTTTTGCCTGTCCTTCCTAAATATTGAATACCCTTGGATATTCAGCTCCCAGCCTTGGTCACCCTGCAGCCATGTCTCTGTAATTGCAATTATATCATATCTGTTTACATCTACTTGCGCTGTTAATTCGTCTACCTTATTACGAATGCTTCGTGCATTCAGATACAGTGCCTTTAGATTTGTCTTTTTAACACTTTTTGACATCTTAACATTTTTAGATGTTAGGAGAAAGGCTTGTTTGGACACCCAGGAGAAGCACAGTGTAGGTTAACTCTTCACTTTGGAGTTTGTTCTATTAAAGGAGAAAATACACAAATGTGCTTTGTTATTCATGAAGATCACAGTAATACAGGAAAGGGTCCACTTATTTTGCGCCGACTTATTCAATCAAGTGATTATTATTTATATGGTCAAGTAGGGGATGGTGTCATATAAGATTTTAGCAGATGAAAGGAATGGGGTCTGTGGTAGTTCGGTAGTGCAGAGGGCAATATTGGGGCAGGTGTATTTTGCCACTACGTGCTGTAGATATGGAGAGGTCAGTTAATGCATTGGGCAGATGGGGCACTTATGTGAAGGTCGCATCTGCGGCATGTTAGAATTTCAACAACCACAAAAACAACAACTTGCATTTATATAACGCCTTTAACATTGTAAAACGGTAGTTCTACAGGAATCTCTCCAGGCTTCTCACTTTCGTCTTGCTTGGCTCCTGGCTACAAGTCTTTCACCTCCACCTTCTCCATGACTATGTATCTATGGACGGCAAAACTGTGTAGCAAAGTGGACACGCACATGATCCTGGAGACCTTGGTTGGACCATTTTTATGGGATGCCCTAGATCTGTCCTGGCATCTGAAGTGCTGCTTCAAGATGCCAATGATGTGTTCAGTGATGATCCTGATGACTGCACAGGCCTAATTGTATCTGTGCTCTGCTGCTGTTTGTGGCTGTCCCAGATGTATCATGAGCCAGGGCTCAAGAGGGTAGCCTTGGTCTTCAAATTTGCACTCTATGTCTCAAATAAAAGGAAAAAAAGAAAGACTTGCATTTATATAGCGCCTTTCATGACCTCAGGGCGTCCCAAAGCGCGTTACAGCCAATGAAGTACTTTTGAAGTGTGGACTGCTGCCTGGGAAACAGGCATTCATGTTTATGATCTTATCTTGATGGTCACAGACAATCTACATGTTGATGGAATGGCAGCCTTTGTGATTGAATGGAGGGAAAGGAATTGTACAAGAGATGAAAAAGCCGCATGGGTGCCAGCAATGATCTCCTAGATTTTGGAGAATCCTGCCATGCAGAAATAAATGAAGGGCCCTCTTATTCTGCTGTTGGTTGTCCAGGGGAACATGATGAGAATGCTCAACCTGGAAAATAATGCCTCAGTCACCTGCTAGATACATCTATGAACTACAGATTGACTGATGTTACTGATGCCCCTTGTGGCAGCTTGGAATCAGCCCGAGGCATAAAAGTTCAGGGCTGTGGTAGGCTTGATAGCCACTGATAGTGCTGCCTTTATGGTGGAGGTTGTCTGGAGGTCAGTTTCCAGGAGATGGCACAACTCTGTCACTACCTATTGAGTGAAGCATAGCCTGTGAAGACAGTTTTCCTCAGTAATACCAAGGTAGATGTGTCTCTACCTGTACATATGAACCTGTGGGGAATGACAGATGCAGGTGGTCTAACTCAGGTGTAGTCTCACTTGCCTGGAATTTCTCCTTTCCTCTTTTTCATCTTCCTCCAAATAAATGAGAAATAATGCAATTCCCAATATCGCAAATTTCAATTGGAGCAACTAAAAACTCTCGACCCAAAACCTACAAAAATAATCTGGCAAAAGAGAGCAGTGAAAATCACCTGAATCTAAAACCTGTACTAAAACTGCTGATTCAACTTACAACAATTCAAAAGCACCAATCTTCCCTTAAAAGTTGATTTCCTATCAATGTAGACTCGCCGTTTCTGCAACACTCACTTTATGCTGATAACAATAAAGAAAGAAAGAATCTGCATTTATATAGCACCTTTCATGACCTCAGGACGTCCCAAAGTGCTTTTCAGCCAATGAAGTACTTTTGAAGCGTAGTCATTGTGGATTTCCAGTGAGATTTGCATACAATTAGAATTCATTTCAATGTTGTAATTTGGCTGTCCACCCCACATTACAACTCCCCCACCCCCAGAAGTGCCTGTGCGGTGCATTACGGGCAGAGACCCAGTAATGAGATTCTTCACTTGACTTCCCAATCCTCCTTCACCCCCTGTTCCACAACACCATCATCGGAAAATGATTGGAAAATATATTCCAGTGAGACGTGTACAAGCCATGCGGTACCAGATCATGAATTGTGCTTTTTTTTAATCTGCTGTGTGACATATGTGAACAGGAATTGACACTGAGATGTGCACGGGTCGCACACAAAAAAAACAGAAGTTGGTAAATTTTTACCTTTTTACTCAGGAGGTGTTCTTTGAATGGTGACTCACTAACCTTGAACCATTGCCTTTGTCTATGGCTGTAGAATCACTTTTGTACATTGTCAAACATTTGGACCCCTGCACAGACAGTTTTTACTAAAAACAATCACATAAACAGGGAAATTCTATTAGGTTTAAATATTAACCCTTTCAATTATGTCAATGTCTAAACTTGCCATTAAGTAACCTTATTTTAAATAGCATACTTCGAATTCTGCAGGTAAAGGATTAACAGTAAGTTCCTAGTCTCTAATCATTCACCCTTAAAGAAGGACTCCCTCCACCAGCATCACTTTTCTTCCATGAAGTTATGTCCCAGTTTCCTTTCCCCCCACAAGTCACCCCAGGCCATGCATTCTCATATGAGATAGTAGGCAACAAACCTACTCTGAGACCACCAGCAATGCCGCACGTAGCCTGCTGCTGGGACTCTTGTGACAGCAACATACTAGAGACACTTCTTGTGATCTAGTCTCCAGTGCTGCAGTGGGGAGATGTGTGGCCTCTGCTCAACACCTTCCAACACAGCAAGGCTGATACTGGGATTTTAGTGGACTGGACAATACTACTGACCTCTCCCTACTCACTCCATGGCACAGTGTGTTGATGTTATAGAGGGCAGCTCCGGTATGGCACACTCCCTCAGTGTAATTAGATATAAATTAAATAATGGGATTATGATTAATTTTAACATATTTGACTGTCTATTTCTGATACTGTCTACTGATTACTGTCTATCGCTTCTATCTATTTGTGTTTCAGTGGTGGATGGCAATGCTGACACTGGGAAAATGAGAGGACATAACTGTAATCAACAGAGAGAGGTGCTGAATTGTCACACCCATACACAATGGAAATCAAATGGTCATCAGGAAGATGTTACAATTAATGATCAATTCTTTTATAGGCATAAAAAATGCTGAAATTCTGAAATAACAACAGAAAATGACAGAAACACACAGCAGGCCCTTCACCAAGTGAAAGAGAAAAGACAAATCAATGCTTTGGATGCAACACTTCATCATTCTTCTCATGGAGCAGCCAGCCCAAATATACAACCTGTCTTTCCTTTCAGATGCTGGTGGACCTACCATAATGTTTTGCAACTGATTTCCAAAAGGACTGTACTCTTTGGGCATAGCTCATGTGGGCAGATTTCCCATTTGATTGCATTTTGTATTAAAAATTAAAACAATGGGCGGAAATGTTGCTAATTGACTAAAGACCAATAATTATGGGGTGAAATATTCTCAGTTGCTGTTTTGCATTCCTATTCTGAATGTTAAATATAGGAGGCACTGAGGTTGATTTTCATGTAAAGAAAAGAAATGTCTTGCATTTATATAGTGCCTTTCATGACCTCAGAGCATCCAAAAGCACTTTACAGCCAATGAAGTACTTTTGAAGTGTAATCACTGTTGTAAAATTGGGAAACGCAGCAGCCAATTTGCGCACAGCAAGGTCCCACAAACAGCGATGAGATAAATGGCCGGATTATTTGTTTTCCTGATGTTGGTTGAGGGATAAATATTGGCCAGGGCACAGGGGAGAACTCCCCTGCTCTTCTTTGAATACCGGTGTCAGTCAGTTGTAAATGATTATGAACTGATGCAAACCCCACGAGAATGGTAATGTGGAGGAGATGGTGCTGCATAAGGTGGTTATGAGGAGGGTAGCCCTGTTTGCCACTCCATGGCACTGCCCCAAGGAGGCAAAGGCAAGCTTGCAGCTGCTGCTGACCAGAACTGTTACTGGATCTGCGTGCCAGCATCTGTTTTGCTACTGAACTATTTGCCTGGTTATTGCCAGGTCGATGCAACGATGCTTGCAAATATGTTTGGTGACATTTTTGTGGGTGTGGCCAAATAGGCTTTGCTGGTTGATGATCACCCTGACATGCTTTTGTTCACGCAGGAGCAATGAAATCAGGACATGCTGTGATTGGAGTGTTTCCAAAGGACCATCCACCATTACGGTTAGTGAGGCATTCACATGTTGTACCCGATGTCGCAGTCAACTTGAGAATAGTAGTCTCTGAGGCACTGATCATATTCCAAAGTAAGGTATGTACATCTCTACCTACAGATGAGGGTGTGTGGGCACTGGTGGGTAGGCAAAGAACGTGACTGCTGCAGTCTGGTCTGCCTGACATCCCTTTGTTGGTCACCATTACTTCCTCCCAAGAGCTGAGATGGGAGAATTTCCATGGGGAACCCATTGGTGGAACTAATGAAGCTGGAAGAAAAAGAAGAAGCAACACAATTACCACAAAGGCTCATGAAACCATAATTGGTGCAGAAATGGCCTTAAAACTGCTGAATGCATCTTCTTAACAGGCCATTTAAACATACTTCCGTATACAGTTCATCACCTAGCAGCCTTGGACGTCCATTAGGTACAGTATCATGGCAGGTATTACGTTATGTGTATAAATCATCCTATATGATTTATATATTATGAAGCTCCCACCTATTTCATATGGGAGCTTTGTCCAAACATCTACACCCCAAGGGAAAGCTAAGTAACATGCAAAACTGGTTATCATCACATCATCAGGACTGATCTCCACCCATTTTTACACCCACCCACGTAACTGTTTCCACAACATAACGAATATTAATATCTTCCCCATTAAGTTGCATTTGAATTATTAGTTTAAAAATCATCATCCAGTTAAAAAAGCGCTTACAATCAAATATTTTACTCAGATATTGCTGAGTGGAACCATGCTGGAAAGTTGCTTTGTATGAGAAATCGAGTGACTGTTAAGGACTCATTAAGGATTGGTTTTTATTTTTAAGCATTAAAATGTAAAACAGAGATGATATAATATCATTAAAGGAGAACTGTAATTAAATTGATAAATTAACAGGTACAAGGCAGACCAACTTTTATATACCTACAGAATGGATATAAACATACTGGAGATAAAGGTGTCGTTCATGTGAAAAGTATCGCCAGTAACTGCAAGTGTTAGTCACAAGACAACCTCACAGCACAGTCTCCGCAATCTAGATTATTTTTTGTTTTTTGTATTCATCGACCAGTTCTTTTGGCATGCAATATCATTAATAGGAGCAATATCAAAGTACAAAGAACATGAATGTTAACCACAACATGGATATTAAGAGTACCAGTTCCTCAGCTGTATCAAGAACAGCAGTAACAACACCATTACAACAGATAAAAAATATAAAACCAGCATTAATAGAATAAACAGCAAGACTGGGCTCAATCCAGCAGTGACACTCTCTTGGAGAAGAGGCTAATCCTTGGATCTGACCCTCTCTCTGTAGAGGGGTATTTCCTTTTCCAAGTAGTGACTGTGATGGTACCAGTTTCCACATTAATTCCTATATTTTACAGGAAAATTACCTGTAAAGAAAGAAACTAAGAAAAGTTGTTAATTTACATAATAATGAAATGGAGATATATGTCCTGGAAACTCATTAATAATGTCGCCGAGTGTTGTATAGCGATGAACCCTAACACAGTGTTTGTTAGGCCTTTTACCACAATGAGCACACCGGGATTGACCCATACAATGGTGGTCTTCCCCCGCCTTTTGAGTTACTAAGCATTCTTGCTAAAAGATCAAAAGATTCTTCTTCCAGACCAAATGGGAATGCGTATTCTCAGAGAATATTAATTGGTGTTGACTGACTCTCAAACATCTAGGAAAGCAAGTAGGAAAAATTTGAAGAGGAGCTGGGTACAATACAGGAGAGTATCTATAACATCACCATCTTCATCTCCTGAGGCATAGGATTGTGGTTCAAAATAAGAAGTAGAATCTCATTTCCCCCAGATAGGATTGATTTTATTCATGTGATGAAGAGAAAGATTTTTTTTTCTAGGAATAGATTGCTGTTTAGCTGCCTTGTACTTTTTAAACTAATGCTGGTGGATCTCCTATCGTGGTGTTTACTGTAAGTCAGAGATATACTATTTTGTTATATGGATAGAGTGTTATACTATATAATGCACATTCTATTATCCTAGTAAGGTGCATCTATGAACTTTTAAGGCTGAAAAATTTGGTTATTGTTAAGTAAACACGGGTTCGGGTCAATCAGAGTTTAATTGTTTGGTTAAGAAATTTTGCAGTTTCAGGCTGTAGCTCAGAAGCAGCCAACATTTAGAGATTGTTTTGCATCAGTGACATTATTTAGTATCTTTTTTTTTATTCGCTCATAAGGTGTGGGCATCGCTGCAAGGCCGGCATTTATTGCCCATCCCGTTGCCCTTGAGAAGGTGGTGGTGAGCCGCCTTCTTGAACCGCTGCAGTCCGTGAGGTGAAAGTTCTCCCACAGTGCTGTTAGGTAGGGAGTTCCAGGATTTTGACCCAGCGACGATGAAGGAACGGCGATATATTTCCAAGTCGGGATGGTATGTGGCTTGGAGGAGAACGTGCAGGTGGTGTTGTTCCCATGTGCCTGCTGTTCTTGTCCTTCTAGGTGGTAGAGGTCGCAGATTTGGGAGGTGCTGTCGAAGAAGTTTTGGCGAGTTGCTGCAGTGCATCCTGTGGATGGTACATACTGCAGCCACGGTGTGCCTGTGGTGAAGGGAGTGAATGTTAAGGGTGGTGGATGGGGTGCCAATCAAGCGGGCTGCTTTGTCCTGGATGGTGTCGAGCTTCTTGAGTGTTGTTGGAGCTGCACTCATCCAGGCAAGTGGAGAGTATTCCATCATACTCCTGACTTGTGCTTTGTAGATGGTGGAAAGGCTTTGAGGAGTCAGGAGGTGAGTCACTCGCCACAGAATACCCAGCCTCTGACCTGCTCTTGTTGCCACAGTATTTATGTGGCTGGTCCAGTTAAGTTTCTGGTCAATGGTGACCCCCAGGATGTTGATGGTGGGGGATTTGGCGATGGAAATGCCGTTGAATGTCAAGGGGAGATGGTCATTGCCTGGCATTGAGGTGTGGCAACTGGAGTGTGACAGCTGGAGTGTGACATCTAGAGAGTTATGTTTGGAGTGTGACATATGTTCAGTTGAGATATTAAACCAATGCCCCATCTATTCTCTCAGTTAAAAGAAGCTATGGCACTATTTGACCAATCCCTCAATCAACATTATTGAAAAGCAGATTATCTGGTAATTTACTTCATTGCTGTTTGTGGGACCTTGCTATGCACAAATTGGCTGCAATGTTTGCCTACATTACAACAGTGTCGACCCTTCAAAAGTAAGTCATTGGCTGTGAAGCGCTTTGGGACATCTTGAGGATGTTAAAGGCACTATATAAATGAAAGTCCTTTCTTTACTAGACACACCTTTTTAATTATATATTATAAATATTAGTAAATTGCCCATCGTATTGCCGAAGTCAGTTGACAAAGGTAAGTTTTTTTTATATACAAAATGGCGACGGAGCTCAGAGAAAGACTTCAGAAATCTGCTCCATGGAGCTACCTAATGGTCAGAGCCTGTAACTATATAATGACAATTGAAACTGAATGAGAAATGTTGACATAGCTGTTTCAATGGTAAAGATTGACACAAAAGAATGACCAGAAATTGTAACAATAGAACGTAATGTTTGTGGGCAAGATGTTCACGTCCTCGATGCAAGATTTTTAATAATATATAAAGAAGGATAGATATATCTATATAATTTATAGTCTTGCTTCTAGCACATGACTGCCTGGAATTTCCTCGGCGTGGTTTACCCTGATCAGCCTTCGTAACTTTGGCAGAAAATCGGCGGAAACGTCAGATAAACCGCACAAAGAGGGTTTCCTCCGATCTTCCACCACAGTTACAGCGGCTGATCAGGAGGTCACCTGAGGAAATTCCCACCACATGTCTTTGAAATGTAAATGTGTCACAGTTGAGGACACCACTCCTCCAAGCATCTCACATCTGTGAAACAAAATCTATTTGTTTGGCTTAAATAAGCACTTATCTTTTAAGTTGCCAATAAAATATCCAATTGGCTAAATGTGGACCAATCAAAAAGTAGCAAACAGTATCTAGGAGGAATGGGAGACTATTCAGAAAACCAAGCAATCAAAACCACCATTTACTATCCATCAAGTATCAAGTATTTATACCCGTGGGGTATAAATCATAGTCCATTGCACGTCATTCTATATACTCCAAATCTCATTATTCTCTTGTTGTTTCCATATTGCTGATGATCTAATTGAGATGTTTAAGATGATTAAAGGTTTTGATAGGGTAGATAAAGAGAAACTATTTCCTCTGGTGGGGGGAATCCAAAACAAGGAGGCATAACCCGAAAATTAGAGCTCAGCCGTTCAGAGGTGACGTCAGGAAGCACTTCTTCACACAGAGGGAATGGAAATCTGGAACTCTCTTCCGCAAAAAGCTGTTAAGGCTGGGAGTCAATTGAAAATTTCAAAACTGAGATTGATAAATTTTTGTTAAGGGTTACAGAACCAAGGGGGGTTGATGGAATTAATATACAGATCAGCCATGATCTAATTGAATGGCAGAACATGCTCGAGGGGCTGAATGACCTATTCCTGTTCCTGGGATCCTATGTCTGTTTTCACTCTTGTAGCCACATGCAGGAAAATACAGGTAACAAGTATCATAAATCACTCATAATTTCTTCATGCCGTTTGCAGCTGTCATTTTCCTTCTTCGCCCAGGTCAGTGTGAATAGCTAATAATATCATTCATAGTGTAACAAATACATAATGTATTACACAATTCTGAGAAAAAGCAATAAACTTACCCACAAAATTGGTAATTTAATGTTAGAAATGCTTGGGGGAAAGTTCCTCTAGATAGGCCTGCCCTTATATCTGGAGCCTGGAGGATGTCTGGGAGAAAATAGCACCAGCAGATTCTTTCGGGCATTATTGCAGCAAGCAAAGCTTGAATTGGCACTTTGCTACCTTTCTTGCCATATCCTTACTGACATTCCTTTGTGTTAGTGTAGTATTTATCTTTAAAAGCTTTGACTTTCCTTCATGTCCATATATATTCTGTGCTTCTACCTTACAGCAGCATTCATGCCTTATTTTTGTGCGCTTCTTTAAGTAGTATGACTTCCTTAGGCCTCCTGCCAGGTTACCTCGAGTCTACAGCATAGAATGAGGCCGTTCGGCCCAACAGGTCTATGCCGGCGTTTATGCTCCACACGAGCCTCCTCCCTCCCTACTTCATCTAACCCCATCAGCATGCCCTTCTATTCCTTTCTGCCTTGTGTGCTTATCTAGCTTTCCCCTTAAATGCATCTATGCTATTTGCCTGAACTACTCCTTGTGGTAGTGCGTTCCACATTCTAACCACTCTTTGAGTAAAGAAGTTTCTCCTAAAGAAGGTTCTCTGAGTAATTGATACCCATTGGGATTTTCAAATGACTGCTTCCATCGGCAGGAGGCAGAGCAAGCCCACCACCCACCCAAAGGAAATGGTCAGAGATCTGAACCATTTTCATGGTCAGGCCCCATTAGCATTCCGTTGGTGAGTTGCTAGTACTTTTGGACCATCGGAAGAAGCGGGAAATCGAATGGCTCCACCATAGAGCCCAGCCAATGCAGGTAAGTTAAAGGGGGTGGGGGGAGGAGGCGATTCTGGGGAACGGTCTCACATCGGGAGGGGTTTTCTGCCTGGCCACACAAAGATCAGTTTAAAACCTTCTCTCAACTGTTTTTTGAGTGGCCTCTACCAGTCGTTCAAAGACTGCTGGTTAAGTCAGCCAACGTCATGTAACAATGGACAGAGAATTGCTACTTCAAAATTGCATGGGAGTCGTATTGATGTCATAGGACCCCAATTCACATGGGCTAATGGGGTTCTGATCTGTTTCAAGTAGGAAACAGCGATGATCCAGACCTTGGCAGGACTAAAGTAGACCCCATTCTTTCTGTAACCACGTGCTGTGCGCATTGGTTAATTTGAATATTTGGTAGCTGGCCTGCCTGACTGACAATCTGTCTGCGTTTCTCCACAACTGAACTTAACAGTAGGTCAATAGCCTGGTCAGTAAAGTAGGCTTTTTAAAATTGACATTGAGCCAGTTCACAAAATAATGACACACTCCACAGCTGGATGAATGAAATTTCCAACTTTTACACTGGTCACATGGTTTCTTAACTGCTTGTTAATAAAGACACACCATGGTCGAATGCTAGTTTTTCGTTCCCACTAATAAAATTGCATTCTCAGGAATCACATGTTTCGAAGCCTTCCATTCTCACAAGTTGAGCAAGTTGTAATTTATGATTAAAAATGGGCAATTCTCTCACTTTTCACAAACAGGAAAATCAGGCCCATTATCACTAGGGTGCATTAGTATCCAACTGTGAGCCAAGTTTTGAACTTGCAATTATGGAAAGTTAGGGATGAATGGAAGTTAGGATTTAGGAAAAACAATAATAAACAATTTTTATTACATATTTACTGATTTTCAAAACTAGATAAGGAGCTCATAGGGAAATGATATTCCCAGTGGTGTAACACATTCCTTATTCCTTTTATTTGGAGAACCTCAAAAGTCACTGAAAATGTATTGCAAATATTTTCACCATAAAACACTGGAGGGGAACAGGAATTTATCCCAGTGGGATTTTGGAATTCACAGTGACTCTGTTAACTTTATATAGCTCATTCCAGAATGAATCTGATAAGGGTTCAACTCCAGAGCACACTTACATAGAATTACATAGAATGTACAGCACAGAAACAGGCCATTCGGCCCAACTGGTCGATGTCATTTATGCTCCACACGAATCTCCTCCCACCTCTCTTCATCTAACCCTATCAGCATATTCTTCGATTCCTTTCTCTCTCATGTGTTTATCTAGCTTCCCTTAAATGCTTCTAAGCTATTTGCCTCAACTACTCCTTGTGGTAGCGAGTTCCACATTCTTACCACTCTTTAGGTAAAGAAGTTTCTCCTGATTTCCCTATTGGTGACTACCTTATATTTATGGCCCTTAGTTTTGGACTCCCCCACAAGTGGAAACATTTTGTCTACATCTACTGTATCAAACCCCTTCATAATTTTAAAGACCTCTATCAGGTCACCCCTCAGCCTTCTCCTTTCTAGAGAAAAGAACCCCAGCCTGTTCAGCCAGATTATAAGTATAACCTCTCAATTCTGGTTTCATTCTTGTGAATCTTTTTTGCGTCTTCTCCAGTGCGTCTATATCCTTTTAGAATATGGAGACCAGAACTGTGCACAGTACTCTAAGTGTGGTCTAACCAAGGTTCTATACAAGTTTAACATAACTTCTCTGCTTTTAAATTCTATCGCTCTAGAAATGAACCCCAGTGCTTGGTTTGCTTTTTTTATGGCCTTATTAACCTACATTGCTACTTTTACTGATTTGAGTATCTGCAACCCTCGATCCCTCTGCTCCTCTATCCCAATTAGACTCTTATTATCCAAGCAATATGTGACCTCCCTATTCTTCCTACCAAAATGCACCACCTCACATTTATCTATATTGAAATTAATTTGTCAATTATACGCTCATTCTGCAAGTTTATTAATGTCTTCCTGTATTTTATCACAGTCCTCCTCAGTGTTAACTATACCCCACAATTTGGTGTTGTCCACAAATTTTGAAATTATGCTTTTGATTTCCAAGTTCAAATCGTTGATGTTAATTGTGAACAATAGTGGTCCCAGCACTGATCCTTGTGGAACATCACTTCCCACCTTTTGCCAGTCTGAGTAGCTACCCTTAACTCCTACTCTCTGTTTTCTGTTTTGTAGCTAGCTTGCTATCCATTCTGGTACTTGTCCCCTGACTCTACGTGCTCTGACCTTAGTCATGAGTCTACTATGCGGTACTTTATCAAAGGCCTTTTCCAAATATATTACATCTATTACATTACCCTTGTCTACTTTTTCTGTTACTTCTTCAAAGAATTCAATAAGGTTGGTTGAGCATGACCTTCCTTCTGAAATCCGTGCTGACTATTATTATATTTTTGGTTTCTAGATGTTTTTCTATTGTATCTTTCAATAAAGATTCCATTATTTTTCCTACCACCGATGTTAAGCTAACTGGTCTATAGTTCCCTGGACTTGTTCTGCCTCTTTTTCAATATAGTTATCATAGTAGGTATACAATAGGTACAGCACAGGAGGAGACCATTCGACCCATTGTACCCGTGCAGGCTCTTTGAAAGAGCTACCCAATTAGTCCCAGTCCCCTGCTCTTTCCCCATAGTCCTGCAAATCTTTTCCCTTCATGTATTTATCCAATTCCCTTTTGAAAGTTACTATTTAATTTGCTTCCACCACCCTTTCAGGCAGCGAATTCCAGATCATTACAACTCGCTCCGTATAAAAATGTTTCCTTATGTCGCCTCTGGCTCTTTTTCCGATCACCTTAAATCCGTGTCCTCTGATTACCGACCCTTCTGCCATTATCTGTCCTCTGGCCCTACTCCCTTTTCTAATGAATTTTTATAGATATGTAATAGTGCCTCCACTGTCTCTTCCCTAACTTCATTTAATATGCATAGATGCAATCCATCCGGACCAGAGGATTTATCTTCCCTAAGTTTGATTAGTTTATCAATTATCTCCCCCCCCCCTTTCTATTTTAAATGTCTTTATATTTTTTTAATGTCCTCTTCTAATATTATGTCCATTTTGTTAGTCTCACTTTCAGCATGTTACAATGACAAAGGGAGGTTGGCTTCAGTTTGGCCCTCAGTTCCGTGAGTAGATGAGTCTTACAGGCCAGACCAGGAAAGTCCCAGATTCAAATCCAGTCTGCGTTGAGTGGGCGAATCTCAGTCGGGATGGCTATGGGGGCTATGATTGGTCCAGTGCTCTTGGGTAAAGGAGGAACAGCTGAGATAGGATTCTCTCTCCTGGTTGATATCCAGTAACTCCTGTAAACGTGCACATGTGCAGACATGAAATGACAAGAGGTTCCAACTTAGCTGTGATGGCCCCACAGTCTAATAGCCTATAGATGGCCTAGTCAAAGTTAAGGTATACATGTGAATAATTGCCACTGGAGGTACCAGTGAGGTACCAAAGGGTGCCCAGCATTTAGGAATGGGTCAACATCTTCAGGAAAGGGGGAAAATTGATGAGGTAAAAAACAAAGGGGCCAAAAGTCTGTGGTCACACCAGTGCACTCCTGCCATAACTCCAGCTCAAGACTGGCAAAAGAGGCGCAAATTAGGCCAAGACCTGAATATACCAAGTCCCGGCCTTCCCTGATAGTTTCCAGTAGGCCTTGTATGGGGCAGGGTTTTCTCCCATCCCAAACAAAGGCGTGCTGAGGTTGGGGTCTCCCAGGCCAGGGGTTTGCAGGATCGTGGCCTGGCAGAGTATCAGAAGGCTGGCAATCCGGATGAAAACAGGTGTACTGGTCTGCCAACCAGCGCTTGTGAGGCCCACTTACAGGTCCAGGTCTTTGGTCCGGCCTAGATCCCAAATAAACTAAAAAAATTGATTAATATTTGGTCCTTTAATAAAGGCGACAAGATGGAGCAACAACAGTGTTTTTATGGGGTGGGGAGGGGCAACACCCATTCCCCACCCTAGGGGCCAGCCTACAGCAGGAATCAAAGCCACTTCCCTATGGCGGACACCTGAGATACACCCTTACTGGCGCAGACACCCACCTGCCATAGTTAAAGTAAGTGACCTCCATCTGACTCTGTGAACTTTGGCAGGGTCAGCGCCAGAGGTCACCAGCGAATGGATCTCACCATTTATGGGATCAAAGGCCCGTGGATTTTCAGGGACAAGATCTCATGGATAGATCTCACATCAGCACTGATTTACCTGCCAACAGTGAAGGTGGCTCCCCAGTGCATACCTCTTCTTCACATTCAACACTTTCCTGTTACCGGCTGCTGATTTTGGCCTCATACCACTCACCAACATTACAATACTGGTCACTGTTCACCTTCATTTGTGTACACTTTTCCAGTCTGTACTGTCACAAGGTTTAACATACACGCTATGCATAAAATTTACTTTAGTATACCCCCACTAAATCTTTCCGCACTAATTTGAATACTCAACCTAGAGGAGGAGAATAAATCAGGTTTATAGCGTAAACCCACCCTGCATATTTGTATGCAATGGGAATTAAATGTGTTGCTACATGACATCACTGCTGTCACACCTCCTAGGTGCCTGCGTACTGTTTTCTAATGTTCAAGATCTACAGCAGAGATAACGGTGCAGTCCACACGTAGCCCTCAGCCCTGAGCAAGCCATATCACAGACACTCGAGGTACAATCATAAACATAGCTTAAGTGAGCATTAAAAAAAAAGACAGATTAGGTCAAATATCATGCCGTAACATAGCACAAATGTCTTAAAGAATAATTTGTAATTTGCAAAAATTGCTTTACTAACAGGGAGCTGAAGTGGTTAATTTGACAATATTATAGACCGGGCTGCCACTGACCAGTCCATTAGCGAGTCAGAAGGATGTTGCATTGCATCCAGATGGTTCTTCTCCTGATAATTGACTGTTGCTGGTCATGATCTGGATTCCAACTGTTTACAATGCTGCGGTAATTAGCTGCTATCTCCCTCATTAATGGAATGTAAACCACCTAGTCTGCTCATTTGTAAAAATTCACATCAAGGAAAGTTTATGGAAAGGAATAGTTTCTGACCAAACCCAAGACCTCCGGAAGCTGCAGAGGCTCTGTTTGGGGCAGCTTATAAATCACGCAAAAGGCAGCTCCTGCTTTTCCAAAACTCTTATATTTTCAAAACCACCTGACGAGGTATTTTTACCCAACTCGTTGTACAAAAAGGCCATTTAAGAGTGAGCCAATTCTGCTGCAACGCAAATCAGCAAGCAAGAGGTCTACCCATCACAAGTCCCGACTATCCTGCTTTAATCAGGACATCCCAGTGTAACTATCACTGCCGAGAAAACTGGCAGTGCACAACTCTAATGCCAGCAAAATCACCCGACTGTACAGAAAACTGTCCTTCCACCCCAAATGCCAAGCTGAATCCAACCCTTTCCCAAATTACAGATTGAGAGATATACCAATCATTGAGGTCGATCCCATTTAAGTTTGGAAACTCATTATTTGGGATATTTGTAGTAGAAAATTAAGGCATATTACTGCCAGTCTAAGATTTTAATCTGTTTATATTTGCCACTGTAAATTGCTAAAAGTGCATGCTGGAATTGAACACACTTAATCATTATTCAGCATTTCAGTCCAAAGACAGCAGAAAACATTGAACGAAAACAGTTTTACACTGAAATGATTAGGTTGCTAAGATATCCTGGCATCTCCAGTTAAAATTAGGTAGTGTATTGACTGTATTTTTGGTGCTTGGCATTAAATACTGGACAATCCAGGAACATTCAAAATTTGTAAATGTTTCTTACTCTAAGATCGGAAATTCCATGGGGAGCAATGGGGACAGGGTTTCTTATATTATAATTCTATACAATGGAGGGACGATTTTAACCTTGCCCACAGTGGAAACCAGGCAGTTAAAATTGCCCGTGAAAACCACTTGTCGAAGTCCTACTGTCTTCCCTTGGGTTCCGATTTTAACCTGCTCTTCTGAGCTGGTGAGAGGGACACCCGCGGGAAACCACCATTGGTGCCCGGCTGCTATTTTAACCAGAGGAAAGAAACTTAGTGGGAGAAGGAGTCAGGGCCAGAAGAGGCCCAAAAAGGTAAGTGTTTTTATATTTTTTGACTTTTCTTATGGGATTAGGAGGAGCAGGAAAGGCTTCTCTTGCCTCAAAATGGGGTCAATAGACTTACTGTCCTATTAACATCTACACTGTACCTGCTGCCATTTGTACAGGGGGCCTACTGCTGGGCGGTTGAGGTGCCCACCTGTTTCAGGAGATAGACCCCTTTTAATATGCAAATCAGGGTCCTATGATGTACAAAGGACCCCGATTGTCATTTTAGGACAGAACAGGTTGGAGCCTGCACCATGAACTCTCTGACCAGCTCCCCTTGCGATACAGGCAGAGACCACAGAAAGGTAAGTTTTACATTATTTTTGTGGGGCCGGGAGGAGCAGGAGTGAGGCCACATGGACAGAGGGATGGTGAAAAGCTATTAATCAAAGGGTGAGGGGGAAAAAAAGCTTATTGCACTGGAAAGACATGGTGAGGGGTGTCCCACAGGGGACTGTGCTGGGCCTGTTACTATTTACAATAGACATAAATTACCCTGACAGAAATAGAGGAAATCATTTTGAAATTTGCTGGTAACACCAAATTGGGAGGAATTGCAAATCAGCGAAAAAGGACCAAGAGATTGATTAAAAGGGGAAAAATAGAGTATGAGAGTAAACTTGCAAGGAACATAAAAGTGGACTGTAAAAGCTTCTACAAGTATGTAAAAAGAAAAAGATTAGTGAAGACAAATATCTTCAGTCTACAGTCTACAGTCAGAAACGGGAGAATTTCTAATGGGGAACAGGGAAATGGTAGAGCAATTAAACAAATACTTTGGTTCTGTTTTCACGGAAGAGGACACAAATAACTTCCCAGAAATGCTAGGGAACCAAGGGACTAGTGAGACAGAGGAATTAAAGGAAATTCGTATTAGTAAAAAAAACAGTGCTGGAGAAATTAATAGGACTGAAAGATGATAAATCCCCAGGGCCTGATAATTTGCATCCAAGAGTATTAAAAGAGGTAGCCGTGGAAATAGTGGATGCATTAGTTGTCATCTTCCAAAATTCTATAGATTATAGAACAGTTCCTGCAGATTGGAGGGTGGCAAATGTAACCCCATTATTTAAAAAAGGACGGAGAGAAAAAACAGGGAACTACAGACCGGTTAGCCTAACATCAATAGTAGGGAAAATGCTAGAGTCTATTATAAAGGATGTGATAACAGGACACTTAGAAAATATCAACGGGATTAGACAAAGTCACCACGGATTTATGAAAGGGAAACCATGTTTGACAAACCTACTGGAGTTTTTTGAGGCTGTAACTGGTAAAATAAATAAGGGAGAACCAGCGAATGTGGTTTATTTGGATTTTCAGAAGGCCTTTGATAAAGTCCCACATAAGAGGTTAGTGTGCAAAATTAAAGCACATGGGATTGGGGATAATATACTGGCATGGATTGAAAATTGGTTAACAGACAGGAAACAGAGAGTAGGAATAAATGGTTTCTTTTCGGGGTGGCAGGTGGTGACTCGTGGGGTACCGCAGGGATCAGTGCTTGAGCCCCAGCTATTCACAATATATATCAATGATTTGGATGAGGGAACCAAATGTAATGTTTCCAAGTTTGCTGATGACACAAAACTAGGTAGGATTGTGAGCTATGAGGAGGATGCAAAGAGTCTTCAAGGCAATTTAGACAAGTTGAGTGAGTGGGCAAATACATGGCAGATGCAGTATAATGTGGATAAATGTGAAGTTATCCACTTCAGAAGGAAAAACAGAAAGGCAGAATATTATTTAAATGGTGACAGATTGGGGAATGTTGATGTACAAAGGGACCTGGGTGTCCTTGTACACCAGTCACTGAAAGCAAATATACAGGTGCAGCAAGCAGTTAGGAAGGCAAATGGTATGTTGGCCTTCATTGCAAGAGGATTTGAATACAGGAGCAAGGATATCTTATTGCAGTTATACAGGGCCTTGGTGAGACCACACCTGGAGTATTGTGTACAGTTTTGGTCTCCTTACCTAAGAAAGGATATACTTGCCATAGAGGGAGTGCAGCAAAGGTTCACCAGACTGATTCCTGGGATGGCAGGACTGTCGTCTGAGGAGAGATTGGGTTGACTCGGCCTGTATTCACTCGAGTTTAGAAGAATGAGAGGGGATCTCATTGAAACATATAAAATTCTGACAGGCCTAGACAGACTGGATGCAGGGAGGATGTTTCCCCTGGCTGGGGGGTCCAGAACAAGGGGTCTCAGTCTCAGGATACAGGGTAGGACATTTAGGACAGAGATGAGGAGAAATTTCTTCACCCAGAGGGTGGTGAACCTGTGGAATTCTCTACCACAGAAGGCTGTGGAGGCCAAGTCACTGAATATATTTAAGAAGGAGCTAGAAAGATTTCTAGACACAAAAGGCATCAAGGGGTATGAGGAGAGAGCGGGAATATGGTATTGAGATGGAGGATCAGCCATGATCATATTGAATGGCGGAGCAGGTTCAAAGGGCCGAGTGGCCTACTCCTGCTCTTATTTTCTATGTTTCTATGTTAATGGCAAGTTGTGACAAGGGTGTGAAAGACATAGATAGGAGGATGGGCAGATAAGTGGCAGATGCAGTTCAATGTAGAGAAATGTGAATTAATACATAAGAATAAAGGAAGGAATTGCATTTGAAATGGAGTTGAAGAGCAGAGGGACCTTAATCTACAGAAAACACAGCTCATTAAAAATGGCAGCCTGGTAGATAAGTCCAGAAAAAATGCAAACAGAATTCTTGGTTTTGTATTTAGAGGAATAGAAAATAAACCTAACGTTAAACTTGTACAAGACTTCAGTTAGAATGCAGTTGGGAGTATTGTGTACAGTTTTGGGCACTCCATTCGAGGAAGGATCTAAAAGCAAAGGAAAACATACAGCAGGATGTTCCCAGGAATGAAAAGTGAGGAGAGACTTGAGAATTTCGGAAGGTTTTTTCCACTGAAGCTGAGAAGGTTGAGAGGTGAACTGATAGAGGTCTTCAAGATTAGGAAGGGTTATGATAAGATAAATAGTAATGAATTGTTTCTATTAGTTGGTGAGAAGTTATCACAAATTGAAGATAATAACAAAATGAATTAAAGGGAGGTTAGAATAAAGTTTCTTTGCACAGAGGGTGGTTAGAATGTGACATTCTCTGCTACAAATCATTGTTGAAGCAAAGTCCATAAATTCCTTTAAAAGTAAGTTAGGTTGTTGCTTGAAACAGAGGAATATTAAAGGGATCAGGAGAGTGGAAAACACCAGTGCAGACCTGATGAGCCAAATAGCCTGTTGCTACGCTAAATTTCTATGATTTTATGTCACTACGTGACAAATATAAGGCAAATCTACAGCAGTCTAAGATATCTGGACCAATTAAGCAAACGGGTTTAGGAATGGCAGGTCAAACTTAAAGTAGATAAATATAAGGTCATGCATATTAAAATGGTAAAGGAAAAGGATATGGGTGTGTTTATTAATCATTCACTGAACATTTCCAATCGATGTGAAGCTGCCACAAAGCAATATAATTACCAGGGTGTATCTCATGAGTAGTTGACTATAAGGGGGGAAGAAATAGTTCTAAGCTTGTTGAGATCACTGATATGGCCATATTTAGAATACTGCATGCAATTACAGGCACCCCAGCTTCAAAACAACACTGATACATAGGAGAGAGTTTAAAGAAGAGTCACAAGGATGATTCCAGGACTTAGGATTCCAGGTTATAAGGAGAAACAAAGAGCTGAAGATGTTTTCATTTGAGAAAAGAAGACCATTGAGGACATGATCTGGATCTTTGAACTTACCTTTAAGAATCAAGGAATATTTGTGCATCACTGATTAAATAGATGAGGTAGATTCAATGACAGGAGAAATTGTGTGAGGAAGGATTGAGGTTGATGGGCCAAATGGCCTTTTTCTCATTCCATGCTTTCTTTTTTTGGCAGGAACAATTTGATTAACATGAATATCGTACAATGGGAATCAATAGGAATCAATTTGGTAAATGGGAATTAAATATGGTTTTGAATGAGAAATGGTTTGATTTATTGTACATTTATACAATGGAAATGAATGGGTTTTAGTGTGTGTTGTGTTTTGGGGTCTTTTCTGCTATTCTTATCCTAAATACTTCAGCTTCTGTATTTCGCAGTACTTTAATAGGTAAGTCTTAGTTCCCTATGATTGTAAGAGTATTTGCACTGAGAATCATTTCATGTACACTCAGCAAGACTATTTGGATGTTAATGTGGAATATTTACCCATTACCATCTCCCAAATACTAATGTGAGATTTACCATTTTTTCATGCCTTAAGTTACAATAACAAGGGAATATCAGATTAACCATACAAATCAAATATCTTAATAACAAGAAATGAATCAATTAACCTTTGGTAATGAGTTAAACTTTATTTCTGGGCGTATTATAGAAATAAGCAGCTAATGCAGATATTCCGTTCACCCATGACCCCTATGCTCGCTGACCTACATTCGCTCCCAGTCCAGTTCAAATCCCTCCATGGCCTCGCCCCTCCCTATCTCTGTAACCTCCTCCAGCCCTACAACCCTCCAAGATTTCTGCGTTCCTCCAATTCTGACCTCTTGTGCATCCCTGATTTCCATCACCCCACCATTAGCTGCCTAGGCCCTAAGCTCTGGAATTCCCTCCCATAACCTCTCCACATCTCTACCTCTCTCCCTCCTCCTTTAAGACGCTCCTTAAAGCCTATCTCTTTGACCAACCTTTTGGTCACCTGTCCTAATTTCTTTTTATGTGGCTCGGTGTCAGTTTTTGTCTGATAACACTCCTGTGAAGCACCTTGGGTCATTTTACTACTTTAAAGGCACTATATAAATGCAAGTTGTTGTTATTGTTGTCTCACCATCCTAATGCTTCACTCACCCAATCCTCAAACTACACCTTCTCAAACATTAGTATTTTTGCCCTCACTGCAATCATGATATTCCTGGGCATTAGAATTATTAGTTATACATACTAAATAAAATATTTACGTGTAATTTAAAATGACTGCTTGTGTTTAGGATGGATGTACTGAAGTATGAACCAAAATGAAACTCCTGTCAATTTTTCTTCTTTCACCCAAAGTGCACTTCACCTGTCCTGATCTCTGTGCTCCTGAATTTGATGGGCCAGGTCACTATCATGGCCTGGTTGCATCCCCAGTACAGGCCTGCCCCCAGGCCTTAAGCTGGAAATTGGAGTGGAGAGTGCAGCTGCTGGCCTTAGGCTGTGGTGATGGAATGCTCCCTATTACAGCAGTGTCTACACTTCAAAAAGTATTTAATTGGCTGTAAAGCACTTTGGGACATCCTGAGGTTGTGAAAGGTGCTATATAAATGCAAGTCTTTCTTTACTTGGAGGCACAGCGAGAGGGTATAAGCACCTCTTTTTGATGAGCTCTTTTTGAACTTCAATGAGAGGGCATCAGGGAGCAGTCTGAACAAAGACTGAACGTGCTGAGGCAAAGAACAATTATATTGCAGCATTGCAATCGGACACATTTTACATTTTCCTTTATTGGAGATCAGTGAAAATGTGTTTCGTTCATGCAAAAACACATAAAAATATTACCATTAAAATGTTATCACATGATTAGCCCTCTACAAACTTAAGGTTGGCCTAGTGGATATGGTCCTAGACTAGTAACCCAGAGATTAGGAATTCAAATCCCACAATGGCAAATTGCAAAACTGAATTTAATATCTGTGGGCTAATACTAGGAAAAATAATCGGATTATTAGCACAGCAGAATATGAGCAGAGAGTAAAAGAATAGTATTCTTACTTTGACAACTCTAGTGAGGTCATTGAACTTTTTTTGGCATTGCAGCCATGTCCTTGGAGCTAAACTCCTGGCATCCATTTGCTCTAGCATCTTTTCCCAGTGGTGATGAAGCTGATGCCTGGAGAGCTTTCTGCCCCCTGGGGGAAAAGAATGTCCCTCCTCCTGTCCGCTGCCTGCACCAGGCTCTCCAAGGCAGCAGAGAACCTCGATGCTCTTTCAGGGCTTGTGGCAACCATTTCTGTACTGATAAGTGTTTCCTTCCATCTGCACCTCCCCATTTAAGAGCTGCCTTTAAGTGGCGTCAGATACACCCAATATCCAGCCCCCCCCTAAACAAGCGTGCAGCCAATGAATAGCATGGGTAGCACTGGCTGCACACCTGAGTGATGACGATAAGCAGGCAGCACGAATATTACGTGCTGTCAGATACGACATTAACAGGCACGTGCAGTGTGCATCTTGTTCTCTGCACACCCGGTTTTGGGCCCGATCGAATTTCTAGGCCAAAGTCTCAACTCCATCTGAGGACATTCTCCATCATGTAGTGTGGCACTACCAATGTGTTAAATGGGCAGACCAGGAACAGATCTAGCAGCCCAAAACTGGGCATCTGTGAGGCGCTGTGGGCCATCAGCAGTAAGAAAATTGCATACCACCACAATCTGTAACCTCATGGCCCAGCACATCCCTCATTTCTCCATAACCATCAAGCCACAAGACCAATTCAACAGGGACTGTACAAGAGCATTCCAGGAAAAGTACCAGGTATACCTTAGAATGAGGTATGAACCTAGTGAAGCAAATACACAGGGCTATCTGCATGCTAAACACCAAAAGCGGTAGGCCATAGATGGCGCTAAGCTAAGCTAAGAATGGATCGGAGCAAAGCTCTGTAGCCGCACCACATCTAGACGAGAATGGTGGCGCAGAACTACATAACTAAAAGGAGGACAAGGCTCCGTGAACATCCCCATCCTCAACCATGGTGGAGTCCAACACATGAGTACAAGGGACAAGGCTGAAGTAATTGCAAGAGTCTTCAGCCAAAAGTGCCAAATGGATGATCCTACTCCGCCTCCTTCCGAGGGTCTCACTATCATAGATGCCAGTGTCCAGCCAATTAAATTCACTCCACATGACATTAAGAAGCAGCTGAGTGCAGTAGACACAGCAAAGGCTTTGGAGGCTTACGACATCCGACCTGTAATGCTGAAGACCTGTGCGCCAGTGTTAACCACTCTCCAGGCCAAGCTATTCCAGTACAGTTATGATATTGGCATCTACTGGACAATGTGGACCATCGCCCAGTTATGCCCTATTCACAAAAAACAGGATAAATCTAACCTGACCAATTATGGACCTATCAGACCTCTCCCAATCATCAATAATGAAGGGGTCATCGATAGAGCCATCAAATGACACCTATTCACCAATAATCTACCGACTGACGTTCAGTTCAAATTCGAAATTCGTCCAGAACCACTCAGCTCCAGACTTTGTCACAGCCTTCATTCAGTCATGGTTATAAAAGTTGAGTGCTAGAGGAGAGGTGAGAGCAGCTGCCCCCAACATGAAGGCAGAATTGGAATGAGTATGGCATCATGGAGCCCCAGCAAAACTGAGGTCAGTGTGGGGTCAAAGGAAAAACCCCTTGGTCGGAGTTATAACTAACAAAAAAGGAAGATGGTTGTTGGAGGCCAATCATCGCAGCCCCAGGATATCACTGAAGAGTTCGTCAGGAAAGTGCCCTCTTCTACTGCTTCAACAATGATCTTCCTTGCTTCATAAAGTCAGGATCGGTGCTGTTCACTGATGAGTACACAGTGTTCAGCTCCGTTCACAACTCTGCCGATAATGAAGAAGCCCATACCAGATTACAGCAGGACTTGGAAAACATCCAGGCTTAAACTGACAAGTGGCAGGTAACATTGCTGCCAGGTAATGAGCATCTCAACAAAAAAGAGAAAGCCCAGCCATCAGCTTTCCTCTCCTGAACCAAAACCACTGAAGCCAATTTTAATGTCCTGATGTAATCAGCATAGATAATGGTTTGAACCATGACTTTTAGGGCAACCCATTCACTGGATAAACTCACTGAGCCGTCACGTTACGCTGTGCACCTTCTTAATGATCATTCTGACTTCTTAAACAGCATAATGCACTTCTTTTCAATTATCCATGTCTGCTGACAATGTCGAATCAGTTCCACCTATTTAACACATGCATTACATGTGCATTTTCTGTACGTTACCATCAGATATGTGACTGGCTGGTTAGGGCACAGGGTATAGGGCAAAGGTGTACCTTAGGACACTGCCCTGTACTATGTCATGGAGTTGAATAACGTTTATATTGCAACATAGCCGCCAGGCGTACTCGATGCCAATGTTAATCACAGAGCTAGTATTTAGCCCAAAACCTAAGATGACAAACATTTGGAGTTGATAAGTTCCCCTCCAAGTCACGCACCATCCCAACTTGGAAATATATCGCCGTTCCTTCATTGTCACTGATTAAAATCCTGGAGCTTCCTACCTAACAGCACTGTGGGAGAACCTTCACCACACAGACTGCAGCGGTTCAGGAAGACGGCTCATCACCACCTTCTCCTGGCGACTAGGGATGGACAGTAAATGCCGGCCTTGCCAGCGACATCCTAATCCCAAGAATAAAAAATAAATTTTGAAAGATATGGTGGAAATTCACTGCTGAAAGGTTTATATTTGATGAAAGCTGGAAAGGAAATTCCATGCTTAAAGATTCAGCTCACTTACGTCAGCTGATAGATGGAGATTCTGTCTTCCTCATATTGCTGTGCTTTATTGCAGATTGTTTACGAGCCCTGCCACAGGAAAGCTTGTCTCCCACTGTAAATCTAACACAGTTTATTTCTCACTTCCTCACTCACGTACACAGCCTGTCTGTCCTTTTTCACAGCTGTTAACATTTGTAAAATGTTTTATATTATTTCTGTGGCACAGTGCCAGCTCACTGAAGGACCTTCGTTTTTTCAGAACCTATTTTCTGAGATTTTATCGTGTCACACTTTAGTTCAAGCCATTATTT
Source organism: Heptranchias perlo (assembly GCF_035084215.1). Classification (NCBI taxonomy): domain Eukaryota; kingdom Metazoa; phylum Chordata; class Chondrichthyes; order Hexanchiformes; family Hexanchidae; genus Heptranchias; species Heptranchias perlo. Next base: position 6,205,204 of record NC_090351.1, read on the forward strand.
TTATTCATACCACAAGTATGACCTCATTAAATATATGCTGCAAATACCTGTACAGTAAAATCAGGCCCACAAATTTCCATCCTGAAATCAGGATAAAATCGCCTTACTCTGGGCAGGCAGGACTTGGGTAAATCAGGTTCTCGCACCTTTATCCAGCTGTCAGAGTTAGTGCAGAATTTGGGGGTCACGCATAATGACACCATGCACCCTACTGGGCTCAAGGGATGTGTCCCTGGAATCCAGTGTTGCTAAGGGTTTTGGCGGGATTTGAAATTTAAGAGACCGAGGTTTCTACTACAGTCGATTGCAGAGGGATCTGTTTAAAAAAGGGGCCACTTTTTCTCACAATCTTCAGGAGCACATTTGTCCCAGTCATCCTGCAGCAAGATACTGCAGGAAGTTCCCTCCACTCAACCTGAGGCAGGCACTCCAACTGTGTCAATGTGTCACAGGTGCCCATCCAAAATATGTCAAGGTCCCAATCCCAGAAAGTGGACCAGGGTTAGGGGGCAAATAACAGGCAGGTGACAGTTCCCCGCATTGAGGATCGGCTGCTGTTGCAGTTGAGAGTAAATTCAGGGTCCGTATATCTGACATAAACTAATTGCTTAAATTATATTTCGTTGACATTATTTCTCCTATGCTCCAAAGACATTATCCAAATGTTTTTTCTCATCTCTACATCCACACAGTGGAGATATCAAGACCCTTTGCATGGTCTCCAACTCTAATTTATTCTTTCCCAGGACTTCAAATGACTTCAAGAACCTCAAAAGTCTGGAACTCCTTACGTCCTTCAGTGTCCCTTTCCTCCACCAACTGCAGGTTTTCAAAACCAAAGCTTGGCATCATTGAATGACTACTTGATGATTTCATATATACCAACTTAGAAAATGAGCAAACACTAAGCAGCAGTTTGAAAAATACTAACTCAAAAAATAGACAAAATAGATTACACTTTGCAACCAAAATGTCTCACTCCAATTAAGTGAGAGTTGACAGATTTGCCTACGTCTCACTTTACAAAGGCACACGTCTCCCTTTGTTCATGGCTGGTGCTACTACCTTTTATTCTGTGAGTACACTGCACTGTCCAGTGCCCATTCTACCTTCATATAAAATGCAAATAAGCCCCCTCTTGTTGTAATGCTACTATTTTGGCGCAAAAAATTTTATTAACTTGATTGAGTTGCACAATAGAAGATAAAAGACTCAGATAAGAGGCCTGTGCTTTTTAACAGGCCTGATTCCTGACAGTTTTTGCAGTGGCCCTACTGCATAAAACACTGCAAACATAACACCAATCAGCACATTGTGAGATATCAAACTGCTGGATTACTGAAGGACCTTAGTACAATATCCAGCGCACAATGATCTCGACAACATGCTTGGCCACATGTAAAGGTTTATTGAAACGATATAACAACACAAGCAGAAAATATTATTGATGTGGGCAGTTTGAGCCCGGAATTGAAATATTATATCATTGTCAAGGTATTTACTTACAAGGTATTTGCAGAATTGCAGCAATGTACATGCATTCTGTAGCTAGAACTACTTATACCATAAACCTTGGCATTGAATAATCACACTCAGAGATCCCTGGTTGCATTTAATTGCAACAAAATAAAGTACAAACTGTCAGCAGAATCTTTGCCCAACGGGCACTTGGATTAAAATGCAATAAAGTATTATCACTGCCCCTTCCTATTTTTTTGATGAAAATACATAATGCTCCCTATTTTTGTCCGAGTTACTTATCAGGTGGTCACTGGTGTTTGAGTGGGTGCTTGACTCACTCCCAGGTCTCTCCCTACGTTGCTCCTTCACCAGTCACTGGGAGGTAGATGTCACTTCAGTTTCCCACTGGGCTGCCCTCTCGAGGGGGTCTCAAACCGATTGTTTCACTCCCAAGATGGGCTGCACAATTTGGTCCCGCGTTCCTCAGCACAGTGCCCATCAGTGCCCACCAGTACCTGCCAGTGCTCACCAGTGCCCGCCAGTGCCTGCCAGTATCCTAGGATCAGTGGGAGGGCACTTAAATTTGCATGGGGAAAACAGACACAAATGCCACTATGGGCACGTTTCTGGCATCCGCCTGCGCTATGTGGCCATGAAATCACCCCCCTGCCCATTAACGGGGAATCACCCAGATGTATCTCCTTCCCCTACACCAGCCATATCCCTCTCGGCCTCCTGTATGACAGCTGATCCAAAAGGTTTTTAAAATGCCCTCTGTCTTTGTGGGGGGGGGGTCCAGGCCACTTACATCGCCTTCACCCTGCCGGTGGTGTCCACATTCACCCATCCAGGGGCTGGTATGACTGAGTCACTCAGTGTTCCGGCCTCCACTGATAGACCAGGACCCGACTAAGCCGGGCTAGCAGGAGAGAAAAAAAGAACTTGCATTTATACAGTGCCTTTCACATCCTCAGGACATCCCAAAGCGCTTTACAGCCAATGAAGTACTTTTGAAGTGTAGTCACTGTTGTAATGTAGGAAACACAGCAGCCAATTCGCGCACAGCAAGATCCCACAAACAGCAATGTGATAATGACCAGATAATCTGTTTTAGTGATGTTGGTTGAGGATTGAATATTGGCCAGAACACCGGGGAGATCTCCCCTGCTCTTCTTTGAATAGTGCCATGGGATCTTTTACGTCCATCTGAGAGGGGCCTCTGTTTAATGTCTCTTCTGAAAAACGGCACCTCCAACAGTGCAGCACTCCTTCAATACTGCACTGGAGCGTCGGCCTGGGTTATATGCTCAAGTCCTGAAGTGGGACTTGAACCCTCAAAAAATTATTTGTCATCCCCCCTAATATCTCCTTCAGCTTAGCATCCATTTTTGTCTGATTATACCTCAGTGAAATGCCTTGGGGCATTTTTATATGTTAAATGCATGTTGTTGTTGTTAAATGTCCTTCTTATAATTTTTTTTTAACTGCAGGCCTTTCAGCTTTCAAGAGCGTTTGTGGCAGTTCTCATTATTTATTTATTTTTGCCCCAAATTCCCTTTAATGGCACCAAAGGATTGGCCAATAGAGATCCTCTGTGTTGATGTGGGGGGAGAGGAGGAGCAGCTACAGAAGGCTGCCAGGCAGGTCAGGCTCCCCAAGAGGTTCTTTGTACACTCCTACCAACACCGACACCTCCACAGAGAGGTGACACACGTAACATCTGCAGTCATTTGGTTCTTAATGAATACTTTGCGTCTGTCTTCACAAAAAAGGAGGACGATGCAGAGATTGTAGTTAAGGAGGAGGAGTGTGAAATATTGGATGGGATAAACATAGTGAGAGAGGAAGTATTAAGGGGTTTATCATCTTTTGAAAGTAGATAAATCGCCAGGCCCGGATTAAATATATCCCAGGCTGTTAAGAGAAGCAAGGGAGGAAATAACAGAGGCTCTGACCATCATTTTCCAATCCTCCCTGCATGGCCGAAGGATTGGAGGACTGCTAACGTTGTACCGTTGTTTAAAAAGGGAGAAAGAGATAGACTGAGTAATTACAGGCCAGTCAGTCTAACCTCGGTGGTGGGCAAATTATTGGAATCAATTCTGAGAGACAGCATAAACCGTCATTTAGAAAGGCACGGATTAATCAAGGACAGTCAGCATGGATTTGTTAAGGGAAGGCTGTGTCTGACTAACTTGATTGAATTTTTTGAGACGTTAACAAGGAGGGTCGATGAGGGTAACACATTTGATGTAGTGTACATGGATTTTAGAAAGGCTTTTGACAAGGTCCCACATGGCAGACTGGTCAAAAAATTAAATGCCCATGGGATCCAAGGGAAAGTGGCAAGTTGGATCCAAAATTGGCTCAGTGGCAGGAAGCAAAGGGTAATGGTTGACGGGTGTTTTTGCGACTGGAAAGCTGTTTCCAGTGGGGTCCCACAAGGCTCGGTACTAGGTCCCTTGCTTTTTGTGATATATATTAATGATTTGGATTTGAATGTGGGGGGGCTTTATCAAGAAGTTTACAGATGATACAAAAATTGGCCGTGTGGTTGATAATGAGGAGGAAAGCTGTAGACTGCAGGAAGATATCAATGGACTGGTCAGGTGGGCAGAAAAGTGGCAAATGGAATTCAATCCAGAGAAGTGTGAGGTAATGCATTTGGGGAGAGCAAACAAGGCAAGGGAGTACACAATAAATGGGAGGATACTGAGAGGTGTAGAGGAACAGAGGGACCTTGGAGTGCATGTCCACAGATCTCTGAAGGTAGCAGGACAGGTAGATAAGGTGGTTAAAAAGGCATACGGGATACTTTCATTTATTAGCTGAGGCATAGAATATAAGAGCAGGGAGGTTATGCTAGAACTGTATAAAACACTGGTTAGGACACAGTTTGAGTACTGTGTACAGTCCTGGTCACCACATTACAGGAAAGATGTGATTGAACTAGAGAGGGTACAGAAGAGATTTCTGAGGATATTGCCAGGGCTGGAGAAGTTTAGCTATGAGAAAAGATTGGATAGGCTGGGGTTGTTTACTTTGGAACAAAGGAGGTTGAGGGAAGATTTGATGGAGGTATATAAAATTATGACGGGACTAGATAGAGTGGATAGGGAGGACCTATTTCCCTTAGCAGAGAGGTAGAAGGATTAGAGGGGAGCTGAGAAGATTTTTTTTCACCCAGAAGGTGGTGGGGGTCTGGAACTCACTGCCTGTAAAGGTGGTAGAGGCAGAAACCCTCAACTCATTTAAAAAATACTTGGATATGCTCTTTAAGTGCCTTAACCTACAGGACTACGGACCTTGCTGGAAAGTGGGATTAAACTGGATAGCTCTTTTTCAGCCGGTGCGGATATGATGGGCCGAATGGCCTCCTTCTGTGCCATAACTTTCTATGATTCTATGATTCTATTGGCCGGGAATTTCCTCAGAGTTGCTCCTGCTGCGCTGCTGTAACTTCACCGGAAGTGCGACGGGAGTCCCATTGATGTGCGTAAACGGGGTTTCCACTGCACTTCCGGTGAAGTTATGGCAGCGGAACGGGAGTAGCTCTGAGGAAATTCCCAGCCGTTATGTTGGTGAAGGCTCCTCCTCCCAAAGGTGGAAGCACCAGCAAGCCCCTGGTGGCATAGCTATGAGACGTGAGTGCCTGCTGTAAAGTTCTTTAAAAACACCCCGATCACAGCATAGCATGCTTAGTATGTTACTGCGTGAAGGATGTGCCAGAGTGATCAGAAGCCAGCATTGCCTGCTCGGCTGCACCTGCCTAGATGCCACCAATCATTTCTGCAGGCACTGGCAAATTTATGTGGGAATGAGCATGAAAACCTGCCTTCCCATGGTCTGTGTCAGCAAAGGAGCCAAGCTGTGCCATCTGCTGCAAGGACATCTGCAGCTACTATGCAGCACAGGACTGGCATATCTGCAGAGACAGTAATGGTCAACTGCGGCCTGAGCCTTGGCTGCACCTTCTTGCAGGCACATGGAGGTGCTGATCTCTAGGATGGTTCTGTGCAGTGATACAGATCACAACCCTCCTCACAAGCATCTCATGCAGCAACTACAACAGAACCAAAGAGGAGACCAGGTGCTGGGTTGTCCCATCTCTAGTCTGTAGACTCACACCTGCACATAGGGTTCCTTTTCCTTTCCTCGAGGCCGACCACTTCTTAATCCACAGACTCTTGGCAAAAGCAGGAGATGGGTTGAGGCTGTCCAGAAGCTTACTAAATTGTTGTCCACCTCCTTGTGACACTCCCCTTTAATTGCCTCTATCCCTTTAAATGTTACTTTCACACAATATTCCTCTCCTATCAGTGGCGTCACTGGCCCATCTGAGTTTGTACTTGGAGTTGAGTATAATTATGCAAACGAGTTTACACCAGAGAATTGAGTGCTATTTGCACTTGAGATTCAAATGCGTCTTAAAGCAATGCTAACGAAATTAGAATTGACTTAAGTCGAAGGCAAAAATCAGTCCCAGTGTACACTGGCACATAGTGGTAGGACATGGATCACACCTGCAATTCTCCACAAGATAAATTACAGCTCAGCCATGAGGAGGTATCAAGCCGAGACCAGGACCATGATTTTAGCATGGCGGTGGGAAGTCAGCGGGTGGGTGGATTTGCGCGTGGGGAACCCAGAGGCAAAGTGAGCGCATTTAAATTTGCGATCGTATCTCAATTGCAGTCAATTACCTTTGCTTCCGGGATTCGCGTCTCCAAGCTGCACTGCGGGCCAACTGCGCACCCGAATGACGCGATTTAAAGCCCGCTATTTAAAGGGCCAGTCCAAGAATGGATTTTGAAGGAGAAATGGAGTCCAGGAAAGCAAAAGCTGCCCCTCGGTTTAGTGAGGCCTCCCTGGATGTACTGCTGGCTGCAGTGAGAGCCAGGAGGGAGGTAACATTTCAAATGGAGGGCAGGAAGAAACCTGGCTCTGTAACCAAAAATGCTTGGCTGGAGGTGGCAGAAGAGATGAGCAGCAGGAGCACGATGTCCAGGTCTTGGATTCAGTGCAGGAAGTGTTTTAATGATCTAACCAGGTCAGGAAAAGTGATTCATCCACATCCTGTATTGTTCAACTGCCCCCCCACACCCCCCACCGTCACTCTGTGTTGGCTCGCCTGCCCCATCACATAACTCCTCACACCCACTGAAGTGTCAGCAGCAGCAACCATTCTTCACTATCCGTGCACTTCCTCAACTTCCCATTTATTCATCCACCACTGCCACTCACCCCAATCCTGATACAACGTGATGTATCTGTCTGATAGTCACCCTCTGATGCATCTCTTTCAGGGTCAGCCCCACCCAAAGCAATGTAGTCATAGGGTGAATACATCACCTTCAGTTTACTCACAGGTCTGTTCTTTCTCCCCCTGCAGGAGAAGAGAGCACAAAACGCAAGAGAGAGGAGCAGAACTGGAGGTGGCCCACCATATAGTGGAGTTGACAGATGTGGAGGAAGAGGCCATGGAAATAAGTTGGACTGTCGCATGCCTATCCATCGGAGATGCAGAGACTGGCAACCCGCAGGCTGGTGACAGAACTTTAACATCTTTCACACATGTGATGAATTGATTTTATCAATGATGCAACTTTGCCAGACCTCAGTCTGGTGATTGGAAAGATTGTCAGTTTTGTGAGGAATCATTAATATCGCTTTCTGTTGTCTTCCAGGGCCTTTCCGCCTTCACGAGGAATCAACAGAAATGGAAGACATTGATTCCTCAGAGGAACTCATTCGTTCTGAGGGTGCACCATCACAGGACATACAGCCATGCACCAGCGCTGACACTCGCACTTCGGTGGGTCCTATTAGACAGTTAGTTGGGGTGTCACCTGGTGATTCACCACTCACAAGTGACATAAGCAGACACTGGTGGCAGTCCAAGTCAGGGGGCGCACTCCTCTCCAACCTCTGCTCAGCTGGATGCCGTCGTTGAGAAGGTGAATGATAGCGGTGCAGCAGCAACTTTGCAAGGTAATGGAAGAAGTGCCACTCACACTCTCCACAATAGCGGAGAGGATGGAGGAGTCCAACTCCATCGTTAGTGGATTGGTGGTGCAGGTAAGTGCGAGAATATCTGCGCTGGAGAGAATGGCAGCCTCCATTGAGCTTCAAGCACGGCTCTCAGATGAGTCCATGCAGGTCATAACAACGGCCGTGCGGACTCTGGATGCCAACATGTCTGCCGCCTTAAACAGACAGACAGAAATGTTAACCGTGGCCTTACAATGCGGCACATCTGCTCACCTGCTGGCCAGCAGAGTGGTGGGAGTGATGCTGCGCTGGCCTGGGAGAGCGATGATGGCAAAAGGGGACGTGGAGTGGGGACTCCATTCAAAGCGCTCCCGTTGCCCCCCCCCTCCCCAACCAGTACCCACAATGCTGCCTCCTCTCCCAATGGCCAAGTCTATCCCTGCACGGAGCAGTCTTTGGTGGGGCCCTCACCGGGTATGTACCGCGTAGAAGTGGTAGAAAGAAAAAGGCTAAGCAATTGTAATTCACCAA